>NW_026294551.1:67512036-67866944 GCF_007827085.1 Peromyscus californicus insignis
AGGCTTCTGTGACAACCCCGTCCCCAACACAACCACCACAACCTCCTCAAAAAAAAAAAAAAAAAGCTTAAACAGGAAGCCATCAATGAGAACTCTTAAAAAGTACTAGAAGGATGCTGAAGTTAGCTCTCCACAATTGATGGCTTCTGGTGGGCGGTATGGGAGAGGAAGGACTCAGTTCTATTTAAGGGGCAGGCCACTGAGAGTTTGACCATGCCCAGAGAAGATATAGAGAGCACAAATTGGATTTGTTTTCATTTTTATTTTTATTTTTTATTTTTTGGGGGAAGGGAGGTCACAAGGGTGGGGTAGACACCGAAGGACTGGGAAATGAGTGTGATTGGGTGCATGGTGTGAAATTCCCAAAGAATCAATAAAAATACTTTTTTAAAAAAGAAAAGAATTATTTAATTAGGAAAAAAATCCCTCACAGGTGTACCCAGATGCTTGGTTAATTCCAGATGTAGTCAAGTTGACAACCAAGAATAGCCATCATAGCAAATTTCTCAGAAAAAAACAAAACAAAACAACAAAATGGAATTTTAAAAAAGCATGACTAGAGATATAAAGATATTAAACACCAACAAACCCAAGCAGGTTACGCTTGTGACGCTAGAGGACAGAGCATTCTAAGGAGAGTCAAGGCTGAGAGCTGGGGACTGGGAGACGGTTCCATGAGTAAAGTGCTTGCTGCACACATGTGAGCGCATGAGTCAGAACCCCTAGGTCCCATCTAAAGCTCGACATAGCAGCACGTGTCTGTAATTCCCAGGACTCCTGTGCAAGATGGGATGCAGAGTCAGGAGAATCCCAGGGGCCCCAAGGCCAGCTACCCTGGAGTACACAGTGGAAAATACTAAGAGATCCTGTCTCACATTAGTGGACGACCAACAGGAACTGGGGAAATCTCCCAAGGCCCCACCCACCCATAGCTAAAGAGCTCTAGGCAGTTAAAGCATGCTAAGAGGGAGACGTAATCTTCTCCAGGGATTAGCCCCTTGGTAGGTTATTCAGTCCCAAATGGTTAGCCCTAAACACATATGCATATGGACAATGGTAAATATATTCAGTGGGATTTATTTATATATTCATATATATGTCTATATGTGCAAAAATGATAAAAGTAGAGGTCATAAAGTTGAGAGGGAGATTGGAGGGTGGGAGAAGCAGGAAGGGGAAAATATGGAGTAGAAATGATGTGAATACAGAACTCGTATAAAAGACTCTCAAATAAAAATAATAAAATAAATGTGCATGTAAAGAAGAGAGAGACTATCTTAAATAAAACAGAGGGCTAGGAATGACCCCTGAGGTTGTCCTCACTCCTGTGTGTATATATATATATATATATATATATATATATATATAGAGAGAGAGAGAGAGAGAGAGAGAGAGAGAGAGAGAGCACATGCACACTCACAGAGAGAGAAAGAGAGAGAGAGAATCTTAAACAAGAAAGAGGCTAGGAATGACCCCTGAGGGTGTCCTCACTCCTGTATATATATATATATATTGCACATGCACACTCACAAAGAGAGAGAGAGAGAGAGAGAGAGAGAGAGAGAGAGAGAGAGAGAGAGAGAGAGAAAATCTTAAACAAGAAAGAGGCTAGGAATGACACCTGAGGGTGTCCTCACTCATATATATATATGTTACACATGCACATATGCATGCACAGAGAGAGAGAGAGAGACTTTAAATAGGGAACTGAATCTCCATTTAGGCCTGACTATAAGGCATGTATTTCATCTCAAGTTTATAATTCATTCTGGCAATAAGGACCCATTAAATACTTGGGAGTGTGGGAATGACATGATCAAGGCTGTGCTTTGGGGACAGGAATCTGGCAACTGCACAGAACTGTGAGCAGAGGCTGGAGGCAAGAGCACAGGCAGGAGGCTACCTTATTGTCTCTCCTAGGGTGCTGTAACAAGCCACTGATTTAAGGTTGTATGGTCCTCCTGCAGCTGGGAGCCAAGAAAGGCTCTAGGTGTGAGAACATTTCAAATTTTTTCTTCCCAGGAAAAATAGGTTAAAAGTCAATGTTAAGAACTAGAAAGAGTCTGAGAGCTTGGAAGCAAATAATTAACCCTGCCACTGGGCCCCAGATGCCAAAAGAAGACAAGAGGCCCCTTAGTCAGAGATAGAAGGCTTCATTCTCAGCACACAGAAGGCAGCTGCTTTGTACAGGTCTCCATTTCCCTTGACCCTGAGTCTCACATGGAAGAACCTAGAGAAACATCTAGGTGGCTGTGGTGGCATCAAAGATCTCCAAACCATGGAAACCCCCATTTTCATCATGAAGAAACTAATATATGTACCCCATTTTCACCTAAAGTGAGACATTCCCTTTGTCAACCTAGTCAGGAAAGAGGGGCATATAGAAACGCGATTTTATTTGAAAGAAGAGAACCCGGATTGGGAGTGCCTATTATAGGAATCCCCTGCTTGAAGACAGCTGTCTAGGAAAGTGTTTTCCCAACTTGGGCCACCAATGTGCACAGGGTCCACTACAGCTGCAGTAGAAGGGGACAGATTGTACCCCAAGATACGGTGTTATACACACACGCACACACATGCATGCACACACGCATGCACATGGTATTGGTTTTGCAGGCTTAAATGCAAGTTAGGGGGTCATGGAAGCATTCACCAAGGTTCCAGAAAGCAACTGACACCAGACAAAGTATGGTGGGGTCTGACTCCCTGCAAAGAAGCCCTCAGAAGGCATTGCATAAAGCTTTGAAGATGAAACCTAAGTGGAAATGGAATCTGAGATGATAGAGATGCCAAGGCTGTGAGATGTCTCCTGAGGAAAGATGACAGCATGGAACGGGGATGGCTCAAGAGAAAAGCTATGTGTGCCTCAGGCAGCAACACTGACGAGGTGATGCTACACAACCCCTCTGGTGCATGGATAATGCTACCTCAAGCTCTGGAGGCCAGATATAGAGATTCAGGGTTTAGTGCTCACCCTGCTGGGTTTCAATCTTGCTTTAACCCAACCTTTCCTTTGTTATCATCTCCTACCTCTCCCTTTGGGAAGGGGAGTATTTACTCTGTGCCAGCGTAGTGTGTGTGTGTGTGTGTGTGTGTGTGTGTGTGTGTGTGTGCACCCACATGCACCATATATTAGGGGAATTTGATTTCTAGTTATGATTTTACAGGGGCTCACAGTTAAGATACTATTTTGACTATCAAGAGAGACCTTGAGTTTTCAAGGAATACTAGCTGTGAAGACTTAGGACACTCAAAGTTAATCTCACTCTGCATTATGAGACAGCTATCAGGCAGGGAGGACATCAGGGGGAAGGTGTGGATTAAAGTGATACATATGGGTGTCAACAAGGCGTGGACTTGTGATGGTCAAACTTCATCATCAACTTGATTGGGTTTGAATCACCTAGGAGATGCACCTCTGAATATATCCATGAGAGAATTTCCAGAGGTTTAAGTGAGAATGGAAGGTCCACTCTGAATGTGAGTGGCATTCGCCCATAATCTGGGGTCCTAGACTGAATTAAAAAGATAAATTGAGCTGAGCATCAGCGTTTCTCTTGGCTTCCTAACTACTGATACAATGTGATCAGCAGCCTCACGCCCTGCCACCACAGTTATCCCATACCTCCTTTGCCATGACAGACTGCACCCTCAGAGTATGAGACAAAATAAATCCTTCCATCCTTACGTTGCTTTTATCAACTATTACGTCACAGCAGCGAGCAAAGTGACTAAGGCAATAGCCCAAGATGACGCTGTCACGTCTTTTGCTCAAGAGGCATGCATGTGTGAGTCTAAGAACACATGAGAACCATCCCAACAGTCTTCCTGGATGGACATGGGTGTTTTCTGTTCTCCTCATGACTGGACAGTATCCTTCAGATAACAGCCATCTTGGCAAGCTTTGGCAAGGCCACATGGGTGCCAAGTAGCAAAGAAAAAGGCCTTTTCTTCTTTGCTTCATTGCAAACCACCAAGAAGCAAGCAGTTAGCAGCATAGGCTGATCTACGATATCACCAGTGTGTGGGAGCAGAAATGTGTCCACCTTTGGTGAGCATTTTATTAGGGGATCGTTTCTTTTGTTGATGAAGATGAAACTCAGGCTTACAAGTTACCAACCCCAGGGAGCCGTTCGGGGAGGTGGCCCTCCCTTTTGGTGCGTCAGAGCTGTTATAGTGTGCATATTTTTATCCTCCCATAAGGCTCCACCGCTGAAGAAGATGGTTTTTCATGGCTGTGTAAACACTGTTTCCACTTCCCAGGATGACAGAGGAGGAGGGAGGGGACTCAAAATGGCTCAGCATTTCCACTCAGTGATCACCTTTATCTGAGGAAGCCAATTAATGCTCTACCTAGGACATCTTCATTTCCTCCCTATGACGCCCTGAGAGACGAAGCAGATGCTAGCAAATTCATCCCAGTGCTCTACAGTGGAGGTTATGAAACTGAATGTCAGATCAAACGGGAAGGGCCCCGAACGACACTAGCCAACTTTGAGGGCTACCTATCCTCTAACTAGCTAATAAGAAAGCTTCCTGCAACCAAGAGCTCCTGAGTGCCCATCTTCCATTGCTCGCATCTTGTTCAAGCCTAAAGGTCCCACTTGCTTTGCCTATCTGGACCTACTGCCTCCGCACCCTCAGGAGGGGACCCTCGACCCACTGTTGAAATTCCACAATAGTGCTGATGCCCTTGGTAGCCTCCCCAGCCTACCCTGTAATTATAGCGCTCAAGAGATCAAGCCTGTATTTGTACTTTTCTCACTGTCATGACGAAATACTGTATGAAAGCTACATAAGGAAGTTCATTTGGCTTGTAGTTTAATAGGGTCCCTCATTATGGGGAAGGCATGGTGGCAGAAGCCTGGGGCAGCGGGTCACATGGCATCCACAGTCAGGAAGCAGAGAGAGACGTGTGCTGGTATTCAGCTGGTTTTCTCTAATTCTTATCCACTCTGAAACCCCAACCCATGGAATGGTGCCCATCACCATCAGGATGGGCCTTCCTCTCTCTGTTAAACCTTTCTGGAAACACCCTCACAGACACACCCAAGGGTGTACCTCGATGATGCTCTAGGTACTTCTTAATCCAATGAGAAATGTGAATTAATCATCACAATCTGACTGTGGAAACAAACAACTGCAGTGTGCAGGAGACCGTTATCATGGATCCCTGAGCTGAGTCCATACCTGAAGGGAGAAATTCCATCTAGATTTGGGAGCAATGAAGAAAGAGCGGGAACTGTAGCAGAGGCCAGACAGCAGGTAGGCATAGGGAATGGTGGGAAAGTCTGAAGATTTTGAAGACACCAGTGACCAGAGTCCAATCAGAGCAACCTGCTCACCAAATAAAGAGCCAAACATCCAGGCTTGGTGGTGTCATTGATTTTGAGGCTAGCCTGGAGCGTCATAGTATTCCCTATGCTGTGTCAAAAACAAACAAACCAGATATCAACTGTATTAGAAGCACACAACATCTGAGTGAACACAGGTCCATGCAGATGTGAGACTGAGCCATGCTGTGGTTCCTGGGGTCAAGGGAGGAAGGTATCAGACTCTGAAATAAGGAAATCCTCAGAAAGTTTCCATCATTTTGGAACCTAGGGATAAAGGGTATGAATTAAATTGAGAATACAAGGTGAAATGATGAGACGTCAAGGAAGTGAATAGTAAGGAGATAGTGGTTAATTTATACTCAAGATGAAACATGACATAGAAGAATCTCAAATGAATTCAATAACTGGCTTGGGCACCTACATAAAGGATGAGACCACTCATGAGGACAAGGGAGTCTGGGGGCAGATGACAATTACCACACAGCTCCTGCATAGGAGTTGGATGCAGCTGTCCGGGGAACTGCTTGGGGGGGGGGGGGCAGGTTCAAGGCTGTATCCCCTCAGCTCAGAGGTCTCACTTAGTGTGTATTCTCAGAATTGCCAGATTCTTGTCATAGGCCAAAAAGAGTCACCCAGGGATAACGCTTGGGGTTGGAAGAATGATAGAGTCAGAATCCAGGCACACTGGTGCATTCTCATAACCCCCATATCCTACAGACTGAGTTCATGGTCTTGGACAGCCCGAATAAGGAAACCTTATTTATTGGTTTTTTTATCTTTTTGTTTTGTGTACATGTGTGTGAAATTTTATATATGTACAGTGGCCACAGAGGCCAGAAGAGAACATCAGATCCCCTGGAGCTGGAGTTACAGGTGGCTGTGAGTTGCCCTATATTGGTGCTGGGAAATGAACTCAGATTCTCAGCAAGAGCAGTAAGCATTCTTAACTGCTGAACCATCTCTCTATCTTTCCTCATGTATAATTTTTAACACTCATGAATTATATGAAAATTATAAAATGAAAGAACTATAGAGATTCTCGCTAATCTAACACGACAGCAAGAGTGGTCTGTCCTGGGTCTGGCTCAGACTCTGTCTCTCTATAATTTCCTACATTTGGCCTCCCATTCAACATGTACTATCTGCTTCTCTAAACCAGATACTCAGTGTGGCCCATGGCCTGACCCTCCTGACCCATGCAGGAAGCCCTATCTTAAGATGGAGATTTAGAACAAGCAGCAGGGTGCTCAGAAGCCAGGCTCACACGGTGTGCTCTCACTGTCTGCTGGTGTTCTGCAGTGGAAGGAATTCTCTCCACTCTCCATTTAGCATCCCTCTCTCCCCTCCCAGATCTAGGAGAAGTAAAGTATATGGTTCAGAATACAGGGTGCCCATCCCTATGTCCCTAGCAAATTCCTCATCACAACTTTCCAAGTTTTCACTCTTTCTCCGTTCACCAAACCTTTTATTACTGGACAACAGCAATTCTGCATCAAACATTGTCTCATGCTTGGTTTTCCTCTGACCAACAGATCAAACACACAAAGAACCGTCACCACCAATCCCAGAAGCCACCAGAGGCAAAGCTGTGCACCCTCCACGGAGACCTAAAGGAAAATGGCTGCAACCCTTCTTCCTCATCCCAGAGTCCCTGTGCAGGAAGATGGCTCCTTAGACTCGGTGTTTCAGTGCATCAGCAACAGAAGAATCTGTGATTCACAGAAATGGGAGCTGATGCTCTGTAGTGTCCCTGGGTTTTGGTGGGACATATTGGAGCAGTGGCATCTGGGAGCTCCCTCTGTTGAAGGACTTAGGGGAAATGCCAAGGCCTAACAGGAAGTTGGCACATCTATGGGCACTGGAGAAAATGGTAAAGCAGGGTCATCATCCACAAGGCACAGGCTCTGAGTGTCATAGGGCTTCTAGAAGGAGAAATGGCATCTGCCAGGCAATAGCTGATGAGATTTATTTGCTTGAACATATGCGGCTCTCCTTAGGGCCCTCTGAAACAGCTTCCTGGCTTTTCCAAGAGTTGAAGACACTGAATTAGCAGATACAGATGACAGGCACTGGGATGGGGGCTTGGACTAAGAGCACCCCACTCTAAATGGGGGGAAGTGATGGGGTGGAGGGAGCCCTTAAGGGCAATGTCAAGAGAATCACAGAATGTTGACAAGAACACAGGGATCTCCTAGCATGACATTTTCAGGGCTTAAACGGTGCAACTCGGGAATATCAAGAGATCCAGACGAAGTCACGTGGCTGAGGATACAGCAGAAGGACGATTGTGATTATCATCTATCACGTCCTGTCCTCCTGTCCCTGTGCAGACACCATGAGGCCACTCAATATACTCTGACAGTGTCCTTGCTAGGGAAGTATGCTGAGTCCCATTATTGCAGAAGCAGACCACATATATGTGGACTGAGGACCTGAACATCAGATGTACCTGTCACTCTCATTTTCCACCCTTTTAACACATATTTGGAGAGGAAGAGGGTGGGGGGGGGGACAACAAGACAGGGAGAGGCTTGGCTGCATTCAGCATTCTTCATGCTCTACCAGAGCTGAACCCTGGTCCTCTGTGAGCATCATCAGGGCACAGGGGAGGTGGCCCTGATGGTTACACATGTGTAGGTATGAGGCAGGTATGGGTTGATTTGGGTCCTCTGGTGTTGCTGCATAATCTCTGGATATTCTGATAGACCAGGAAGAAAGATACTCTCTGCAGAGAAAACGCCTAGGATGCAGGTAATAAAAAGGCTAGCGATGATGCTTCCCACAAACAGCCACCAGCAAGCCTCACCGCCACAGCCATAAAACACCCACGCCTGCCATAACCCGAATCCAGCTCTGCACGACTCTCCCGCCCGCACCTCCCAACCCAGCTCTGCACCACCCTGCAGTAGAGTGCGTCACAGTCTCCCCTGGAGACAGGATGACCCAACCATCCAGAACCCAATGAGTCCTTTACTCCTCTTCACTGCTGAGGGTGGGTTCCACCTGCTGAGATAGGACTGAGGGAGGGGGTGTGCAAAGCTGCAATGATCTGTCACCTTTATGGGTTTCCCGGACAACAGCATGGGGACAGACAAGGATAATGGAATTCCCTACCATCCATCTCCCAGTGCAGCAGCTTCTCTCTCCCTGCTGGGGCCTCCTCTTTGCATGCCCTCTCCCAGACGAGTCTCTGCTTTCAGATGCTCTGGCAGCCCCTTCCTCAGTAAGCCACGGCATCCCGGAAGCATGTAGAGCAATGGTTTGTTTCACACCTGTGACAGGGGGAGCTGAGCTGAGGACATCCCCTGCACTGCCTTGTTCAGCCCTCACCACAGACTGATGACAGCGGTGCTGTTGACAAGGCAGCTGCTTTGCCAGTCAGAAAACCAAGGCCTGGGTGTCACAACTAGATCACAAGACCGTCATCCAGAGATATAGTCGGTGGCCAGCACCCACGCTTTTAGGCATTCTGGTCAAGGTTTGTATTCTAATGAGACCACAAGTCTTATTCAGTAAAGGTCCAACAATGAGCTTAGCCTTTCTTTTCTTTTCTTTTTTTTACTCTCTGCTGAAGTTCATTTTTTCTCTCATCACATTACATCCCAGCTGCAATTTCCCCTCCCTCCTCTACTCCCAGTCCCTCCCCCACACCTCCTCTCTCCCTCAGATTCACTCCTCCTCTATTTCCCTTAAAAAAAAAAAAAGAAGCAGGCCTCCCAGGAATATCCACTGAGCACAGCCTAACAAGTTACAATAAGAGTAGGCACAAACTCTTTTATTTGTTTGTTTGTTTGTTTACATACATTGGTGTTTTGCCTGCACGTGTGTCTGTGTGAAGGTACCAGATGCCCTGGAACTGGAGTTACAGACAGTTGTGAGCTACTATGTGGATGCTGGGAATTGAACCCAGGTCCTCTGAAAGAGTAGTAGCCAGTGCTCTTAACCACTGAGCCATCTCTATGACCCCCAGTGAGCTTTACTTTGAAGAAATTGTATTAATTCTTTGAGAATTTCATACATGCATATAATATATTTTAAGCATATTCCTTCCTCAGATCCTCCAAGATCCTTCCTGCTACCCCCTCACCTGCCTCCAAGTTTGTTCAGTTGATTGGTTTGGTTTGGTTTGGTTTGGTTTTATTTGCATGGATTTTGCCTGCATGGCTGTCTGTGCACCACATGCATGCATTACCTACAGAGGCAAGAAGGGGGTAACAGTTTCCCCTGGGTATGGAGTTATAGACAGTTGTGATCTGCCATGTAGGTGCTAGGAATCAAGGCTGTATTCTCTAGAAAAACAACCAGTGCTCTTAACATTTGAGCCATCTCTCCAGCACCCCTTTTTTTTTATTATCCACAACAATCAAATTGTGCTGCCCATATACTCAAGGGTGAGAAGCTGTCTTAGTTAGTGTTCTATTGCTGTGAAGAGACTCCATAACCAAGGCAACTCTAACAAAAGAAAACATTTCTTTTTTTTTTTTTTTTTTTGGTTTTTAGAGACAGGGTTTCTCTGTGTAGCTTTGCGCCTTTTCTGAATCTAGGTCTGTAGACCAGGCTGGCCTCAAACTCACAAAGATTCGCCTGCCTCTGCCTCCCAAGTGCTGGGATTAAAGGCGTGAGCCACCACCACCCATTTTTTTTAAGATTTATTTATTTACTATGTATACAGTATGTATGACTGCAGGCCGGAAGAAGGCACCAGGTCTCAGATGGCTCAGATGGTTGTGAGCTACCATGTGGTTGCTGGGAATTGAACTCAAGACCTCTGGAAGAGCAATCAGTGCTCTTAACCTCTGAGCCATTTCTCCAGCCCAAAATTTTCTTTGTTTTTTTTTTTTTGGTTTTTCGAGACGGGGGTTCTCTGTGCAGTTTTGTGCCTTTCCTGGAACTCACTTTGTAGACCCGGCTAGCCTCGAACTCACAGAGATCCGCCTGCCTCTGCCTCCCAGTGCTGGGATTAAAGGCATGCGCCACCACCACCCAGATTCTCCAGAAGAGCTGCCAGCCTAAGTCGTGCTGGGATCAAGAAAAATGGGCCTTGGCAGTTTGTGTTCCTGGAGTTGTATCCATGCCAGTGAATGTCCACACGCTCCAGAAGAGAATTTGACATGGCTGCTGCTGTTGTTGCTGTTATAGCAGTGGCAGCCACCACTGCTACTGTTTCTGGGATTACCATTTCATAATTGCTTACTACAGCTAGCACAGTGGAGACCCTGGCAGCAAAAGTAGCTACAACAGTTAATTAATCTTTTATTCTATTGGGCATGATAAATTTAATTCAAAGCTCATTTTTTAGTAAAAGGGGGACCTATAGGGCTCTGGCCCCCATTTTGGGTAACTGTTGCCTTGCTTGCTGACCTTGACCTTGATATCCTCCCTATGCTAATTCCCTGACGGGTTCCACCCTCCTGAATGCTTAAGGGAAGTTCCTTGTCTGTGTATCCTGCATAATGGGTGTTAACAGCTTAGATGCAAGATTGTAAAACCCCTCTGGGGTTCTCCCATTGTGCTGCAAGCCTGTATTTAAGACCTCTTCCCTCCTTCAATAAACAGCATTCGGCATAAAAAAAAAAAAAAAAAGAAAAAAAGAAAGAAAGAAAGAAAACATTTAATTGGGTGCATGCTTACAGTTCAGAGGTTTAGTCCATTATCACCTTGATGGGTGTATGGCATCCTGCAGGCAGTCAAGATCCTAGAGCAGTAGCTGATAGCTACTACCTGGTCCTTCGAGAACTGGGCTAGCATGGTCTTTTGAAACCTCAAAGCCCACTCCCAGTGACACACTTCCTCCAACAAGGCCACACCTACTCAAATGAGCCCCTCCTCCTAATCCTGCTCAAACACATTTGATGACAAAGCATCCAAATATGAGCCTATGGGTGCCAATCTTATTCAAACCATCAGAGGATGGTCCACAAGGGTGTGATCAATCTATCAGGCACCAAACTCCTAAAGAAATCTGACTCCCTCTTCCCCAGAAGGTAGGGATGGAGGTTTGTGAGGGTCCCCCTTCCATATTGCAGTGCTAACTGGCTTGATCTTGTGCAGATCTTGTGAAAGCAGCCACTGCGGCTGTGAGCTCATGAGTGTACTGTCCTGTCATACACAGAAGACACTGTTCAACCTCTGTCCTTCCTGACCCTCTGGCACCTACAATCTTTCCACCTTTTTTTCTTGATGGTCCCTAAGCCTTGGGAGTAGAGGAAGTTGTTTAGATGATCCCTTTGTAGCCAAACGCTGCACAGATACTCAGTCTCTGCACTTTGACTAGTTGTGAGCTTTTGCACTCACCATCGTCCAATGTACAAAGAAAGAAACTTCTCTGGTATGTTCTGGGAACTTCACAGAGAGTAGAATTTTAAATATGCACCAGGATATATTGCCCTGAGAAGTTTGCTCAGCACCCAAATTGCCTGCATGAATGGCAGCAGTCCTTGGATTTTCCATTCCCTTCATAAGCCTATCTTGTGTCTATCCTCCTATGATGGTCATTGACTGAGATGCAGTTTCTCTCATGCAAACACTTCTGTCCCTTGCTGAAAGCCTTAAGAATTTCATGGACCACTTGACACCCTGCTTATATTTCTTCTTATGCTATCCTCAACTTGGTCCTCTGATGTGGAGAGAGCAATGGTTGGACTAATCTCACAAATGTGGGCAGGAGGGCTCAGCCGGGCAAAGCCTGGCCAGGCAAGAAAGCCATGGGCAGCACAGCCAGGTAAAGACCTGGATTTTGACAATCCTTTTTTGGCACTCTTCTTACACACATCCAGGTTACATCTGAGGCACTCACCTAGGAATGAACAGACCTCCCACAAACCAATCACTGCAAAGCAACCAACCGTGCACCCCTTGGCAACAGCTAATGAAACCCTTCCTTCTCCTGCCTGAGCCCCACTTGGCCAATCAGACGCCAGCATGGTTTAGTTGTCCTAGGCTGTGTCCCAGCCTGTGCCCTGGAGAGTGGAGGAAAGGCTGCTTGTCTCACGACCAGCAAGCCATTATGTGATAACCTCTGAGGGAAGGAAGAACCACAACATCTTCATTATGAAGGAGATGTGAACAGCTGCCTCACCTCTCAGTAACACTCCCCACTGGGAGCAGAAACAGCAAACAGAAAGCTGAAGGAGAGAAGCTGAGTGGGGACAGCAGGCAGCTGCTCCAAGACAGGGTGCCAGGATGTCAACCACAAGCTGTGAGTCCCTCTGAGGCTTCTGTGCGCCTCCAGGACAATGTACATATGCTTGGCTCCATATCAAGCTTTCAATGTCTCCCCAACTGAGTCTTCTAGCATTTTTTATTTTGTGTATGTGGGTGAAGGGATTCGAGAGTACATGTGGCATGTGTGTGCGCACACATGTATGTAGAGGCCCAAAGTTGACATTGACTGTCTTCCTCAAGTGCTCTCCCCTTTATTTACTGAGCCAAGATCTTTTGCCGAACCAAACCAGAACTGACCAATGAGGCTAGTCTAGCTGGCCAGCTTGCTTCAGGGATCCACTGCCTCCTGTGCACTGGGATTACAGGTGGCCGCCATGCCTGCTCAGCTTTCATGTGGGTTCTGGGGATCTAAACCCTGGTCTTTACATTTATGTAACAAGACATTTCCCTAGTTTCCTTTCCAGTTTTTGTCGCCATACTTCCAGTGTGTTCTTAGGCTCTGACTTCCCTGCATGTGTGCTAAGGCAAGAACTTGCACACCCAGACACATAAAGGCCCATGCAGCAAAGCAATAGAGTGAAATCATCGAGGTAAAAGGAAATCATTATGCCAGGCATATTTCTAATGGCTTCGGACTGCATGTAAAATAGCCTAACCATAGGCTAGAGGAAAGTGGCTTTGATGCTAGAGGCCACATCATGTCTCTGGGGTCAGAGGGTAGCCCAGCAATGACCAAGCTGAAGCCCTCATTCTGATTTCTGCCCACATAATTTTATCCTCGTTCCTTGATAGACTGTGTCCACCGCCCACTGCCCACCAGAAACCTACCCATCAGTAACCTGAGAAAACATTGTAGTGCAAGAAGAATCTAGAGTGACAGATTTTAAATCTAGATTTTTTAAAAAAAAATACTGATGTAGAGGAGATGATGTAAAACTCAGAAACCCAGGTTTGGCAAACACACAGGTCTAATGGTGTCTGTCACAGGAACATGATGAAGAGATGAATGGTCCCTGCCGTGCAGAGGTGGGCAGACTGCAGGGGACAACGTGGAAGGGCAGCGGGCTCCACTCCATCACTGACAAACTGAGTGAGTCGGAGCTTATCACTATGAGCCTCGTTTTCTTCCTCTGATCTGGGAAGGTAGCTCAGCCTGCACCATGCTTGTCCCACAGTCATGGGGACCTAAGTCTGTTCTCAGCACCAACAGAACAAAGCTGGGCAGTACAGCTCATGCCTGTTACCTCAGTGCTGGGAAGACAGGATGGAAAGATCCCTGGTGCTTGATAGACAGCCAGGTTAGCTGAACCAGCAGGTTCCTGGGTTCAGTGGGAGACTCTGCTTCAAAAAATAGGGTGGAGAATGATTGAGAAAGACACTCAATGTTGGACCTGGCCTTGACACACATGCACATACATGTACACGCACAAACACATACACACAAATTAAAACTATAAAGGCAGAAGTAATAATGACTCTCTGCCTACCTCCAGTGTTGTAAGAGTCAAGTTCATGATTCAAAGTGTGAGAATGAGCTTTGGAAACTTCAGGGGAATGCACACCCCTCCTCAGGGTACAAAACTATTACTGCTGAAATATTTTGTGCTTATTAAAAAAATTTCAATCAGAAAGAAAGCCTACTCATTCCAGTATAAATAAAAATGGATTTTAAAATTGCATGTCTACAATCCATTTCCAGGACTTAGAGAAATAAATTAAACAAACACACAAAAAAGGAATGTTTGCCTATTTGACCAAGAAATTCTACTGGTAAGAAATTACCCTGAGGAAAAAGAGTATGCATGCTTTCATTACTTAGCTACAATGATGCTTCTTCCAGTATTTTTCATAAAAGGCAAAAAAATAAACATAAACCAATCTGAAAACACCTTAGACTCTACCGAGGGAGACTTACTTTAACATACCACAGTATCTCCCAAAGTTAAACACCATGAAAGCATTACAAAATCTAAAATCAGATTGTGCATAAAAATATATCTTGGATGTGTTTTGAAATAAAAATGCGGTGCTATAAAATAGTGCCATCTAATTTGTATAATTCTGTGTGTGTCAATTACACAGAAAAATGTTTTAAATAAATGCAACTCAATGGTTAGCTCCCCAGGAAGACCCCAGGGGTTTTGATTTTTTTCATTTGCTTATTGGTATTATTAGTATTTTCTAAAGAAACCAGATTTAACTTTACAGTGCAAGGGAAATGCCCAATGAGGTCACTATATCATCTTCAAAACAACAATCAGGGGCTGGAAAGATGACTTGGTAGTTAAGAGCACAAGCTGCTCTTGCACAGAGTACAAGTTCAATTCCCAGCAGCCACATGGCATCTCACAACCATCTGTGACTCCAGATCCAAGGAATCTGACTCCTTTTTTTAGTCTCTGTGGATACCTGCACACTCATGGTGCCCATAAACACACACATGCATACAAAAAGAGACATATTAAAAAAAAAAAAAAACAGAACCTGGAGCAGGGGAGATGGCCCCACAGTTAAGAGCACCTTCTGCTTCTGCAGGGCACATGGGTTCAACTCAGTTCCGAGCACCCACATGGCAACTCGTAACCACTTGTAACTCCAGTTCCAGGGGATTTGATTCCCCACTTTGAGCCTCTGTGAGTACCTGCACTCATGTGGTGCATTTAAACTTAAGCAGGCATATGCATATATACAGAAAAAATAAATAAATGTTGAGACTAGAGAAATAGCTCAGTAGTTAAAAGCACTTGCTGCTCTTTCAGAGGACCTGGGTTTGGTTCCCAGCACCTATATTCAGTTCCTACCCCTGTTGGATTAGCTCAAAACTGCCTGTAACTCCAGCTCCAGGAGAGCCTATGCCAACAAAACAAGTGATAAATACACACACACACACACACACACACACACACACACAACTAATAAAAGTAAAATTTAAAATAAATGAATCTTTAAAAAATAATAACCACATCCACCCCTTAAGCCATTTGTCCATGAGACCATCACCTCCCAGGTGTATGGGCACACATATCTCCAAAGCTCTGCTTCCCTCGGCACATCTCCTAGGACACATCATTTAGATGTCAGTGTGACTTTTTGTACATCTGCCCTGTCCCTCTTGACACACCCTGTGGGTGTGAACCATGCCGGCACAGACCTTTCCCACAGCAAGCCCTCATACACGTTACTGAACTGACCACTTACACGTATAATTCCTGAAAGGAATAAAGCAATAAGGATAAAGATTCCTGTGTGTTCAAGGACATGGTCTCCTTTGACTAAACTGAACTCCTTCATTAAACCCAATTCTCGCCCCAGAAATCCTCACGTACTGCATGCACCTTGGATCCCATGCACATAGACTTTACTAGAACACATAGCTGGGGATATAGCTTGTCTGGTAGCATGTTTGCCTCGCCTTCAGGAAGCCCTGGGTTTGATCACCAGCACCACAGAGAACTGAGTGTGAGGGTGCACACCTGTAATCCTAGTGTTCTGGAGGCTGAGGTAGGAGGAGCAAGAAGTTCAAGGTCATCCATCTTCATCGCTACATAGTGGGTTCAAGGCTAGTTTGGGCTGCATGAGACCCTCCCTGTCTCAAACGGGGGTGAAGTGCCATTTCCACACCCACTTTCAGAAGAAACTGAGGCAGAGTAGTAGTCCCCATAGCTCTGAAAGCTTTATGACCCTACAATGAAGTACTCCCTGTGAGCACAATACATACCCAGTTCCCACTGAAAGACAAGACATCAGTTGTCACTCCTAGTAAAAAGGGAAGTTTTGGCTCCAGTGGGATGGACCAGAGCTCAGGTCCATCTGTCTGGAAGTCTTGACGCCAAGGTCACTGCTGTCCTTCTCTCAGAACAACCTCCCAAGTTACCATCCCAGCTAACCCCTCTCAGCCTGTTCTCCATGTCTAGTGAGACACTGGATTCTTACTTTCCCCTTTAAGACCCTTCTAGAGTCCTCCACACTCCGAACAAAGACATCTAAGGTGGTTCCCACACAATGATCCTCTGACTCCCTCTCTAGACTGTCTCTATCTCTGTCTCTCCCTCCCTCTTTCTCTCTCTGTCTCTCTGTCTCTCTCTCTGTCTCTCTGTCACACATACACACACACACACACACACACACACACACACACACACACACAGCTTCTACAGAAGCCACACAGTCTCACAAATCAGATGTCTCCTGGAATGTGCCCTTGCCCTGACTAAAGCCTAATTATACAGCAGAGGGGTATGAAGCATCCCCCGTCAGATCGCCAGATAAAAGCTACCACCTCAGAGAGCCCCTCCCAGCTCCTCCAACCTACCAAAGTCCCCACCTGAGTCTCTCTGGCTTCCATCTCTCCCTCCATGGCTTACCAGTCTATAGTTAATCCCTGTGTCTCCAGCATGTCGCTTCCAGATTTCAAGTAGGTGCTCTCTGCCCTAGAAGCATTTACCTGATGAATGAAGGGCTAGACTCTTGGTGGGATAATTGAGTTACCAAAACACATAGGTGAGAACATGCCGAAGCAGGGAAATGCAATAGACAAGCAGACTTGGGGTCAAAAGGCGATGCTGGCAGCGACAGTGTCTTGGCTCAAGAACTGAAAACAGAGTAAGAGGAGAAAGAGGTGAGCCTGGAGAGTTCCAGGAGGCCCGATCGAAAAGCTGGATGGCTATCTTGATATATCCCCTTATTCGGACACTTCGTGTGCTGGGAGGGGAGAATGGGCACACTCTGGGCTGGCAAAGCCAAGCCCTTCTACCTGCTTCTGGCGCTGTCCCAGCCAGGTTGGCATCTGCAGTTCTGGACACAGAGGCATTGGCAGGCAGCCCCTTAGAGGTGCCTTCAGGCCTTCATTTGCTGCGCTGACAGCTGCTGCATTGGGCCCACAGGGCCAAGATATTTTCCCCTCTGACATCTGCCACACCAGGTATCTTTACCCTGAGATGGGACCCACGACACAGAAGCTCCTTGTTCTTGCTATCAGTCCTCTCAGGAACAACACTATCTGCATATGGCACACAGAGCCTGGGATGCTAGAATCCAAGACTGCCAATCCCATCAGTCCAGGATAAGGAAGCCATCAGGGACAAAGCCTGCCTCGCCCCCTTGATGCTGATGAGGGGGATAAAGGAAACACCTTCCTCCGCTCTCAGGAACCGTCCAATCTGTGCAGGGAGCTCCATCACTTTGCAGATGGACTCAAGCCAAGTCTTCAAGGCCATTTAATCAGCAGGACCTGAGCCCAGGCACAGACTGGAGGGAGAAAGGCTTCCATTCAGGCACTTACTCCAGCCACATCATAGGGACATCTCTGCCACAACTTCCATGGGGTCTTCTGCATTCAGGCAGAGTGATTTGCACCAATCAATGAAGTCTTTCTTGAAGCAGTGGATCATAAGTCAAATCCAAAGGAAGCAGAAAGCTATGGAGCACCATGAAGAAGAGGGGCCCATGTTTGAGAGGCACTCAGGCAGAGCCAGGAGCCTCAGAAGCAGACATGTTGGCTGCATGGCATTGCTAGCCTTCTACACAGCACCATCTTCCATGGATCAGGTGTGCTGGGGAGCAGTTTCAAAATGTGGTAAGCTGGTAGATATTTGTCCCGGCTTAATGCTATTGCATTGGTAAAACATTCAGACAGAAAGCAACTCAGCAGGAGGAAAGAGTTTATCTGGCTTATTGTGGAGATGCTGAACAAAAGAAGAAAGATAATTATTACTGTTGTGTGCCCAAGAGTGGGTCTGATGTAATCAGAAAAGCTTCAGTCTCTCCTGTTCTAATCTGAGAGCGCCTACTCTAAGAAGTATACCTGAACAAAGGCCATCCTCTTTACAGAGTGAATAGCACGGCAAACATGGTAACAACAGGAATGAGGAACTTTTGTCTCAATCGGTCTTTTACAAGAGTCTCATAAAGGAGAAGATTGTTTTTCTGGCCCTCTGGTTCAGAACAGCACAGAAAGCCACAAACGTGCTATTACTGGGTCCCCATGTGTTGTTTCTAACATATTTGGAGGGAGAGCATTGCTTCCAGCACCTGGCTGCTTCCAGTGCATGGTCTTAGGTCATCTCACATACCTACACACACACACACACACACACACACACACACACACATTGTTCTGAATCAGGGCCATGAATGGGTCACAAAGGAAAAATAAGGAACATGATTGGGGTGTTCTAGACACTGTGAGATTGGTTACAATGTTTCTCTTAAAAATCAGTTCATTCTGAACAGGTGGGATATATAGTATGTTAACAGAATGGGAACAGAGTTATAAAAGACCTCAAGGCTCATTATTAACTTGGTTACAGGTTGAATTGTAAAGACAAACCTTAAACAGTATTTCTAGAAAGAAAGAAAAAAAAACATTCCATGACTTATACTTCCAGGTCACAGTTTATCACTGAGGGAAGTTGGAGCAGGAACTCAAGAAGGAACTTGAGCTGGAAACCATGGAGGAATGCTGCAGGCTCACTCACACATGCTCATCCAGCTTTCCCAGCACCACCATCACCTGACCAGGGAATGGTGCCACCCACATCGGGATGAACCTTTCC
The DNA here is from genome assembly GCF_007827085.1 of Peromyscus californicus insignis. Lineage (NCBI taxonomy): Eukaryota > Metazoa > Chordata > Mammalia > Rodentia > Cricetidae > Peromyscus > Peromyscus californicus. The sequence continues at coordinate 67,531,091 of NW_026294551.1, forward strand.
TACATCAGTTAACAATCAAGACACTCCCCCACAGACATGCCCACAGGTCAATTTGATCTGTGTAATCCCTCAAATGAAACTTCCTTCTCAGGCATTTCTAGGTTGTGTCAAGTTGACAGTTAAAGCAAACTAGGGCATTTCTGATGTCCTTGCAAAATAGTTAACATCTACAGACAGAATAGTGAACTCTGAAGTTAGACAATGCCCCTTTCCTTGTGCAAGCCACTAGTTCCATCCCCATGTGTTCTCTAGGTTCAGTCCGTGGTTAAACACACTGTCTGAGTCTCCTGTGAACTGGTTGTGATCTCACATGTTAAGTAAATTAAATAAAAATACTCAATACGCCGGGCGGTGGTGGTGCACGCCTTTAATCCCAGCACTCGGGAGGCAGAGCCAGGCGGATCTCTGTGAGTTCGAGGCCAGCCTGGGCTACCAAGTGAGTTCCAGGAAAAGGCGCAAAGCTACACAAAGAAACCCTGTCTCGAAAAAACCAAAAAAAAAAAATACTCAATACATGTTCATTTTTGTGTGAGAATCATTTCATGTTTTGTTGTCAATTATCTTTTTAATGAAGGCTGATGATGGAAGGTGGGTGGGGTCTAAATGTGGACTAGAAGGAGGTTAACCTCTACTGCTTCAAGGCTGCACATGAATGTTCCATCATACCTGGCTTTTGCACAGCTAGAGATGGAGCCCAGGGTCCCCAGCATCCACAGCCCTCAAATGCCTTTTTCATTAAGCCTCATTGAGTACTCAGTTACCTATAGCTAAAATCAAGTACAACCTCCATAAAAAAAAACTCCTGCAAAAATAATATTTTTAGGGCTGATGAGATGCCTCAGTGGGTAAAGGTGCTTGCTGCCAAGGCCAATGACCTAGGTTTGGATCGTGTGGACCTACATGGTAGAAGATGAGAACTGACTCCTGGAAACCGTCCTCTGGTTTCCGTGTGTGTGTGTGTGTGTGTGTGTGTGTGTGTGTGTGTGTGTGTGTGTGTGTGTGTGTATGTGTGTGTGTGTGTGTGTGTGCTGTTGCATGAACACACGAACACACAAGATTTTTTTTGAAATGTTTAAGTAAAATAATGACCAGACATAGGATTACATACCTATCATAACTCTGAAACTCGAGAGGCTGAGGCAAGAGCACAAAAACAAAAGAACATTCATGTGTATTGTCCTGCTTGAAACACAAAACAACAAAAATCAAATGAGAGAACCCAGCACCACCCAGCATCCACAGTACCTTCATGTTTTAGTATATTCCATCTTGAAAACCAGAGGGATGTTGGCTTGGTTATTGTTGTTCTAGCATGGGGCTTCATTAGAAGTTCTGAGTCTATCTCCAGGAAGCGTGTTGCAGCAGACCCTTCTCTGGGCACCAGCAGCAGCTTTTTAATTAAATGTGCATGAAAGATGTGGACCAGGATCAGCTACCTGGAGATACAAGCTCAATTCCAACTTCCCTTTCTGGGCCCACTCTGCCTAGTTTGCAATAGTTGCCCCCAAAGACAGGATTAATTAAGGAAAATGAAGTTGACTTTCTGCACACGTCTGTTGCTGTTGGAGGGAAGACATTGCTTAGAACTCCTAAGGACAGGGGTGCCAGGCAGCTCTCTGACCCCAAGAAAGGCTGGGACATGATGCAAACTTCAGCTTTTTCCTTGCAGATAAAATATGCACAAGGCTATCAAGGGATCTCAGGAATGTCACTGGGAGTCACTTCAGTGTATGATCATGAGGGATTGCTTAGGGAAGTGGCAGTGTCTATGTGTGCTGAAGCACTTGGCAAAGATTAAAAGCCAGGAGCTAGGTCCTGGGAAGAGCACTTGCTTAACATGCACAGGGTTCTGGGTTCAATTCACATACATAAAGTGCTGTGGGATATTCTGTATGGCAAATGTGTTGCTCTGATTGGTTAGTAAATAAAACACTGATTGGCCATTGGCTAGGCAGGAAGTATAGGCGGGACAAGGAGGAGAATAAAGCTGGGAAGTGGAAGCCTGAGTCAGAGAGACACTGCCAGCCGCCACAATGACAAACAGCATGTGAAGATGCCGGTAAGCCACGAGCCATGTGGCAAGGTATAGATTAATAAAAATGGATTCATTTAAGCTGTAAGAACAGTTAGCAAGAAGCCTGCCACGGCCATACAGTTTGTAACCAATATAAGTCTCTGTGTTTACTTGGTCAGGTCTGAGCAGCTGTGGGACTGGCAGGTGAGAGAGATTTGTCCTGACTGTGGGCCAGGCAGGAAAACTCTAGCTACATAAAGCAAACAGAAAATTGAGGAGTTGGTGTCATAGCTCATTTGGTGGACTGCTTGCCTAGGTCTGCAAAGCTGTGGGTTGATTCCCAGCACCACATACATCCGGTGTGATTTTGCTTACCCAGCACGCAGGAGGTGAAGGCAGGAGGATCAGAAGTTCAAGGTCATCCAGACTGGACTGGAGACGTTTTCTCAAAACAAATAAATCATTATCCAAGTTAGACATGGTGATACATGCCTTTAATCACAGCAGTCAGAAGGCTGGGGCAGGGACACGCAGCCCACACACATGCAGGCAAACACTCATGCACACAAAATAAAATAAGTACATTTTTTTTAATTGCAAGGTATGTAAACTTTCAGGGAATAGCTGATTACAGCTTTTGTGTGTCTGATGCATGCCCATATGTATGAAAGTATGAATGCATGAAACCCATATTCATGTCCATAGGACAGAGGAGGACATCAGGTGTCCTGTGCCCTCAATCTCTGATTCGTTCCCTTGAGACAGGGTCTCTCACTGAAACTGGAGCTAGTCTGGAAGTAAGCAGGCCCAAGGGATGCTCCTGTCTCCATCTCCACAGTATTGAAATTATAGGTCCAGCTTTTTACATGGGTGGTAGGGATTCAAACTCGGATGCTCATGCTTACACGGCAAGCACTCAGTCACTAAGCCAGCTCCTCAGCCTGCTCACAGATTTCTTGAAGACTGAGAAGAGCCTACTCCCTAAAATACCGTGTGACAGTCTAGCAGGAAGAGAAACAGAAGGAGATGGCAATGTGTGAAAGAAGGGCCAGCATCTGCAGGAACATGGACTAGGAGTCACATCCCTACTCCACTCCTCACTCCCTGGGGACCTCCAATGAGTAGAGAACCAGCAGCAAGGACAGTCTGTCGCCTGCACATGAATGTGGACCAACCAAGCAACACAAAGGGGCTTCATCTGCAACTGCTCCTCTCATCATCTCAGTACCTGGAATGGGGAGGTGCTGGACTGGATCATTTTGTATCTCCCATTTCACAGTCAGGGGGCCATGAGATGTGGAGGGACATGGCCACAGCCTCTTTGTTCTTGCCTTGCCTCTCTCCAATCTCACTTCCCCTTTTGGAAATGGCTGAAATCATCACTATGATATTTAAAAACCCAAGTCACTGTCCTGTGCCCAAAGTAATAAATGTTTTATAGTTTCAATTAAACTAAATGTGGGAGAGCTGGATCCCTCTTTTCTGGCTGATGAGTCACTCAGACCCATTACCCAACTATCCATTAATTATAAGCAGGTCACACATTGCCCAGAATCTCTCAGGGACTGTGCGATGAGATGGCATGATGATGCCATGGGCACACCCACCACATCTGCAGACATTCTCTGCCTTTTTCTCTGCTGGCCTCAGACCCCAGGAAGAGGTGCACAAACATTAAAACCAAAGCCAGGGCTCTCGTATCCATGGATGCCTGAGCCATCTTGTCGCCAGCTTGCTAACCACCTAATCTGTGGCCTGCCCATCAGCACCATCACCATCTTACAGGAGAAGATGGATCTTGTCCTCGGAAGAGGTTAAATGGCTTACCTAATGATGCACAGCTGTTGAGTTGCAAGGATGGGATTTCAGACCAATCTCCAAACCCCATAGCTTGACTATTAAGGGTTTCTTAGTCTCTGTTCTAATCAGTACTTTAAATGACCTGGAGATAGGAGATCTCTGGGTAGAGTCCCATCCATATTCCTCTCTGACCATTAGTTTAGGGATAAAATAAGATCATAGTAGAAAATTAGCTGATAGCGTAAAGATTATTAGTGCTAAAAACATAGGCCACTATGATTTTAGTGCTGAGCACTTAGCAGGTGCCCAATAATTACTTAGTATGACAGAACTTGGCATCTGTAAAACATTTCAAAAGACTCTGCCTTAACTTTCTTACCTATGAAGAAAAAGAAAAATTTGGCTAAAGGGGGGAAATTACTACAAAGACAGGTGGTGGGTAGGACTGACTTGAAGTCCACCTCCACCTTCACTTTCCCAGGGGGTTTCAAATGCTGCTCCAAGGGGCTAGAAATCTGCAGAGGTTTGGGGAGGTGCCTAAAGAATGAGGAAGAGGATAAGGAAGGTCCTTCATCTCCCCCCAGATCTTCCCTCTTGAGGCAGGACACATCTGCTTCTATCTGCCCTTAAACTGGACTCTTGCTCAAGGTCCCATGTGATGAAACAGCTCTATTGCCTGGAAAAAAGGCTTCAAAAAGTATCTGGAATTTTAAGAGGAAATAAGAGAGCTGATGTCAGAGGAACAAATCTAAACTAAACAAAGACACAGTCATTTCTTGAACACGACTAATAAGTTAGGTCAAATGCATTGTACACACCAAATGGACACCTGTGCTCATGAGCACTCAGGGGCATTGACATAAAGAACACAAGGGAAGTCTCCTTGTTGGCATCCTATGGATGATGTTCTCTGGACAGAGCAGAATTGGTCCTTTTTAAGTGCAGTGTAATAGTGCATAGATCTACAGGCTATGAAAGAAAGAAAAATGACTATGGAATCCTTGGATTAAAAATTCTTGAGGACAAGAATAAAGCACTTAGAGTTGAAAATCAATAAAAATGAAAGATCCAAATTTATGGAAAGTGGCTAAAGTTGCACTGAAGGCTAAGCTATACCTTCAAAGGTAATTGATAGAAAGTAAGAAAAATTAAATGCAAGCAAGCTAAGGTTGAACCCAAGAAAATAACAAAGAGCATCAGATACACCATGAGGTAACAGGGTAGATTTTATTTTTGAATCAGCTAGCAGCAAAACAAAGGAAGAAAAAATGATACCACAAATGAATAAGCCTAAATTATGATATATTCAAAACTAACAATAATGGGTCTAAATTTCTAAAACTGAACGATTACAAGATGTAAAAGATAGTATGCAAGTTTTCAAAATGACAGTTGTTAATGAGTACAACTGAAATTTTTAAATGAATGTAATTTTAATGGAGATATGTATTGTGTCACCTTCTTAAAAATAGGAAAACCAAAGTAAAATATGTAAGTAGATATGTATATGTAAATATCAAACTGATATAAAAGAGAACTATAATCAAGTTATCTAGTTATTAAAGAAATTTGGATAGTAAACATTCTTTCTTCTTCTGCAGAAAGCCTGACTGTGCTACACAAGAGTTCAAACTTCTAGGAAAGACATCATAATTCCCACATAAATGATTCAAAAGCAAGAATGCTTTTCAGTCAGTTTTGATTATGTAAGTTATACAAATTTTGTCAAAGGCTAAGGAAGAACATTACAAATTAGAAACAACTGTATGCATATTTACTCAAGCACACACATGAAGATCCTCAGGAAACTATTAGTATTTAACGTGATTTCCAACATTTACTATGATCAAGAACTGTTGAAGTCATAAAGCTTGGCTTAGCATCAGAAAAAAAAAATCCATGTTAATTCCCTGCAATGACAGACGAAAGGGAGAAAAGGCAGTCATCTCAATAAACGACAAATTTCCCAAAATCTCAACATCTAATTGTAAAAATCTTTCAGAAAGTTGGGAGTTGGGAAATTTTAACTTCACAAAATCTGTGTCCCATAAACCCACATCTCATACAATGTTCTACTAATGCAAGTCCCGAGTCTACTTCCTTCAAAGGGTCCCCGCCTCCAGTCATGAATAAGCTAAGATTTCAATGACTTCCACTGCCATTCAAAATGATCTGAACACGCTGCCCAATGCGATGACGATAAAAGTAACAGCATAACACAGAATAGTATTTATTAATATGGTTAGAGACGGTGCTAGTCTTCTACTGCTGTCATAAAATTCCCTGAGAAAAGCAACTTATAGAAGAAAAGGTTTATTTGGTCTCACAGCTCCAGAGGGACAGAGCCCAGCACAGTGAGGAAGGCGTGACAACAGAGTGTGAGAGAAAACAGGAAGTACAGCCAGGTTATTAACTCTCAAAGCCCACCCCCAGTAACACACTTCCTCCTGCAAGGCTCCGCCTCCTAAAGGTTTCTTAACCTCCCCAAAGGGCACCACCAACTGGGGATAGAGTGTTCAAGTATGTGAGCCTGTGAGAGATATTTCTATTCAAACCACAACACAGACACAACAACTGGTGTTAGAAAGACAGCCAGCAGAATCCTGAAACAAACTTGTAAAATAAATAATAATAATTAAAATAACAATAATAATAATAAAATTCAGTATTTTTCAGACTTAAGACAAATGTACAGAATGAATGTCATGTGTCCCCATCAATCAGTACCAACAAGAACAACACACACACACACATACACACACACACACACACACACACACACACACACACACACACACATACTCACATACACACACACACACACACACGTGCATGTACACACAAATGAATTGATACAAAAAAGTGATAAAATGTCTAGGAACTAGAGAACAGAAGAGTATAATACCATCATTTGAAGACATAAAGGAAAATTTAAGGAAATAAAAATTAAATTCATGGACCAATTAACTTATATTTGCAATAACGCTGAAATTTTAAAAGATTTATCTTAATTATGTATCTGTGTGTAGTTATATGCACATGAATGTGGTGCCTGCAGAGGCCAGAAGAGGGCATCAGCTCTCCTGCAGCTGGAGTTACAGGCAGTTGTGAGCTACCCACCACATCTGAGGAATCCAGTTCAGGTCTTCTGAAAGTGTTCTTAACCACTGAGCCACCTCTCTCAAGCCTTGATGTTTTCAAAACAGGCTCTTGCTATATGGCTCACTTAGGCCTTGAACTTGCCATCCTCCTGTCTCAGGTTTACACATGCTGGGATTACAGGTGCATGCCACCATGCCCAGCTCTCCCCCTATTTTTAGTGTAATTCAAATTACAACTTCAGAATAACTTTATGAGATATTTGATAAACAATATAGTATTTCAAATGAATCCTAACTTTTTAAACATGCACACTGGTTTGTGCTTCCTGTGTTTGGGGGAAGTACACCTAGCATGCACAACAATGAACATTAATAGACCTAGCCAGGTATGCTAGCACATGCCTGTAATCCCAAACTATGAGAGGCTGAGGCAGGAGGATGCCAAGTTCAGGGCCGACCTGGGCTACATAGTAAGATGTTGTCTCAAAAACTGAATCAAATAGGGGTCTGACAACCTAGAGACCAGGCAAATGAGCGTGGGAGTCTTATGAAGCTGCCACCAGGTTCTATGGATTCATGTCCAGCATTGTCACAACTCTGCTTCCACGGCAGGCCAGTATCTCAGTCTGTGAAGTGACTCCTGGAGATTTTTCTAAAGTTTACCTGTGGTGCAGTCACAGAAAACTGGGGTTGAAATCAGGACGTCATGATCCTGTCCTACTCAGGCCTTCCTGGGGTGCCATTGAAGTTCCTCTTCTCTACGTTTCTTCTCTCGGAAATGATCCTGTTCCTAGTCCAAGTCATTCTGGTCATGTTCTCAGCCCAGCAGCCCTGCTTTCTCAGCGCTCAACTGTTCTGGTCTCATTCCTGTCTCTGTGATAAAACACCCTGGCCAAAGCAACTTGGGGAAGAAAGGGTTTGTTTTAGCTTACAACTCCAGGTTGTGATCTATCCTTTAAAGGGAAATCAAGAAGCCAGAAACCGAAAGCAACTAGTGGGTTCTCATCCACCATCAAGAGCAGAGAGAATGAAAGCACGCACGGTTAGTGCTTAGCTTACTTTCTCCACTCTTACACAGTCCAGGACCCAAACCTAGGGAATGGTGCCACTCACAGTGGATGGGTCCTCTCATATCAATTGACATGATCAAGACAGGCCGCCACAGACATTTCCACAGGCCAACCCAATGGAGACAACCCCTCACTGAGGCTTTTTTTTCCCCAGGTGGTTCTAGGTTGTATGAAGGTGACTATTAAAGTTAACCATCATATCACCTATGTATCTTGTTTCTTTGGGCATTCTTATTATGGGAATGTACCATAATCACTAGGATGGCTACTTTTATATCAATTTGACACAAGCTAGAATTATTTGGGGAAAAGAGACTCTCAATGGAGACTATGCCTCCACAAAATCAGGCTTCAGGCAGGTGTGTATTACGTTTTCTTAACTAGTGATTGATAGAGGAGGGTCCAGCCCTTTGTGGACTGGGTTCTATAAGAAAGTAGGCTAAGCAAGTCATGAGGAACAAGTCAGCAAGCAGCTTTTCTCCATGGCCTCTGTATCAGCTCCCGCCTCCTGGCTCGTGCCCTGTTTGAGTTCCTGTCCTGACTTCCCTCCGTGATGGAATACAGCCTGAGAGTTGTAAGCTGAAATAAAAACCTTTCCTTCCCAAGTTGTTTGTGGTCATGATATTTCACCACAGCAATAGAAACACTAACCAAGACAGTCACTGTCATCTTCCCTGAGCCTGGCACAGGGCCAGACATCTGGCAGAATTTTCAGTAAAGGCATTTGAATAAGTGAACAAGTCATCCAAAGACGGGCACTCACCTGTCAGCCTGCATTAAGAAAAGCAAGAGAGAGCAGCTGGAGTCCATTCACACCTCCCCTGGCTGAGACCACCAATGAACAGGAGGACAAGACACCAGGGGGAAAGTAGAGAAGACTTTCACATCTGTGGGAATTTTCAAATGCGCTCAGTCAGCCAGTCATGAACAAGCTTCTGAAGACAATAGAATCATCGAATGGTCCCACAAGACATGGCCCCTGTCCTCAGAAAGCATCTCATCTGGCTAGACATTCTGAAGAGAAGGAGCTACAGAGGAGCCGCCTCCAACTCTGTGTCCTCGCCTGTGATGTGGGCACCTTCCTACAGAATGGTGTGTGCTGGTGACACAGGAGGGGAGCTGGCACACACCCACAGTACCAGGACAGAGGCGCAATTGCATAGACATACATTAGACTGCAGACTCCTCCCAGCCTCGGTCCTGCACCCACTCAGGCTCCTGTTCCACTTATAAGGGCTTATGTCAGTCATAGGCTTGTGAGGATGGTTCTGAAGTCAAAGAACAGGAGAGCAAGTGACTGAAAAGAGGGGAGAAAGCAAGATACGGGATGCAGGATGCTGTGGGAAGACACAGAGATCAGAAGCATCCTGCACTCACCTGGGCCTTTCTCTTCCCAGGAACTCTCTGAAATGAGCTACACAGGATCTCTTTGGAGCAAGTCTGTACATGATGTTATATTCAAGAGGCACATCCCTAGGTTACCACTAGCAGAGTGAAGGAGGGAGCTTATATGTGAGAAGCACCATTCCTCTGGCAGGTCTGTCTGCATGCTGAACTGAACAGACACTGGGCAAGAAACTTGCCTGCCCCTGTGTTGGTGGTGCCTGCATACCATTGAGGACAGGGCTGCTTATGGAGTGAAGACAGGCCAGACAGATACACAAAATGTAAGAATTTGAAAATACTCAGGCAAGTCTGGAAGTCCACCCTTTCCTGTGGACCATACACCTAGAAAACCAAGCTGTGGAAACTCCCCGGGTCATGGATCTATGCTAAGGACTGTGGGGATTGCAGAGGCCCCAGGATGGAGGCAGCAGAGATTCTCTGAAGATCTGGTGGACCCTGGCTGCAGCCACTGACACAACCAGCTATGGGGACACAAAAGGTTGACGTCCCAAGGAAAAGAAACCACCACTCTGTTCTGTTTTGCAGAGGTATCTTCAAGAACCTAATCTCTTGATAGATGATAGATTGATAGATAGATAGATAGATAGATAGATAGATAGATAGATAGATAGATAGATGTAGCAACGCCTGCATTACTACCCATTCACCATATCTGAGCGAGGGGCTGAGGATTAAAAAGAAAGACAAGACAGCAGGTCATTCATCTCAGTAGAACGCTCTTTATTGAAGGAGGGAAGCCTTAAATACAGACTTACAGTACAGTGGAAGAACCTGGGAGGGGAAAAGTAAGCTACTCTAGCATTACACCAATATGCAGAATACGCAAACAAGGAACTTTCGGTAAGCCGGAATGAAACCAGCAGGGAATTAGCATAGGGAGGACATCTAGGACATCTGATCAAGGTCAGCAAGCAAGGCAACAGCTCCCCAAAAACAGGGGCCAGGGTCCAACAGATAGATAGATAGATAGATAGATAGATAGATAGATAGATAGATAGATAGATAGATAGATAGATGTGTATATGTATATTTGTGTATGTGTCTGTGTGTGTGAGAGAGAGAGAGAGAGAGAGAGAGAAAGAGAGAGAGAGAGAGAGAGAGAGAGAGAGAGAGAGAGAGAGAGAGAGAGAGAGAGAGAAAGAGAGAGAGAGAGAGCATATGCCTGCAATCCCAGTACTGGGAAGGAAACAGAAAGCTCCTAGCCTAGCTGAGCTTCGAGCTTCTGCACATTGGAGGCCCTGCTTCAAATATATTGGGGGTAGTCCCAGCTTGAGTCCTCCAAGTCCTGTGTCCAAAGTGCATGGTGTCTTCAGCAGTAAGGTCTTACCTTCAAATCCAGGGAGGCAACCAAGAGCAACAATAGCCTATATTGTTTTAGGGAGTCTCTTGGACTCCCCTGACCAATTTACTCAATAGGAAACTTCCCATGCTTGGTGCTGGGGTTTCACTGGATAGTCTGTGGCCCTCAAAGGGAGCATATCCCTGGTGTAACTTCGTTTGAAGTATACATATATGTATACACATACACTTATATGTGGTTTTAGATAATCATAAAATAATGAGTCCATATAGTTTTTTTCAAGCATCCTTAGTGTTATTTATCTCTCTTATCCCCAGTTAAGGTCACTCCCCTGCCCCCATTTTTCCCATTTCCTCTTTTTATCACCCGTGCCCTGCTATCCCCCTCTCTAGAGCTCCTTCCCTAAGCCCATCCCTTTTTCACTTTCACATCTAAATATTTGGAGCTAGAAGCCACAAATAAGAGACAATACCTGGCCTTTGTCTTTCTGGGTCTCGATTACCTCATTCAATATAATATTATTTCTAGTTCCTTCCATTTACCTGAAATTTTCATGATTTCATTTTACAGCTGAATGGTGTTCCATAGTGTATATGCACCACATTTTCATTATCCATTCATCAGCTGAAGGACATTTAGGTTGTTTCCATTTCTGAACTATTGTGAATAGAGCAGCAATGAACATGGCTGAGCAAGTATCTTTGGAGTTGGATGCCAAGTCCGTCGGGCAAATGCCAAGGAGTGGTATGGCTGGGTCATGCAGTAGACCTATTTTTAGTTTTTGGAGAGTTCTCTACACGGATTTCTGGAATGGCTGTACCAGTTCACAATCCCACCAGCAATGAGTGAGGGGCTTCCTTTTTCCCACATCCTCACCAACATTTGTTGTCAATTGTTTTCTTGACCTTAGTCATTCTGATGGAGTGAGACGAAATCTCAAAGTTGTTTTAATTTTCGTTTCCCTAATTTCTAAGGTCATTGAACATTGTTGAACTATTTTGTAGTTGACCAGCAGAGCAAGATATCCCCAAAGGTACAATAGTGACACTTATATATTGGGAGTAATCAACAACAATTAGTGAAAGAGACGAAGGAGGAGTATATGGGAGCAGGTGGAGGGAAGGAAGGAAATGGGAAAGTGGTATTGAAAGGGAATTAGCCCCTTGACTGGTTATCTAATACCACATAGTTAGCCCTATAAACACACATATGAGCAATGCTAATGACCAGCAGGTTCTATTTATACATATTTATATGTATGGATACATATAACAATAATAATTAAAGAAAAAAGTAAGGATGGAGTGTGGTGGTCCACAGAGGCTTCCCTAGTGAGACCTTACTCAGGGTCAGAGAATCTGGGCTTGCTTTACCCAGCATGGCTGCATAATGGGATGATTTGGCCATGGGCATGTTTACCAGGTGTTTGGAAGGGTCTACACTTGGCTGTACAGTATGCTTTGATCTTGCAAAGGGGAGGCCTTTTGCCTCTTCCCTCGCCATATTATAAAAAGCCCTTTTAAATACAGCTCTGGGCATCTGGGTATTGACCCAGGGCCCTCCTGAAGCTATCCTGTGTCTCTCTTTCCTATGGTCTCTTTCTATCTTTCCACCTAATATTTCCTCGTTCCTCTCTCCTTCACCCCAGAACCCTTCGAAAGGTGGGAGCAGGTCGGAGCTGGACTCTGTCAGATTCCCATTACAATGGAGGAAGATTCCTGTGGATCACTGGTCTCCACACATGTGCATGCACTTGCATGTACACTTCCACTCACAAGTGCATACATGTACACATACACACAACAAAGAACAAAAAGGAAGAGAAAGAAATTAGGAGCAGAGATGCCTGGCCTCTGGAAGAGTCAGAAAAATGGAAGAGCAAGCAGCAAACTCACTTATCTGGAAGCTTCCCTCACTTGGTCTAGGGCAAAGCAGTGTGGTTGACTAATCCCCTGGGAACAGCAGATTCACGGCACAGAATAACAACCATCCCCTACTTCTTCTCTCCGGGCAAATAAGGAATGTGATATTGATCCCATCTGTCTAAAACACACAGACCAGAGTCTCTATTCAAACGGAAAAATCCTCAGCTTCATGGAAAATTCCACTATCCAAAATGCTGTTTCAAAAGGCATTTTGGACAGCCCAGACTTGTACTGTAATGCTATTGTTCTTATTACCAGAGTCCTTGCCATACAGTGGGTGATGCTGATGCTGATCAGGTCAATCTTGAAGCCTTATAAGGCCTCTTATGATTGCCTCTCTGGAGTGGGGAAACCCAGGCTACTCAAACACCTCTGGCTGTTACATCAGACCGGGTCTGAGTCACTTGGAGATGCTGGTCTTTGTTGAAGTTCTTCTTGGCAGAGTGGATTTTTAAATAGACTGAATGGACTCACCCTTCCTTTTTCTGCTTCCAGTGATTTACAAATTCCCAGGACGTGAGGACTTTTCAGGTCTCTTTAGCATCTCCCTATCCCCAGGCCAGAGAACTCCAGGTGTGCACAGGGAAGACAGGTGCATGAGAGACTTTCCCTGGGGAGATGCAACACATGTCTACCCATCCCGGAAGCTACGGTTGCACCAAAGTCCAACCAGTGGGTTTACATGAGTCACTAAGGGGAGCAGGGATGACTCAAATGCAGCTGCATCATCCTAAGGCCCACCCCAACACAGGTGGCAACTCATGGAAGCTACGACCCTATTGCTCTCTGCAGAGCCTGCAGTCAGTTTCACGGATCTAAGAGCCCCCTCTCTGCAGCTTGATGGCTCAGTCTCCTCCTCAAGCAGTTGTTAACTGCATCTGTCAGATGGAGAGGGGCCTTGGAGAATCCTGAAAGTGTCAGTGTTCCAAGACATGGGTATTTGTTGACCTCCTGAGACTTAGGAGCCTCTGCCTCCCTCCTGGAGGGGATGGTCCAATTCAGAGGGAGCTGCCACCCACTAACAAGCAAACCATCAGGAGAAGCCACACATCAGGACTCACCTTTGAATGTAGGAGCCACCTGTTCTGTGCCACACAGCCTGACTCTCTTTGGATTTTACAAGTCCCCTTCTGTTCATAGGAGAAAATGATCACACTACAGACATGGTCCTTGTTCCCAGCTGATTTTACCCCTTCCTTTCCATGTCCAAATACTCATTTCTTCCATCTCCATTCCTTTCTTATCAGCAAATGTTGGATTAAGAGCTAACTTCCATATTCACAGGAATACAAAGACTGGACAGGATTTTCCTGTGTGTGTTTAACACATCCATGCAGAGAGCAGGAGATAGAGAGGAGAAAGGAGGCGGGGCTAGTAAAAGCATTTAGTCTTCAGTCATCAAACCTTTCTATATGCATGAACTTGGCAGCCTGTGACCAAGGAGCAACATGTTAGACCAGAGAGCCCCAAGGTCCCTCATTGCTGAGTTGTCATGGCATGCTGTGCTACAGTGACTCTTTGTTTGAAAATGAAATCGGAGGACCAGTGAGTGGCAGTTTTTCTGGGCTTCCTTAGAGCTCAGTGGTCCTCTGGGAGTTTGCATGAAGCCCATCAGCAGCTGTGTGTGGAGATATCAAGCAAGCACTGACTCAACATCTACAAATGCACCACGTCCTGTGTGTGTCTCTTCAGCCCACTCAGAACGTGCCTAGCAGGGGATGGTTAGTGTCAGGTCGGTGTTATAGAAATCTGAGGCACAGGATCCTCTTGTTATCATGAAGCTAGTAAGGCGGGGACATCAGACTCCAGAGACAGCTGCTGGACTGCAGACTGGCCACTCTTTCGTTTTGTTTGTTTGTTTTTAGACAGTTTCATGTAGCCTAGGCTGGCCTCAGATTTGCTGTGTAGCAGAGGACAGCCTTGAACTTCTGATCCTCCTGCTTATACTTCCTGAGGATTACAGGTACGTGAATCACCATGCCTGGCTTTATGTGGCTCTGGAGCTCAAAGTCAAGGATTCATGCATGTAAGGAGAGCAGTCTGCCAACTGAGCTACAGCCCCAGAGCTTCAGAGCTGACTCCCTTCTTGCTGCCTCTGACAAAGGTTGTAATGGCTCCCTATCATGAGAGTCAGTGGCTGCACACTAAAAAGAGGGCACGTTCCTTTTTTTTATTACCACAAAGACTCCTGAGGCCAGAAAGCTTTCATTAAAGGACAAGCTAGGTGTACTGGTGTTGTGGAGACAGTGACTGGTGCATCCTCTCCTCACAATCAGAAGCAGTATACTGTATCCGCATGCTGTCCTGCTACCCCACTGCCCAGCTCTATTGAAGCTGCTAGTCCAGTTCAGTCATCTGGTCAACCTTCTGTTTGCCAGCTTGTTTGAGCCACAATATCCCAAGATCTAAGATTCATTACTTACAGCATCCAAATCTTGGAGTGGTGCGCATGGCAGGGGGGTGGAGGGTAAGGGGGGTTGCGTAGCAAGAGACAACTCAGAGAAAAACATCAATCCTATTTAGGCCACAGACCTACAGATACTTTTAATATATTCCTTCCTTCCACCTCACAAACTCGCTGAGCCTCAGACCCCAGTTGCAATGACAATAGACCCCATTTTAGGTCTGAGAGTGTGTGCCCATTATCTTTCCATTGTCCAGTCTACCCCAACCCTGACTCGTATATTGTTTTCCCTCCTAACTACTGTAACTTCTTCACTTGCGTTTTACCCTCTTGTCCCATCTCTACCTCCTGGGTCACTGTTTGACCACAGTCCCCTCCTCCTCAAAATCCAGCTCCCTGTCCTGCTCATCAGTCCCTCTGCAACTCAAACACTATCTATTCTTTGAGTCTTCTTTTTACCAAGCTTCAGTCACAGAAGAACTCAGGAACAGAGGCCAAAGACACACTATGCATGGCCTCTCCATGATAGCTGCTTTCTCTGCAATTCTGGGCCAAACATCACTACATTCAAAAATAGCTGCTATCATATATGTATATATTTTAGGAATCTTTTACAATAGTAAGTTTCCAAATAGACCTTTAGTGTTAGTTGTCCCTTCCCATATTCTCTCCTTTATCTTTCTCTCTTATCTCCCTTCCCATTTGATCTTTCTATTCTCATTTCCCCTTTATCTCTCCATAACACTATATTCTATTTCCCTTCCTTGGGAGATCCTCTCCTCCTCCCTGGTCCCTAAGTACATTTTTGAACTTTTATGGGTTTTGTTTGTTTCTTTTTGTTTTTGTTTTGTTTTCTGAGAGGGAAAGAGAGAGAGAGAGAGAGAGAGAGAGAGAGCGAGCACATGAAGTGAGATGGGTAGAGAGGTGGAGGTGGGGGGTCCAAGGAGGAGTTAGGGGAGGGGTATTAACATGATTAAAATTAAAAAAATCTAATTAAAAAATGACTGCTAAGAGCTCATACTGCGTTCCAAAGGACTGGAGTTTTGTTCCCAGAACCCATATCAGGCAGTTGACAACTGTTCATAACTGCAGCTCCAGAAGACCTGATGTCCTTTTCTTGTCTCTGTGTGCACCCACACGCACATGAAAGACACACACAGTGATACACATGAATAAAAATTAAAACATACTTTAAGGTCGCCAATCATGGAAACTTCTCTGCCTCCACTCTCAGAAAATACCATCCCCACCCCACAGGAGTGTGCCAGGTCAGAGGGGATGCTCTGACAACACACAATGGTTGATCTTCACTGTCAGCTTGACTGCACTAAGAATCACCATGGACCACACCTCTGGGAACATCTGTAGGAGTGTTTCAAGAAGGTTAATTGAGAAGGGGAGACCACCCAGAACATGGGCTACACCACTTCAGATGTTGGGCTCACAGTCTGAATAAAAAGGAAAAGAGCTGAGCATTGGCGTTTTTCTCTCTCTTCTCTCTCTGCTTCCTGACTGTAGGTATGCTGTGACCTGCCTCACACTCCTGCCACCATGCCTTCCCTACCATGATGTGCTGTATCTTCAAACTGTAAACCAAAATACGCACTTCCTTCCTGAAGCTGCTTTCATAAGATACGTTGTCATAGCAACAAGAAAATTAATTAATGTGCCATGGTCACCCCAGGGACCACAAAATCCTAAAGAGAATGGAGCCTGCCATTGGCCTCTTTAAGCCCACCCCCAACCAACACAGTGGCACTAATAAATGTGAGTTGAATTGAATTAAATGGAGATGTTACCTGGAGGACAAAAGTTGAAGCTTATCATAATGTAGACTCTGGGATGACAGGGAAGTTGAAGGAACCATGACCTCTCTCCTCAGAACTCAATTATCTGCATAAGAACCAATGTCTCCGATATCTAGCTATTAATTTTCTCGCAATCATCTCAGCCTCCAAGGTTCACAAATGTCCCTTTCAATTTCTCAGCCACAGTGTTCATAGGAAATGACACTCCGTTCCTTCCTGGACTCACAATGGCTCTCGGGCTATCTCCCTCCAACCCTACCCCTCTTATCTCCTGATGCAGTCTTGGGTTCTGATTTTTCTGCTTTGTTAAAATTAAACCCCTGGGTTAGGGGAACTGGCAAGATGGCTCAGTGGATAAAGTGCTTGCTTATGTGAGCATGAAGACATGAATTTGGATTCCCGGCATCCATGTAAAAGCCGGGTATTGTGGCAAATGTTATAACCCCAGTGCTGAGAAAGCAGAGACAGAAGGATTCCTGGGGCTTGCTAGCTAGGCATTCTAGGCTAATTGACAAGCTTCAGGTTTACTGAGAGATCTAGTCTCAAAAAATAAGGTGGAGAGATTAATGAACACACTATATGTGGACTTCCAGCCTCCACATGCATGCACAAAACACACACACACACACACACACACACACACACACACACACACACACACACACACACACACACACACACTGAAAGCCCATCCCTACAACTTTTGAACCATGTTTTGGGAGCCACCATTTCCGGTTCTGCATCAAATCAATAGCTGAGGGCCATGAGGTCTACTGGCATCCTGAGTTAAAGAAATCTATTCTAATTAATCCTCCACTTTAAAAATGATGGCCGTTAGCCATCTCGGGGGCAGCAGCCAACAACTTTCTCCAGAGAGAAAGAAAATGCAGTCTTGGCTTCTCATGAAATCAATACCCCCCCACCCACACACACACTGAGCTCTGTTCTAGGTCATGCCAATGGAGCAACAGATGCAACTGAGGTCACCTTAGTCATTCCCTGCCATGAGGCCAATGGCCGGAATGAAAGGAACTTAGGGTCCCATCCCAGAATCCAGGCTGAGCTGAATAGAGACTTCCCCTAGGGTCCATCTGCGTCATTACACACAGTTATATATGCATCAGAGTAAACACATCTGTGATAACCTCAGAGTGCCCAAAATGTGTTGGCATCGCATTAAGAAAAAGAAATCAGACTTACTTCCGGAACAGTTTCATCAGGAGAGAGCTCAGATTTTAAATTCTCTGCATCCCTCTCCCTGTGTCTTTTGTTGTCACCTCCTGATAGTAACCTGTTCATTGTAGGAGTCTGAATCGGTGCCTTCCTGGACGTTCTCTTGTCTGTCTGTCTGTCCCTGTGTCTGTGTCCTCAATAAAGGGCTTTTGATCTGCATTTATTGAACATCAAAGAAAGCACCACTTGGGGAAGGAATGCTTTACAGAAATCTTTAAGAGTTTAACAGAGATGAAACTTTACTGACTCCAACTGACCCCAGTTACAAGCTCTACTACAAACATCACTGCACACAGACTTATCAGCCTATACCCATGTTGCTTCCTACATTTATGGTGGGTATTTATTTTATAAGGTTGCTTCCAACTTACTGGCTTTTTCCAGCGTTTATAACCATAACATACAAATACACATGAATTACTCATGGGTCAGGAGCCTGAAAGAGTATATAACCTAAGATTAGAGCTATGCATTAGCTTAGGTTGTAAAAGCTGATTACATGGGAAACAAAGCAAGTAATATTGGTTGTTACATTTTTCTCTGAAAGGCAGGTTAAACAAACAGGCCGAGTACACAGTAGGATAGCAGTCTTAAGTGACCTCAGGGTATATTATTAATTCAGCTATGTAGTCCAGCAAAAGTTCCAGTCTCTTTGAACGTAAGAGACGTTTTTGCAATGATGCATCACCACATTATGTTTCTGTGTGTCTGTATGATAAGACTTCTTGGTTAAGCCAAAAATAGAAAGATCTGGTGAGGAATGGGATCAAAGAAGAGAAAATTCATCATTATCGATGCTGATCCGGTAGTTAAATAATCCAACATTCAGTGATTAGTGCACTGCACAACCTCAGGTACAACCTGGCCAGTCCCTGGAGCAGCCGAGAAATAGGCCACCTGGAAGGTGGCAGCTGAGAAAGGCCCAGGAGGCTGTCGGTGTGCATAGCTTGCAGAGTGGTACTGCTGAGGCTGCAGAAGATTCACGTCACACACTGGCTACAAGGCAAGGAACTGAATCTAGGTTGATGCCTGTCTACCAAAGAGACTCAATTTCTCTGCATTTACTTCCATATCTGGAATATGCGACATGCAATAGCAGGGCTTACTGAACAAGCTTACCGTGGAACTGAGACACTAGTTTACCTTGATCCCAAGATCAAAATCCTCCGTCAGTCATTAATTAGGTCAGGATATTCAAAGTCCAAGCTATCCCATGAGTGAGAAAGTGTAGCAAAAAAGATCAGGAGAAAGCCAGGAAATTTTCTTCCCTTCCAGTCTGATTTCATGTGTAAGAGGAAACACTGGAAAGAATGTCCATCAACACACAAGCCTTCTCACTACTAGGGAATTTCTCATGCTGAAAGGGGAGAAGCAGTGAAAGGAAGATGAGAATCGTGAGCATAATCATAGACCCTACGTTCCCCTGCTGAACATCCTCTCCCGGATTCCTGGTTCCTCTCTGGTAGACCCCTAATAGCAATCATCTACTGTTCTGAAGACAGAAGACACAGGGCCACATGAGATGGAAGACCAAGAGGACCCAAGGGCAGCTCAAAATGGCACCACGACCATGCAACACACACTGATGAGTGAAACTCTCTGTCAGTGTGAGTAACTTCTCTATTGTCATGACAAAACAACATCACCAAGGCAACTTAGAAAAGCAAGTATTTAATTTGGGCTTAGGGTTCTAGAGGGTTAGAGTCCACAACCATCATAGTGCGGGTTATGACAGCAGACAGGCAGGCAGGATGCTGGAGAAGCAGCTGAGCACTTATTAGCAGACAGGTGGTGAGAACTAAGTAGGAATGACATAGGCTTCTGAAACCTCAAAGCCCACCCGCAGTGACATACCTCCTCCTAATCCTAAACAGTTCAACTGAGGACCAAGTATTCAAATATATAAGCTTTAGGTGTCATTCTCATTCAAACACCACAGTGAGTACACCCCAACTGTGGCCAACTTGGTCCATCAGCTCCAGGGGAGGGGAGAAGAATAAGGAGACCTTTAAGCATGCTGAAATTTAAGTCTACTAAACTGAAGGATGTGGGTGAGCCCTTCTAGAAGTGTCTAGACTATGTGCTCTATAGTCTCCCTTCTAGCTGAAAACAGATTCAGTTGGAGGAAATAAAGTCATTTATCTGTAACCTGAGTTCCTGGCATCCACACCCATCATCTCACATACACACACATACTCATAGTTATAGTCTCTAAAGAGTGACAGCAGCTGCCTTGCAGAGCATTTCCTGTGTGCCAGGCAATTCTCCTGCTGCCCTGTGTGGGACACAGCACTTCTTTTTCACAATCAAGACCTGTAGGCTTGGCATTTCTACTGCTTCCTCCTAGGTGATGAGCAAACTCAAGCAGGAAAAACGTTGTTAGACAGGGGTTGGGGAGATGGCTCAGTTGTAAAGTACTGCCATGTAAGCCTGGGGACCTGAGTGCCAACCCCAGTACTCCGGTTAAAAAGCCCACTGTGGAGACACACAAATATAATCCCAGCACTGGGGAAGCAGACATATGGATTCCTGGAACTGGCTGGCCAGCCATCCTAGACTCCACAAAACCCAGATTCCAGTGAGAGATCTTTTCTCAAAGAACAAGAGAGAGTTGATGGGTATGGTGGTGCATACCTTTAAACCCAGCACTCGGAAGACTGAGGAAGGCAGATTTCTGTGAGTTTGAGGCCAGCCTAGTCAACAAATGTGTTCCAGGACAACTGGACCTATACAGTGAGAATGTTTCAAAGCGCGCGCGCACACACACACACACACACACACACACACACACAAACACACATAACTTACTCTGGGTTACACTGTGGAAGTAGGAAGCCTGGAATTTCATTCAACTCAAGCCATTTGTCCCAGAGCCTACATTCACTGTTACGTCTTTCTTAACATCTACATCTAACCTGCCTCCTCCAGTATATTTTCTTATAATTTGCTGAGTGTGGACTCTGAGCCGAACTCTGCTGGAAGCTTTACCACAGCTCTTCTCTCTTTAGTGATCCTAGGAGGAAAGTTGCTTTTTACCATCAGAAGTTTAAAGGTAAGGAAACTGGGACTCTGAAACTGTGAGTCTCCAAACCTCTGCTAAGCAAACCCTGTGTGAGTTTATGCAGAGGGCTGGGACTGCCCTCACCTGAAGAGTCAGGGCTCGACGTACAGTCAACAACACTTAGGTGGTCACAGTAAGAATGGGAAATGTGGGTCTGGAGAGATGACTCCGTGGACAAGAGTGCTTATTGTGCAGAGTGAGGACCCCAGTGCAGAGAGAGAAAGTGGGGGACGGGGAACCTGCGCAGAAACCGAGGCAGAGCAGAAAGGTAGCCTGGCCTTAGCTGAAGCGGGCACTGCACAGATGCTGGAACTTGGGAATATGAAAGTACAGTGCCAGAACCTGAAGCCATCTTGAGTGGTCACCCCCGAGCATCCTCCCTGAGAGAAACAGATGTCCCCGCACTTTTCTTTCCCTTAGCACTCACAGCAAATATGAGTCCCAACTAGCGCGGCCTCTTGTGGCTCAGTGTGGTCTTGCTGTACTGACACTTTACAGCAAGCTCATTGAAAAGCAAATGCTGTGGGTCCTGGTGTGATCGTGCATGCCCGCAAGCCCAACACTTGGGAGGAGGATGTAGGAGGAAAGTGGGTTTGAGAGCAGCCTAGGCTACGTAGAAAGTTCTAGGCCAGCCTGGGCGTTTCTAACCAGCTCTGGACCAGAACCACTCCCACTGACTAGTGAGCAGCATGCAAAATGATAGCATGGAGAGACGAATGTCTCCAGCCTTTGTTCTCCTCAACAGATGCAGAGGCCAGGAAGACAGAAAGAATTCCAGGTTAGCAGAGGGGGTGAGGGTCCACTCTTCTCTGAATGGCCACATACAGGCAATATTTTCTTTCTTTTCTGTAAAAATATAAGATGTTTTTATGTAATGTATTTTCAAAATTTGTGATTTTTTTTATATTTTTATTAATTAATTATCTATTTATTAATTAATTCCCACCCCATCACATTTTCCCTCCCAGTTCCTCCCCCGAACTGCCCCATCCACTCCCCCTCCTTTCTCTTCAGAAAAGGGAAGGCCTCCCGTGCATATCAGCCAGCCATGGCATATCAAGTTGCAGTAAGACTAGGCACCTCCTCTACTGTAAAGGCTGGGTGAGGCAACCCAGTAGGAGGGAATGGTCCCAAAAGCAGATAACAGAGTCAGAGGCTCTGCCCCTGCTCCCACTGTTAGGAGCCCCACAAGAAGACCAAGCTACACAACTGTAATATATGTGCAGAGGGCCTAAGTCAGTCCCATGCAGGCTCCTTGGTTGTCGGTTCAGTCTCTGTGAGCCCAAGTTAGTTGATTCTGTGGGTTTTCTTGTGATGTCCTAGGTTCCTCTGGCTCCTATAATTCTTCCTCCCCCTGTTTCATAGTGTTCCCCAAGGTCCATCTAATATTTGTCTGTGGATCTCTGCATCTGTTTCCATCAGTTGCTGGGTGAAGCCTCCTTGATGACAGTTGGGCTAGGCAACAATATATGAGTACAGCAGAATATCATTGGGAATCATTTCATTGACTTTTTTTTAACCAGTCATGTTTGGTACTATCCTAGGTCTCTGGGCTGTCCAGCCTCTGGGTCCTGGCCCTCTAGGCAGTGTCAGGGGTGGGCTCCCACTCATAATATGAGTCCCAAGGTGGACCAGTCATTAGTTGGCTACTCTCATAATTTCTGCTCCACCTTTACCCCAGCATATGTTGTAAGCATGCAAATTGTAGGTCAAAGGTTATATGGCTAGGTTGGGTTCCCAACCCCTCCACTGGAAGTCTTGTCTGGTTACAGGAGATGGCTGGTTTAGGCTCTGTATCTCCCATTGCTGGAAATCTTAGCTAGGGTCACCCTCAGATTCCTGGACGTTTCCATTGTACTAGGTTTCTAGCTTACCCCAGAGATGCAGGTCATTCTGACTGACTGGTACATGCATGGAGATGCATGTGAACCACATGGTTTTTTCTTTTACATATCTATGTTTTCTTATTCTCATTCTTCTCCTAATAGTCAACTTTTTATTCTATCCCTTTTTACTTCTTTTTATCATAATGACCACTTTCACCTCCTCACTTTTACTTTCTCTCTGAGTATTCTAATTCCCCTTGTGTTTTCCAATTCGTGTTTTCTTCTCTCCTAATTTGTTTGCTTTCTCAATCATCTTTTAAAACTTTTTGGCTTATATTTTTCTGTCCTCTGAATTCCTGCTACTGGGTTTTTCCTTTATTCATTATTGATCCATATATGGTATGGACACATCAAATATGTGTGTAGATGCTCCAACATTGACCTGTATCTTGTTCCATGTACAACCCAGCCATACACAGGCTTCAGCAAATATTTCACTGCCAGAGCAGAAGGAAGGACATACCCTCGTGATCCCAGCCAATGACTAAGGATCCAAGGAGTCACAGAAAGCAGGGAGGGTTGCACACCCACTCCGGGTCATCCACCCCAGTGGCTCCACCATGGCGAAGCAGCAAAAGGACTATGGTCACCACCCCTACACGAGACCAGAGTCCGGATCAATTCCCAAGCCTGTCAGACCATCCACTGTAGACAAAATTAGGAGTCAGAGCTAAGGCCCAGCCCACACCCTACTGAAATACCTCATTCATGGGAGAGCCACAGGAAAACAGGACCCTACCCAATGAAACCATGTACACTGGATCAAAACACACCTATAGCCACTGAAGAAGTAGCAGGAAAACTATACTATAAAATCCAACTGGAAAAATATTCAACATTTCACAATAATCTAATATCCAGGGACATATGATCTAAATAAGAAGAACACAAACATAACATATATATGATTGTTATACACAGAGAGAAAGAGAGAGAGAGAGAGAGAGAGAGAGAGAGAGAGAGAGTACCAAAACTGAACCAAGAGGATTTTTTTAACTCTGAACAGATCAACAAGTAATCGAGCAAGGCAGTAATAAAAATTTGCCAGCAAATAAAAACCTCAGGACCAGATAGAGGCACTGATGAATTTTTACTAGAACTTTAAAGAACAAAACTGTTTCTTAAGCTATTCCATAAGCAAAAAAGAAAAGAACGTTGGACAGATGTTCTGTGGTTAAAAGCACTTACTGCCCTTGAGTTCAGTTCCCAGCACCCATGTCAGGCAGCTCACAACCTTCTGTAACTCCTGATCCAGGGGATCCAATGCCCTCTTCTGGCCTCTACAGGCACTCCACTTGTGTGCACATGCATACACACACCATTAAAGGTAAAACAAATCCTAAAAAAGAGGGAAGCAATGTTTTCAAACTCCGTCTATGAAACCAGGAAAACCTAGAGGACACACTTTGAGATACGGGCACAGGCAATAACTTCTTCCAATAATAACAGCACAAATTGCCAAATGGGATCAGATCATCTGGAAGGCCCCTGTCTGTCTCTACCACACACACACATCCCAGAGCTGGAGTTATAGATAGAAGCCACCATATGTTTAATTTTTTTATTGCTGAGAATTTCATCTATACATATAATGTGTTTTGATCAAATCCATCCCCAAACTTCCTTTCCTCCAATTTTTCCTCCCAAATTCATGTGCTTTTTAAAAAGCCTGCTGAGTCCACTTAGTGTTACCTGGATGAGCATGTGTGTAGGGCCAGCTAATGGGCGTGGGTGACCTCTCAGGAGACACATCCCTGGATAAAACTGACTCTTCCTCTCTCAGTGGCCATCAATTGCCAATGGCTCCTCAGACAGAGGTGGAACTTCATGATCCCTCCTCCATCCAGACTGTAATTTTGTCTGGCTTGATCGTGTGTAGACTTTGTCAATGCAGTCAGCAGCTATGACTTTATGCGTGCTACAGCCCTGTCATGTTGGCAAATACTGTCTCACTGCAGGTGACCACTGCCTCAGCCTCCTACAACTGCCCCCTCTTCCTCAATGGTCCCTCATCCTTGGGGGAGGTATGATTACAGAGTCCTGCTTAGAGCTAAGCATTCCACGGTCTCTTATTCTATATAAAGGAAGTTTTATTAATGAGGGTCTGTAGGTATGTTAATCTATGATTATACAGATAAGAACCTAGGACACAATTTATTGCTGTGTCCATTTAGCTGAATAATAGCTTTATACTTTTCCCTAGGTCCTATGATCTAGTCAGCCATGAGTTTGGGGCCTAGTTAATAGTACCAAGAGTGAGTTCCTTCTTGTGGAGGTCTTTAAATCCAATCAAAAAGTGGATGGTTACTCCCACTACATTCATGTTACTAGTGCATCAGTGGTCATGTCTTGCCAAACCAGTCATTACTGTAGCTCACAAGGTTCATAGCTGGGTAATATTGTGCATTGTATTTCTTCCTTGGTATCATGCATAAGACCTTCTGGCACTAACTATAAAAGCTGGCCAATAAGTTTGAAGATTCCAGGTGAGTACCAGCTTGAATATTCCAAGTCCTGTAATTCAAGTATGTGGTGTCTTCAGCAATAGGGTCTTAAAATCAAATACTAGAGAGTAACTAGGAGCATTGAAAATGGCCTATAATGCTTGGAGATCCAAGGGACCCCACTTGCCTATAACTGGGAAAGATGTAATCCATACCAAGCACTGACACCTTGTCTTTTGATAAGCATCCTGGAGATCAAACTCAGGTCCTCATGTTAAGGCAAGTGCTTGTGTCTGAGCTATCTTCCCAACCTTAGAACTTTTTTAAGAAAAAACAAAACAAGTCATAAAGAGATAAAGCAAATAAAATAATCAACAGAGTAAGGAGACAAAGTATAGGATGGTGATCTAGTTTGGTTTTCTGTTGCTATGATAAAACACTCTGACTTCCTTAGGAAGGAGATGGTTTCTTTGGCTTACACTTGCAAGCTACAGTCCATCTTTGAGGAAAGGGCAGGAACTCCAGGCCAGAACCTGGAGGCAGGAACCATGGAGGATGATGCTTGCTGGCTCATACTTACCTAGCTTTCCTAAACAGCCCAGGACCACCTGCCCAGGCAATAGTGCTGCCCACAGTTATCTGTGCCCTCCTACAGTGATTACCAATCAAAGCTAACCCCCACAGATATGTCCACAGGCCAATCTGATCTGGGCAGTTCATCCACCAAGACTTGTCCTCATTCAGCTGTGTCAAGTACACCATACTAACTGATAATGCACTACTTATGTTCTTGCTTCTATGGCGAAACATCTGACAAAATCAACTTAAAGAAGGAAGGGGTTTGTGAATCTTGTAAATTTCATGAACTTTCTGAAATTTGTGAGTTTTCTTTACCAACTGAGCCTTAGAAGCATCTTTCACTTTCTTTTCCTCACTTTGGGCCTCATGTTACATCTCGGCTGTGTTTGAGTGCCATCAGTGGTCCCCACCATATCCCTTCTAGATCAGTTATGTGTGAGGTGGCTTTCTTCAATGATCCATAGTTTCCTCATTCTCCAGTGTTCCAGAACCCTCTGTGAGCTACTCAATCCCATTCAAAAGGTCTTAATATTTGTTTGCTTTTTGCTGTTTGTAATTAAGAACTTGGATAATGATAAGTGATACCCCAGAAAGAAGACTATCAGGAGGGACAGGGTGATTTCCACAGAGGATGCTCATTCCCTGGAAGCAAACTGCCTCACCCAAGAATGAGCTTCACTAAGTCATTCCTTCACAGAACAGAGAATCTTGCCACTGTTCCCTCAGGGAGCTCTTTAACATTTACACAGCCCATTCACACCCATCATGTCACTGTGTAACCAGAGGCAGTGAGCAGGGCTGTTCTGGAACTATTAGTCTCATTTAATTGAGGAGAGAGCTGAATTTCAGAGTAGTGACAGACCCAAGTCACACAGAATCATAGCCACCATGCTTCGTACACAATCCATGCCTCCTGATGCTGCCCAAATGTGCTGAAAGGGAAATGGTGCTGCATAGCTAAGAAAAGCAGAGTTCACTAAGGCATTTGTAGGGTTTAGTGTGTGCAGGCATCCTGCTAGAAATGTAACACAGACTAACCCAATTGTTTCAAAACCCTCAAATAGCATAGCTCCTTTTTTAGAGAGGAGGAGCCTAGGGCACAGAACTCTAGGCCTAACATTGCCTAAAGCAGGTAAGTAGGAGAGCTAAGATTCAAAACAGAAGCCTGGATTCAGAGCCCACTCTTGATCCCTATATTTAGTAAGGGTGCAGGAGTAGCCTTATAGGGGGTTCAGGGTCCCTGGCCCTCACACAAACTGAGGGGAAGTTCTAGAAGGCTAGGCAGTGAGGACATTCTGATTCCCCAGAGTTCCGATAGATCAAATTGCAGGGGTCCCACACTAAACGCCTTGAAGAGAAGTGTGCTAACTGAGCAGGTGCTGAATTGCAGAAAAGTTAAATATGGATTGAGAGCGTTAAGGGCTGCAGTAAGAGTGAGGAGGGTAAAAACCAATTTCACATCAAGCCCCAGGCAATGATTTAGAGGGGAAGAAAACCAATATATGTGGTATCAAATAATAACTGTAGCAATGTCTTCCATTACCTCAGCCTTGCCTTTGAGGAGGCTAAAAAGCTCACAATTGGTATTAAAATTCACCCTTCTCTTGTGGGGGCGGGGGAGGGGGTCTGTGCCCTGCTGAGGGCAGCTGTAAGCCATTTTTTTGTGATGAGCAGGGAAACAAAAGCCCAAGAGGTCAATGCAGAAATCAGAGAAAAGTCAAAGATCTATGGAAACTGACTGTGTGGACCCAAAAGCTGGTAGCAAAAGTCAGTGCCTCAAAAAAAAAAATCAATTCGGCAAAGGACCGATCCATTTAGAACTGTCAGACAAATTCCAATGTCTGTCCTAAGCAAACTGTCTCTTCAGTGCCAGGACAGGAGAAGCAGCTAGAAGGGAAGGCAGGAGGCGGCACACGGGACAGAAAATAGGAAGTTGAAATAGGACCTAAGTGACAAAACAGAAGAATGAGCAGGGTCTCCATGGGAGAAAGCCACTTGTTCACATATGAAACACAAGCAAACCAAGACAGAACACTGTTGGAGAATGAAGGCATCCTCCAATTCAGCACACTGGCTCCTAGACACCTGATTTCAAGGTCCTGTGGGGTCTCTTCTGCAAGACAGAGTGGAGAACTATCCTAACCTCCTTCTGTTTCCATCTGCATGAGCATACTCTCAGGCAACAGGTATTCAGTGACTTTCCCACCACACACCCCCTCTGTATCTAAATGCTCATTCTCTTACCCTACCTTTGGTATCATCTATCTTTCTCATTTTATACCCAGCACAACACTCCTCCACACACTATCTCTTCGTCTCCATAGCTACACTTCTACTTATGCCCCAATACCTGAAGCTACCCTTCCCATCCTTCTGGATAGCTAATGCACGCTTCAGTGCACAAATCATTGAGGCACCATCTGAGCTGATGACTGTACCACAAATATGATACATTAATAATCCCAGTATTCTATGCTTAAAACTCTACAGTGTGTAAATCATAAAAATAAAGCCTTTTAAAGCTACTTAAGAAGCTGGGGTGTAGCTCAGTGGCAAAGTACTTGCCTAGCATGCATAAAGCCATAGGTTTAATCCCTAGCACTACAAAAATAAAGTGAGTAGTGAAAGTTCCACTGTGTAATTTTGAAGATGACTCTGTCTAGTGACAGGGGAAGCCTAGGGGCTGGAGAAATGACTCAGAAGTTAAGAAATTGTGGAGTTCCCAGAACCAATGTCAGGCAGTTCACCACCACACACACACTAAACAAACAAATAAATAAATAATCTTCTTTTTTAAGAAAGTGGAAGGCTACAGAATGAAAGCATCTGTTGTAAAATGTTATTTTAAGATGTGTTACATTTGTTTATGCTGTGGAGTATTTGTTTAATGATACAAAGATGTGCTGCATTCTTTTATGTTGCATTTGTTTAACTCTGTGAAGCTGTGTTACTTTGCCTGTCTAAAACACCTGATTGGTCTAATAAAGAGATGAACAGCTAATAGCGAAGCAGGAGAAAGGATAGGCAGGGCTGACAGACAGAGAAAATAAATAGGAGAAGAAATCTGGGGAGAGAGAGATCAAGGAGGGAGAAAAACAGGGGCCAGCCCTCCAGCCACGCAGCCAGACATGGATTAAGAAGGAAAGAAAAGATATACAGAAATAGAGAAAGTTAAAAGCCCAGAGGCAAAAAGTAGATGGGATAATTTAAGTTAAGAAAAGCTGGCAAGAAACACACCAAGCTAAGGCCAGGCATTTATAAGTAATAAGTCTCTGAGTGTATTTATTTGGGAGCTGGGTGGCGGGCCCTCCAAAGAGCAGAGAGCCATAAGAGCAAAATAATAAAAAATACAACAAGTATCTGATGAGAATTTCTAAGGAATACAAGAATTTTTTTTATTTAGATGCAGCCTGATACTTCCAGCAGTTTCCAAAGTAAGCATCTTCAACCAAACAAAAATCTTTGCAAAGTTAGGGGACCTCTTTCCTTTGCTTTTGGAATGCAAGTGAGATCCACATCACAAATAAGTATAAATTTTTAAAATTAAAGTGGGTTTGGAACAGAAATACTTTCAATCTAGATCCCACAGTATGTTGATTTTGTGGACTTGGACAAAGTAATTACCATTCCTAAGCTATAAAGTGTGCATAAAAGCATCTACTTAATGAGTTAAGATACTAAAGCAGTAAGATTCATAAAACAATCTTAGCTTCTTTTATTGTTGCTGTAATGAAATACTCTGACAAAAGCAACTTAGGGGAGAAAGGGTTTATTCTTGCCCACAGTCCAAAGACACAGTCTATAATGGTGAGGAAGACAAGGCCACGGGAGCCCAAAACAGCTGTTTATATCACATCCACACTGGAGAAACAGAATGCTGAATGCTTCCTAGTGCTCAGTTCACTTTCTCTGTTATACAGTTGAGGATGCCTACCCAGGGAATAGTCCCTCTCTGTCTCCCTGTCTCTGTCTGTCTGTCTGTCTGTCTCTCTCTCTCTCTCTAACACACACACACACACACACACACACACACACACACACACATACACACACACACACACACACACATACACACACACACACACACACACACACACACACACACACACACAAGTCAAGACAGATTTTTCCCATTAACACAATTAAGACAATCCCCTACAGGCTTGCCTAGAAACCCACCATCTCCAGGGTGTAGTTCTAGGTTCCATCAACTTTATAATTCACAGTGACAATGCCCAGAAATACCACATACAGACTCTGTTTTCCCTAGAAATGAGTTTAATGAGCACAAAGTAAATGGAACAAAGATAGACAGCCTCTAGCAGTCCCACTTCTGATTCCTTGCTAATCTTTATCTTTAACACTGTCTACTTAGAGACTTCCAGCTGCCTCTACCTTCCCCAGACTGGCTTTATTATTCCAATGTCTTCTTCATCAAAACAGAAAAAAGCAATTGCTATGGAATAATCTTTTTGTACACTATAAATATGTATTACTGTCATTGGTTAATAAAGAGCTGACTGGTTGATGACTAGGCAGGATTTTCAGGGCAGAGAGAATGCTGGGAAAAGAAGGGTAGAATCTAAGGGGTCTCAAGGAGCAGAGGAGCAGGAGATGAACATGGAGTACTGGGATAAGGTACCGAGCCATGTAGTAGAAAATAAATAGAAATATGGGTTAATTAAAGTTATAAGATCTAGTTAGTAACAAGCTTAAGCTATTGGCCAATCATTTATAATTAATAATAAGTTTCAGTGTGGTTATTTGGGAGAAACTGAAGGGATAGAGCTGACTGGTCATCCCAGTGAAAAATTCCACCTACAAGCAATAGATTCAATGGGTTTTCGTTTATTATTCCTTATTACATATCAAATTCATCTAATGTCCACAGAGCATGGAGTCCTATGAGTTCAGGAAAGGGACAATTAGCATACAACATGTCAGGACTCTCAAAGACAGTGACACTTTTTAAAACCCAGTCCAAGGCAGATGTAGTGATGTGTGCCTGTAAACCTAGCACTCTGGAAGCTGAGGCTAGACAATCTGAAGTTTAAAGCCAATCTTGTCTACATAAAGAGTTCCTATCTCAAACACAAAATAAAAGAAACAACAGCAAATGCTTATCTTGTTGGATGCATTGTAACTAAAAAGTAATGGCCTAGTGATATGGCTCAGCAGGTGAGGGTATTTGCCACAGAGCCCGATGATCTGAATTCAAGCCCCAGAACTCACACAGAAATTGAAGGACAGAACAGACCCCCCACAGAGTCATCCTCTGACTTCCATATGTGCACTGTAGTATGCACACTACCACATATACACAACATGTACACACAAACACAATAATAATAATAATGATGTTGATGATGATGATGATGATGATAATGATAATAACTAAGAACAAGAATCACTATGTGCTGACTAGTTTTATGTCAACTTGACACAGGCTAGAGTCATCAGAGAGGAGGGAGCCGCAATTGAGAAAGTGCCTGCATAAGATAAGGCTATAAGCAAGCCTGTAGGGCATTTTCTTAGTTAGTGATTGAGGGGGAAGGCCCCAGTCTATTGTGGGTGGTGCCACCACTGAACTGGTGGCCTTGGGTTCTGTAAGAAAGCAGGATGAGTAAGCTGTGAAGAGCAAGCCAGGAAGCAGCACCCCTCCCCAGTCTCTGCATCAGCTCTGGCCTCCAGGTTTCTGCCCTGCTTGACTTCCTGTCCTGACCTCCTGCAATGATGGACAGTGATGTGGAAGTGTAAGCCAAATAAACCCTTTCCTCCCCAATTTGCTTTTGGTCATGGTGTTTCAGCACAGCAATAGTAACCCTAACAAAAACACCACATTTCTGTGTGCTCAGTCTTGTAACCCTGGAGGGCATGGACTTGCAGAATCAACCCATGAAACTAGATTGTGTGAGTCAGGAAAGAGGAGAAATATTGATTTGAATGCTTCATTCAAATAAAGCACAGAAAACCGTGTGGAATTCTGAGCTCTGCTTTGTGCCTGCTGGTTGCATCCTAATAGTCATCAAATCACATGCTGCCTCTGGGCCTCAGATTCTCAACTGCCATGTGGGAGGTCAGCTTAGGGTAGCAGTGGGTCTCACTCTATGTCAAGGCATATTCTACCAAAATGTATGCCCACCTGGAACCTACAGCTATGACCTTGTCTGGATAAGGGTCTCTGCAGTCAAGTTGCTGTGAAGCTATACTGGGGTAGCACAGGACTGGGATCCTAATAAAAAGAAGAAACTTTAGGCACAGATGCGTACGGGAGAGGGCTGTGGGAAGGCAGAGGCAGAAACTGGACAAAAGTATCACCAAGGCACACAGCATCACTGACTACTCGAAGAAAGAAGATATTTTCCCTGAGAGCCCTTTAAAAAGAGCATGGGCTTGCTGACACCTTGAGACTCGAGTCCCCAGCATTAGGATCTGAAATAGTCTGTTGTTTTTTGGCTACCCAGTTCCTGGCATTTTGTTACAGGACTCCTAAGGAACCAATACAGATTTCCTCAAAGTATATACAACTTTCAGCGTATGGACAGCTCTCCTAAGAGTGACATACCCAGACAGGCTCTGAGGCTACACAGCATGTGGGGTTAACGTGTCATCTGACCTACAGAAAGAAGGTGATAGGCAGGTGTGCTGAGTTTTGCCACGTCTAGTTATCCAGTGTGCCTTATGCTCTGATAAAGTGTGACAAAATTGTTTTAAATCCCCATCAGGAGGAAACGCATTGTGGGCAGGGGTGTCATGGTAGGATCACGTCTTCATACAGCCCTGCACCGACTCTTTCCAGGAGGCCCGACCTCTCCCTTCTGGAGAGAGCCAAGGGCTCTGTCACTCTCTCTGCTTTGCCTTTATGATCTGGGATCACAACGACAGAATTCTGAAGTGGTTTTCCAACTGCCACATGGAGACCATGACCAGAATGGAACTTGATTTACAGCAGGGATGAGGTTAGTGGATAAATAAACTACTTTGGATGCTACAGGAGCCTAAGTACCCATGCTTCTCAGAGAAGGATGCAGAGATTCAAGCCTCCTAGAGTCCTCCAGGGGTTCAATCAGGCCAGGTCCCTTTGCTCAGATTACCATGTCTACCTTGCCCAATTGTCCCTGATGCCCAGTTAGACACAGCCAGGTAAGACTTGGGACAAACAGAAGGCTCAAAAGGAACAGTGCTTTGCAAGTTAGAAGAGAACAGATCAGCCCCTCCCCAAAGACACCTGGGCTTTGAAATGCCGTCTTCTTCATCATGGAACCCCATCTCCTGAGCTCTCTGCTCTCTTCCTACCCCAGGGAGTTCTGACCATATTAATAAAGGCTGCTGCAGGGATATAAAGAGCCCAGGAGTGGCAGGGCCACTCCTAAAATAATAGGTCACCTGATTCCAATCCCATCCTAGGAAAATCCTCCAGCTTACAGAGACAGTGGGGAGCTAAATTTCTTGGGGGACTTTCAGAGGCTTGGTACTCCAGCAATGCCTTCATGTTTTGAAGACAAGAGTCTATCATGGCAGGTAAGGTACAGTGATGGGAGCATGAAGATGCTTACTCATATCTCAATGGACCAGAAAGTGATGCAGAACAGGAAATAAAGCCTGGCCATAAATCTCAAGGTCTACCCCTACTTCCTCAGTGAGTCTCCACAGCTTTCCAAACACCACCATTAACCAGGGGCTAAGTACTCAAACACACATGCCTGTAAGAGACATTTCATATTCAAACTGTAAGAGTCTATCTGAGTCCTCTAGTTCTATGGAGTTCACATGCCCCGGGCCTCCTCCCAGCCCCTCAGTTATAACATCTGCCTGCTGCTCTCTTCACAGCATGAATGTCTCTCAGCAAACACCTGCATTAATATCACTTCTGCATTCCGTGCAGCAGATCACTTAGATCATTCTGCCAAATGAGGTCTGAGTTAGAGCTGCCAATCACACAGCCCTTTCAAAATGACAGCAGCAGCAGCCAGACTGGCTGAAACACAAGGACACATTGTAGGATTGCTGAAATCCTAAGCACAGAGCAGGCAGCAGAGAAGGGGCACCCCCCAGGGTGCTACCCAGCTTAGCTGGAGTTGTACTACAGAGGCAAAGACCATACCGTAAGAGACACAGCTTCCAAGAACTTACCTCATTTCAGCTCAAACAGCCAGAGCTACTGCAAAAAGAACCTTGCGCTCTAAGAGAACACTGGCCTGGACAGAACTCTCAGTGCCTTGCCAAGTAGCCTAGCCAAACTCCCACCAATCCCTGGGCTAGGTATTCCTCCTTCATAAGATGAGGTCAATTCCTGGCCTCTAAAGCTCCAAATAAGGCCTT
Source organism: Peromyscus californicus insignis (assembly GCF_007827085.1). Lineage (NCBI taxonomy): Eukaryota > Metazoa > Chordata > Mammalia > Rodentia > Cricetidae > Peromyscus > Peromyscus californicus. Next base: position 67,565,445 of record NW_026294551.1, read on the forward strand.
TCACAAATCTTCAGAATTCACTGATTTTCCAAACACATACTAGATGTCAGTGTGATCTCTAATCACTTTATTGATCTACTCAATAGATATGTATTGAGTAGCTTCTCTATTCAGGGCAGATATCAGACAATGAAGAAGACAGATATAATCTATGTCCTTCTGGCCTACAAGCGGAACCAGATGCCAAATAAACAATTACTTAATTAATGGGATGAAAGATAGGAGGAAGGCGGGGGTAGATTCTCCCAAGAGCCAAGTCCCCTTAGATTGTGTTGAAGGAGATTCTGCTACCTCACTTCTGACAAGCAGTCTGAGCATGGGTCTGAAGCCAAAGAGTCAGCTAGCACTCAACCTCTGAAAGGACAGGGGAGAAAAAATCGCCACTCATATACACTGCTAGGATGAAGACCAATGCCTAGTAGGCCTGCTCTGTCTCACACCCACACCCAGCCCTGTGCATTAGACTCTCCAGACAGAAAAACTCCCTCCATTGCAGTCATCTCATGTTGGCCTGCCTGTGTGTGTCCTTTTCACCCACCCAAAGAAGCCTACAAGCCCAGGTCCACCTGGTGTACAGCAGCATTCCCAGCATAGGATGTGGCACATACTAGCTATGAAGAGTGTGATTATAATGGGCTGAGGACATGGAGGTGGTCCAGTGGTTAAAGCACTTGGTGTGCAAGCATGAGATCCTGAGTTCAGATCCCCAGCACAGGTGTAAAAGTTTGGTGTGGTCACATGTGTCTGTAACCCCAGTGCTGAGAGGGGATGAAGATAAGCAGATCCCAGAAGCTTGCTGGACACCCAATCCATCTGAAACAGAGCTCTGGGTCTAGTGAGAGATGCTCTTAAAAAAAAGTAGACAGTAATACAGAAAGAAACCTGATGTGACCTCTGGCCCTCTGCACATGGACAATCTCTCTCTCTCTCTCTCTCTCTCTCTCTCTCTCTCTCTCTCTCTCTCTCTCTCACACACACACACACACACACACACACACACACACACACACACACACGTATGGTTTCAGATGTAGATCTCACAGATGAGGAACCTGAGGTCAAGAAACAAGGAACTAACAACTGTTGACAAGGTTACTGGGAAAGGGATGACTCATACACCATTAGTGGAAATATAAGTTAGTACTGCCACTACAGAAATTAGTGTGACTATTCCTTAAAAAACAAAACCAGAAATAACATCTGATCCAGCTATATTATTTCTGGGTATTCAACCAAAGGAATCGAGGGTAGTATACAATATAGACACTTGCATGTACATACTTACTGAAGCACTACTCAAAATAGTTGAGGTATGGAATCAGCATAGGTGCCCATCAGTGGATAAATGGATTAGGAAAATGTATGCAGTAGAATATTACCAGCCATGAAGAAAAATGAAATAGTATTTGAAAGAAAATAGATGGAACTGCAGGTCATCTGTTAAGCAAAATGAGCCAGGCAAAGGTAAGTAGCACCTACCTTCTTTCATATGTGGAATTTAAAAGTTTAAAGAGATGACATTAGAAAGAGAGATATTAAGGAAGATGAGAGGAATCAACAAGAGAATGAGGGTATAACTATGGATAATATGGGGAGTAAAAATGATAAAAGTACTCTATATACATACAGGAAAGTATCAGAGTAAAAACCCATTGTTTCATAGAATTGATAAACAGAAAGGCACAAGCTGGCTGCTAGATTAAATAAGACCCAATAATTGCTGCCTGCAAGAAACACACTTTGCTAGCAAATACATACACAAATTGTAACTAAAGGGAAGAAAAGGAAGTAGGAGTAATGATACCCAACCAGACTGACATAAAGACAAAATCAAAGGAGACAAAGAGGGAAAAGAGAATCTACATTTCTGTTGTTTCTTTTTTTTTTGTTGTTTGTTTTTTTGTTTTTTGTTTTTTGTTTTTCGAGACAGGGTTTCTCTGTGTAGCTTTGCGCCTTTTCCTGGAACTCACTTGGTAGACCAGGCTGGCCTCGAACTCACAGAGATCCGCCTGGCTCTGCCTCCCGAGTGCTGGGATTAAAGGCATGCGCCACCACCGCCCGGCTCTGTTGTTTCTTTTGAGACAGGGTGTTGGAGCTCACAATCCTCCTTCCTCCATCTCCTAGCACTGCAATGGTAAAGGATATCTTTGCCAAGATGATATAATAGCTATACACATATGTGTATCAAAGGTTGGTGCTCTGAATTTCATTTGCAAGTGGACCTAAAGAGACAAATCGGCCCCGGCATACAATCAGTGCAACACTTTAACACCCTACTGTCATTAAAAGCTAAATTATCTAGACAAAAACTATAAAATAAATGTCAGAGCTGAAGTACACCAAAGATCAAGTGGAGTTAGCAGACATCTACAGAATAAAACACCCGAACACTGCAGAATGTACCTTATTTTCAGCAACTCACAGAATTTACAAATATACAAAACAGATCACATTTTGTGCCATAAACCAAGCATACATTAACAAATAAAAAAACACTGAAATAACTTCTTGCATTTTATCAGATCATAATGGAGTAAAACTATAAATTAATGGCATGAGAAAATGGATAAATAAGACAAACATGGATATTGAACAATATATCTTATCAGGCTCTGAGTCATTCCTGAATTCAAGGGGGAAATTAAAAATTTCTCTGCAAGGGAAATATGTGCTCTCAGCCACTGAGCCATGCCTCTAGCCCATCTCTATGGAAGTTGTAACTCAAGACCCAAAGGGAGAGTAGATATAGTTAGGAAACACTTCTAGACAGAGACTGTTGATTGTTACAGACAAAATGTCTCTGGTAGAAACAGTGAATGACACCTAAGGTAAGAAGGTGGGGTGGTTACATCTGAGGGTTCCTGAAAGATCAATGTGGTAAAGGAGATCACCAGCCCACAGAGCTGTTTTTGAGATGGGGCCAAGTGGAGGAGTTAGATGATTGAGGCTATGCCCTTGAGAGTGATAATGTGCCTCAGCCCCTTCCTCTTTCCAACGCTTCTCAGCCACTTTAACATGACTTACTCCTCCACACCCTCACTGTGACATTCTGTGTTCTACAGAACACAGAGCCAGTCAAGCAATCATGGGCTGAAACCTCTCAAATCATGGGCTAACATAAGCCTTTCCTTTTGATAACTTCATTAGATCATTTGTCACAGAGAGCTAACTGAAGAGCAAGTTTGAGCAAAGAAAATGCAGAGACAGCATGATTGGAGATGAGCCTGAGAGAGTCAGGAGCTGCATCATGAAGGGACTCATAGACATGTCCCTAAAATCAAAAGGAAACAAAATAAAAGGGTGCACAGAGGTGGCTCTGAAGTGGGGATGGGAAACAGGATCATGAGTATCCCAGAATTCACCTTGGCTGAACAGAAAAGGCCGGAGTAGATATATAGCCAGCAGATGTCAAACTGCAGAAGTCCAAGCAGGAAGTGATATGAGGCTTGACCAGGAGTATGGATATCGCATGAAATGGACAGCCCTAATGATGATTGAAAGGCAAAATTGATGTGACTGTGATTGGGGAGCACATGTGAATGACAGTCCCAGGCATTTCCTCCTGAAGTGTCCAAAGAGAGGAGTCATCCACTGAGATAGAGAAACCTGGACCCTGGATGATCACCCAGGAGCCAATTATGAATTTCATCTTAGACATACAGAATCTCAGTGCATTCCAAGTGCCCAAGAAGAAATGCTAATTGGGCCAATTCAGGTGCACAGCTGAGACTCAATTATTGATGTACTGTGAGTAACTGACCCCCAGTGCTAAGATCATCTACAAGGCTAAAACTTCCTGTGGGTATAGCTCAGTGGGTAAATCACTTGTTGCTGTGAGTTTGAATCTAAGGATGAAAAGCCAGATGTGGTGATCAGATGCAATGGTTTTGCCCCATAAAAACCCATCATATGGAAAACTCATACTAAGTTCCACAAACGTCCCTAAGAACAGCAAGGCAAAATCGTACCCAGAGATGGAACACTGGCTTTTCTTGACCCTGGGCACATTACTTAGCTCCTCCAAAGACCCACCCTGAAAAACAGGGACCACAACTGCAATCCCAGAACTCCTATGGGGAGATGGGAAATGGGGACAGAAAAATCCCCTGAAGCTTGCAGACCAGCCAGCCTGGTGTGTGCAGTGAAGAATAACAAACAAAGTGGAAGGCGAGAACTAATACACAAGGTCATTTTCTGACTTCCAAATGCACAGTGTGACATGAACACACACACACACACACACACACACACACGATTTTGTAAAGGTTTATTTTTATTTTTTATTTATGTGTTCATGTATATGTGTGTATGGGTGTCGTATTTCTTTAAAAAAATAAATAAATAAAAGCAAACGTATGGGCCTAGGATAGGGTTGCAGACCTTAGCTCTCCTCTAGCAGTGAAAGGAAACCTTACACTATAATAGCAAAAGCTGCCAGCCAAGAGTGAGGCTATGGAGTTCCCAGGCTCCTCGGGTAGTCTAGTGCAATGGTTTTGCCCCCTGACAACGCATCATAGGGAAGGCTCACACCCAACCCTACAAGGGCCCCCCCCCCCAGGAACAGCAGGATAAAAAAATCATATCCAAAGATGGAACACTGGCTTCTCTTTGGCCCTGGGCACATTACTTAACTCCACCACAGATCCACCTTGAAAAATAGGGACCAAAACATCCTTACCTGCTGGACCACTGTGCAGATCAAATAGTAGGGTCTTGAGAAAGTGCTCCCCCAATGTATGGCAATTGTGGGGATGAACTCAAACAAAGCTGTGGAAAGTTGTGTCTCACTAATGAACAACTTTGATTTCTAACATCTATTTTAAGCATCAAACCAGATTAGCAAAGAGGAAAAGATAGTGAATAGCAGATAATGAATGGGATCTATGAAAAAAGGTTTTTCTTGTCTAAAAATATTGACATTAATTCATCCTAAAAAGAAAGATGAACAGTTGATCTAATAAATCTAATTTGCCAGACAGAAAAAAAGTAGGATGATGAATGTGAATAAAGTGGTGGCTTTAAAAAGGAACAAAACAAAACTGGGGATTGTGTGTTGGTGGCTCAAACATCCCTCATCATCATAAATGACATTCTCTTTGAAGTCATTGGGACAGGTGTTTGACACAAATTCTGAGAGTGGCCATAGAGTAATATCAGCAGCTAGAGTTGAACTGATGTGTTGCCATATGCCAGGCCACCATGGGCTAAATGCCCAATAAGCATTGCTTCATCGAATCCTTGTTCAGTGAAAGATACTAACCAGAGGAGGAATCTATTACATTAAAGGAGAGAAAGGTGTCAGAGCTAGTCAATGAATTCGGGGCAGCACACACAAGTCAAGGCTACATGATACCAGAAATTTCTAATACAAACTAGAATGTTTACATACTGGAGGCTCTGCAGAGAGGTGGACAGAGGGAGTTGTGAGTCGAGTTCATCTTGCAATAACTATGCTCTGAATAGCCTTGTGTCTAGAGTGACACATCCTGGGGGTTTCTTCCTGTTGTGGGAACCAACACCAGTGCTCTCCTGAGTGCACACTGGACTCCTAGGAAGATCCTGGCCACTGTACTGAGACCTTGTTGCTTGCATTTTATTTCACCCTCTCCACAGCATAGGGAGAGGAGAGCTTGTATGGAACTGTTCATTATCAATATAAAGAACATGAGGGGCTGGAGAGACAGCTCAGTAGAAAAGAACGCTTGCTGCATAAGCATGAAGACTTGAGTTCAGATCCCAGTACTTAGCTAAAAGCCAGGAGATACGATAGGATGAAAGGGTAGATTAATGAACCTGCTTTTAAAGAGCAACAACTTGTTTAGAAATGTTTTACATTGCTATGGATTTTAGTTTATTGATACAAGTTTAAACTTAATTTTGTTATGCTGTATATATATTTCTACTCTTGTTTGAGGTATTATGTTTATGTAACTCATTTAGATTGTAATGGATAATTAAAAATACAGATTAATAATTAGTCTTCTCTGATAGTCAAACTTATAGTCATGTTAAGTTTTCTAGGTATACATAGATATAATTCAATTAGGTAGGTAATCTTCAAAGACCTACAGAATATGGCATTTAAAACGTTTTAAAAATTTAGACTGTCTGCACAGTGAGATATGTCTGCTCCTGGCAGCACCGATTTACTTCAGAGAGAAGGATGGGCATCGAAGATACTCTATATGGAGTTTATCTTCTTCCTGGCAAAAATAGTCATTTGGGCAAGAAAATGTTCTTGCCTAGACTTCTTGACAAAATGATGTATTGACCAGACATGCAGGACCCATAAGAGGGTGACCACTGAACTTTGTTTGGTGAAATGGTCCTTCAGGTTCCTGCTTCGCAGAGGAAACTGCCAGACATTCTACAGGAGACAGAGAGAAGTGACTGAGAGACTCTAGGCCTGCGGGCTGAAGACAGATGCCCCAACTTTACAGAGGAACTTTGGATGACTGTCCAGGCAGCCAGCTGTCTCTGTCATTCTAGATTTTTGAAAGTTGCTCATAATGCATTTCCTGTTTACTTAGGTAATATTATATCCTTCTGAGGTCTTTGATGTGGTTGAAGACTAGATAGTTATAACTTCCTTAGTTGTGATAAAAAGATAAGTTAGATATGAAAGCTTAGACTCACAAATCTAGGATAGATATGATATCTTCTTTAATTTTGCCAAATACAAATAGACTAGATATTATAACTATAATTCTTGCTTGATAATTGTTTTGTCATATGCAAGTTCACTATGTTAAAGTTAAACCTTCCTTTGGGAAGAAAAAAAGAAAAGGGGAAATGCTGGCCTCGAACTCACAGAGATCTGCCTGGCTCTGGATGCACAGTGAGTCATGGAGGCGTTTTTTCAACTGCTGGGCATCTCGCCATGAACCTGGGTCCTCAGAGGGGTTTTCAAACTCAAGAACTAAAATATAAAATAAAATCTAGGCCAACATCATTTCCCATAGGAAATGAAACATTATAGGTGGAGAAAGGAACATTTGATTAGTTCAGCAAACTTAGCAGGGGCAGCGGGAAGGTACTCAACACAGGATTCACAGGACTAGAAATGCAAGGTTGGCTTGAAGATCTTTCTGGATTTGCTGCTCCAAGCCTTGGGTTTTTGGGTTTTGTTTTTCTTTAATGAACTGTTACTAGTTTAGATGAGAGAATTTGAAGCCACCTCATAGTGCTGACAAGCCAGGGTAAAATGTTCTCTAAGGAACCTGCCAGCCATCCAGAAGACTTCAGAAATGCCTGCTTTAGTGGAAAAAAAAAAAACAAGTCAAATAGCTTCATCACCATCTCATTCCCCCAAGTACACCGAGAAGACAGAGCTACCCAACTTTTCATCCCAAAGATTTCTGGCTTGATTCAGATGTAACCAAAGAGGGATGAAAAACCATGACTTCCACCTTCTAAGTAAATAGGTTTTCCATTATATATAAGGTTTATATATATATATATATATATATGTATATATATTAGGTATATTATAAATAAGGTTTTTCATTATATCCTCCAGATTATACCCTCCACTCTGGTCTTCAAGGAATCAGTGGGTGGCATAGGAGAGTTTATGTCTGGCAGACAAGACCCAGAAATGGATTTCATGGGGACCTTTCCAGTCTGTTGTTTCCTCCTTCCTAACATACATTATGTCTGTCAGTCACAATACACCCGCTTCTTTTGGGAACTGCCCACTTGCCCATCCCTATGGTTTAGGTGAAATAACATCCCCCCCAACAGTTCAAACCTGACCCTGGCCCATTCACATCCTTCATCTCTGACCACCAAGAATGTCTCAGTGATAAGAACACAATCAAAGCCATACGGCAGATAACTCATACCAAGACTTAATGTTGTTACAGTGGGAACAGGGGGGTTGTTTTCTGTTGCCGCTGACATACAGTCCTTCGCTGAGGATTCCTACCAACATGCCAGCGCCAAAGACAACCAGCCTGAGGATGAAGCCAGCCCAAGAAGGCAAATCCTTCACCCAAAGAAATCAGATGGCTGACACGCACATGTCAGTGCATGACACGCACCTAATCCTCACCCAGCCTGAGGTCCATCTTTCTTCCATCTTGCCAGCCAATCATGTTTCTTCCTGCCTAGACCAATTCAAGCTGAGTTCCTTTTATGTTACACACCAGATCTTGAGCCATGCCTCAGTCAGGAAACAAGTCTTTCTTCCATTTCTATTTTGGAGGGTACTGTAGATGTAAGCAGAAGTAGAGAATGTCATGGCCGTTTTCCTTGAGTAATTAATACTGTGGGTACCCAAGGTTTCTTCAGGTTGTGACATTTTGTGGTTCTTGAATGATGACAGCAATGAATGACAACAGCTGTTCAATCCATTCTACAGACAACCATCCTTCCTACGTCCTTCCTCCACAGCCCCTGGGTTCATCTCAGGCGGTGTTCTATCTCCATCCTGTCATACAACCCTCCAACCGAGCTTCAGATTGCAAAAGGGTGGGAAATGTTGAAGATGCTTCCTGTCCTGCAGGATCAAGTATTTAGCTGTGATTTAATTCTTCATGAAAAAAATAAACAAGTACATCCCTCTTAGTGTAAAATTTTACTTTTGCATTTTAACTAGTGATAAAATTATTTGTATACAAAAGGATAATTGTTTTAAAAAATAAACGTTATCATTTATTATCAGCAAATTTCTATTTGTATACCTATTCTCTATCCCAGGGTTACATAAAAAAATTTGCATAAAATTTTAACTCCCAGGGTTACACAAAACTTTTTGGGCAAAAGTGATCTCAAATGAAAAAAGTCTAGGAAGCCCTGCCCTACCAGGTGGGAGAACCTAATACTGTCACTCTGCTAAGTGGACAGAAAATGAAAATGACTTTCAATGACGAATCATTTTACCCACAAATTAATGCACCTCTGAACTCTCATCAGAGAAGCTTCTTTTTTCAGTAGATGTTATTAACACAGAGACCCACAAGTGGTCAAGGTGCAGAGAGTAAAAAACCTGCAGAATGTCCAATCGTAAATGGGACATCCATATCACATCTCCTCCTCCCAAGGCTCAGGGATCCATGCCGAAGAGGAGCCAGAAGGTTGTGAGAGCCAGGGGTGGTGATGCCTCCAAGGGAGCAGGGTTTTCCAGACACAGCGGGGCACCTGCACATATGAACTCCCAGAGGCTGAGACAGCATGCGCAAAACCTGTGCAGATTTATACCACACGGAGAGAGAAGGTGAGCATGAAGTTTGGCAATTGATAGCTGCTGGAGAACCAGTTAGTTTTCTTCAAGGGCATAATCTCAGGTAGGCTGACTGTACTCCAGTGCACGGCCACATATCTAAGAGTATGAAAGCAGCACAAATTGGACTGGAGAGATTTTTTTTTTAAGACACAAAATTACATGGATAAGGAAGGAGGGTGATCTGGGAGGAATGGTGGGAGGGATTGACTATGATCAAATGCACTGAACAAGGTTCTCAGAGAAGTAATAAAACAAGAAAAAACAAGCCCTCCCAAGAGAAACTTGTCCTATAGTAAGGTCCAGATTGCCTGGCTCTGAAATATCAAATATTCAGGTGATCCATCCCCGCATCCTTTCCAACCCCATGCCCCACCCTGCTCTTTACACATCTCTTCCCTCTACTCTCCACATACCTTGCTTCCCCTCCACACCATGTCGATTCCCTTCTCAGAGTCTTTGCATGGCTATAAGCCCTTGCTCCAGCCCCCACTCAGCTGATGCCTTCTGTTCTTTAAGGATTCAATTTAAGTGTACCTTTAAAACATCCATTATTTTCACTGCCACCAAATTAATCTTATTCCATAACTTTAGTGGTTTTTTTCTCATTATCTTTATCTCAGTTGTAAGCAATCTTGTTTATTTACTCACTTATAGAAGTCTGCAACACTAAAATACAAGGCTTATAAGGACTGAAACTCCTCTGTTCCATTCTTCAAGAGAATTCTCGGTGTCTAGCAGAGAGTTTATATAGAGGAAGGTATGCAAATATTGTGGCTGGGTGTATGGATGCGTAGATGGGTGCTTGGATGGGAGGGAGGATAGATGGATGGGAGGAGGGATGGATGGATGGGAGGGAGGAGGAATGTATGGGGGATGGGTAGATGGGAGGATTAGAGGATGGGTGGGTAGGTGGATGGATGGATGGATGGATGGATGGATGGATGGGTGGATGAATAGGTGGGTGGATGGGAAGGAAGGAGGATGAATGGATGAGTAGATGAAAGATGGATGAGAGAGAAGGAAATGGATGAGGGGATGGATGGATGGATAAATAGATGATATTATGGATGGATGGAAGATGTGAGAATGGATGAGTGGTGGGTGCCTGGATTGGTGGGAGCCAGTGAAATTCTAATTCAAGTCTAAGTCTCAGACTCAGCGTAGCCTGTAGCCAATAGCCAGCAGTTCTGTCCTTAAGTCAGGTTCACCAGCTTGCCTGTTTTTCTCTGTAAAGTTGGGGTTGCTGTGGTACTGTGAAGCTGAGTTAGAACATTGGCATGCCCTGACAGAAACACCCAGAGAGAAAACAAGAGCTGCAACAGTCACATCGGGATCTTCACATACTCCTGTAAGCGCTCTGCCTGCAGCAACCCTCCACAAACCGAGACACAGCAGGAAGGACTCTCCCGCCATTAGTTCTTAATACAAATTTGAGGAAAGATGAAGAATTGCTGAGGCAGTCACAACAGAAGATACATTGCCTTCGCCTGTTGTCTGCCTCAGATCCGTAGCTATTCCAGAAAGGCAATTGGTTGCAAAGAAATTTTCATTTACTTTTGGATAAAGAACAATGTGACATTTTTGACAGTGTACTGTAAAATATGCCACATTTCTTAAACAAAGTGAGACATAATAAAAATGAACTATAAGGTTCCATGGGAGAGCTAAGATTAGAAAGGAGCCCATAGTTCTTTGTAGACTGCCATAATGTTTTATCAGCCTCGTGTACAAATATAAATCCAGTAATAATGGGTATAATTAAATAATTGTACTCATGGCTTTTTTTACTTCTACCCCTACTGGGCCACATGCTCCATGAAGGCAAGGAGTGTGTCTGTTTATGACTGGGAACCTAGAAGTGATGGAGCAGGTGGCCAAATATTACCTGAATGAACAGAATGATCATCCACTCTCTGTTACATAGATAAGTTCCATGCCAGGTGTAGTAGTGCACACCTGTAATCCCAGCCCTTGAGAAGTCAAAGCAGAAAGATTAGGAGTTCAAAAACAGCCTGGAGTGCAAAATGAGACCCTGTCAAAAACTATATCAAAAAATGATAAACTATAAAATTATTATGAGGTACATTTTATTACAGGAGCAACCAACTACCCACAGACGAAAGCTTCTGGGCTTGGTGTGAGTAGAACTTGACTCCCACACCTTTGTTTAACCCAGCACATGACTGTGAAGAAATCAAAATGCCCTATGCAGCAATCCTGCACAATTGCTAAGAATGTAAGCCAGGGACCCAAGGTCAAGACTGGGCAAAATAGAGACAAGCCAGGCCAGGCCTTTGCCTGCTGTGGCAGTGCCAGGTGGCTAGATCCTAGCTCTATTTCTGCATTAAGTCTGGTGACTTAAGTCATTCATCCTTCCTAGGACTTTTAGGCATGTGTCGCTTTCAAAGGAAAGTGAAGTGAATTGGAGACCTAAAGCTCCTCAGAACACTGACAGCACTTCACAAAGCATAACACTCTGGAAAGACTTACAACAGATGAGACTGCCTTCCTGCAGACCATTCCGAATTCTAGCAGCAATCTTGCCTGGATGCAGCCAGCCCAGAACAGGCCCCCGAAGTCTGGAGGAAATCTTCAGCTCACGTCTCTCACCCTTCCCCCAGAGGTTACAATCTCAATATATAGTCAAGTCACACAGCCTGCATTCAAAGCCCATGGCCACCATTCACCAAGGTTGTAACCTTGAGTACAACTTCCATCTCTGCCTCTGAAAACGAAGAGTACTGGTAGGATATCCAGCATGCTAACATCAAGACGGCTCTGAGCCCTGGATGCCCTGGGAATGTTGCTTGGAACCATCAGGCTCCTCCACAGATCACAGCTTCCTCCCTGACCTAGCCAGCCCAGAAATTTCCTCTCTGTTACTTGCAGCCCTGCAGAATGACAGGAGCAGAGTGCACAGAGGCTGTGACATAAATCAAAGGCAGATGATCTTCCTTTGGGGGCTTGTCCTTGTAAATCACACATGCTCCCTCAGCGGAGATGGACTTGGATTCTTAATGTGCTCCCAGTCTGCCTCTCCCGGTGAAGAGTGACTTCTCCAGAGTCTGGGGCACTAAAGAAACTCCAGTGATGTCCCAGCTCACCAGAGAAGAACTGAGACTTGGCCAGATGCAGGCAGGAGACGAGAGCCCAGGAATCCTGACACCCAGGCCAGTGAAGATTTCACAAGAGCCAGTCAGGGAACCCATCCATCCCAGCATAGCCATGAGGACATAAGGACATGCATTCTCTGTCAGGCATTTCAAAACAAGAGCCATTCTTTGAATTTTAATTTTTATTTATGTATATGTGGGGAATGTCACATGTGTGCACATCTGCAGAATCCAGGAGAAGTCATGGTTATAAGTGGTTGTGAGCTGTCTAATGGGGGTGCTGAACCAAAGTCCGAATCTCTGCAAGAGCAACAAGTGCTCTTAACCACTGAGTCCTCTCTCCAGCCCCATAGTAGACTTTTTCTTAAGTGACCAGAAACTAGTCTGTTACCAACAAGGACTAAATTCATACATAAAAGCCCATGATAAACTCGACTTCAGCTGGGTCAAGTTCTAACCAACTGCAGAGGTTGTTGTTGAATCTTATAGGGTAACAAGTTTCTGTGTGTGATGGTGTGAAATATGATGGCCTAAGTTCACTTCAGGCACTGACTGGATCACCTGTGGGTTTAAACAGCAGACTTTGGGGACAGGGGTGTAGCTCAGTTGGGAAAGCACAGACCTAGCACCCATGAAGCTCTGGGTTCAGTCCCCAGCATTTCATAAACAAGGATGATGGTCCAGGCTTATAATCTCAGCACTGGGGAGGTGGAGGCAGGAAGATCTCGGGATGATTCTCTACTACATAAGGAGTTTGAGGCCAGCCTGTGTTGCCTGAGACTCTGTCTTTAAAAAACAAATAGCATATCTGAAATAGACCAGTATCTTGACAGCACGTGATTGTAAATAAGGTAAACAGAAGATGACTCCACTCTGTCATCTGTTTGACCGGTGACATTTTTATTGGGGTTTTAAGCTGAAAACAGTGAAACCGAGTACAAAACACAAGGTGTGATGCGCTCGACAAGTGAGAAGTTTATTGGATGTGAACTGTGGCGGCACTTAAGTGACAACTTTAATGGAAGCATTTTTGTCAATTCTTTTTTTAAAAAAATCTAAAGATTTAATTAAAAAATAACGATTGTATCTGATCACAATGGTTATTTCTGAAAATGATTGTTTTTTTCTAATAGAAAGCAATGTTAAGTGACCAAGCATCAACTACATGAGATGCATTTCTGTTTTGCTGGCTATCATGTAACAGGTGACTTGTGAAGGGTAGGGCAGTCCCTTCTTGCCTGTCCCTAATGTGTTCTCCATTTCACCAGCCCTGAGACAAGAATGCACCACCACGCATGTCCTTTGCCTTATTTCTTAGCTGACGCACAACAGAAGCCAACAAGTCTCTTACTGATCGGAGCCCCTGACGCCCACCAACAAGACGATAGTGGTGATGCTGAGAATCATAACCATCTTAAAGATTCTTTGTGCTTTGAATATTCACGGGGTCAGGCCTTGTGAAGAATCTAAACGCATCATCTTATGGACTCTTTAGGGAGCAGCTGCAATCCTTGTCCCCACATTACAGAAAAGAAAGCGGAGGTTAGAAACTAAGACATCTACCACTGCACACCTACCACGTGACAGCAGAGAGGTTGTGCTAGGCTGACCCACGCTGAGCCTGAGCACTCACCCCCCTGTGCTGGTGGTGGGAGATAATCCCTTTACAAACTCTGTGATTGGATTAAAGCTGATTCAGACACTGTTTCCAGATATTAGGGATGGGGAAATGGCTCACATCTTCTCACCTCTGCGTCCTGCACCCTGCACTCGCCTCTCTCACCCCAAATGACAAGTCTACAAAATCTAATTAGAAGATGGACCCTGCGTATAAACAGCCAGTCATACCCAGCTCACCACCCCACCTCTGTGGTCATCTCAGCTGGAAGTCTTGGCTTCCAACTTGGCTTGGCACCTCCCTGCCCTGGGTCTGCCAGCACCAGTGTCTTCTGCCTGAGAGGGCCAGGGCACAAACTCTAGTACATAGTGGTGGAGTCCTTATATGCCAAGCACTCTTGGCAGGACCACACAATACTTTTTATGGGACAATTCCAAGACCCTAGAATATTCTGATATTTCTTTCCAGCCAAAATTTCCCTCTCCAACCCCCAGCTAGCTTATGCTGGGGACTAAGTTCCACCTTTAATATGTATCCCTCTGACTTAAAACACAATCTCCCACTAAAGAGCTCTGTTCAGGCTAGGAAAATGTCTCAGTCAGTACAGTCCTTGCCTGGCAAGCATGAGGACCTAAGTTAGGTTCCCAAAACTAACAACAATGGTTGGGATAGGTGATTCATGAATATAATCCCAGAGCTGAGGAGGCAGAAACAGACATATCCATAGGACTTGCTGTTCAGTCAGCCTACCCTAGTTAGCAGGTTCCAGGCCAGTGAGAGATTCTATTTCAAAATCCAAGGTGCAGGGCACACGAAAAACAACACCTGAGGTGTCCTCTGGGCTCCATGCAGACACACACACACACACACACACACACACACACACACACACACACACACACTATTTGATGGGAAGCAATATTGTAAAGCCTTGGTGCTTCAGGTAGAATGGTGGACTTCCCTCTGAAAAGTTTGCTATGAGAAACAAGAGAGAGAATCCATATGGGAAACCTAGAGTTCCTGGCACCGAATGCACACACCACCACTCCCACTTGGGTGTGTCCACTTAAATCAGGATTGCCTGATTTAAGGACTTAGGGTTGGACCAGCATGGGTCCTGCAAAGCAGTCTGCCCTAACATCACTTCCTGTTGCTGTGGTGAAACACCTTGACAAGAGCAAGGGAGACAGGGCTTATTTGATTCGAATTTCCAGGTTACAGTCCATCACTGGGACAGTCAGGGTAGCAGGAACTTGAAACTACTGGTCACATTATACCCACAGTCAAGAGCAAGGACTGGGGCCTAGAGAAACAGCTCAGCGATTAAGAACGCTTGCTGCTCTTGCAAAAGACCTGAGTTTGTTTCCCAGAACCCATGTTAGACAGATCACCACCACCTGTAACTCCAGCTCCAGGGGATCTGACACTCTCTTCTGGCTTTGGCAGTCACTGCATTCATCGATACACCACACACACACACACACACACACACACACACACACACACACACACACACACACATACATACACACACACACACAATTAAAAGTAAAAATGAAATCTGTTTAAATCTTTTTTGGAAAAAGGACAAACAGTAATGAATTAGTTCATGCCTACATATTAATGACACTCTGCTTGCTTTCTCAACTCATGCAATTCAGGATGCCCTGCCTGGGGAATATGCCACCCACAGTGGACAAGCCTTCCCACTTATCAATATAGTGCCCCACACAAACACCCACAGGCTAATCTAATATAGACAGTCCCTCAAGGAGACCCCTTCCCAGATGACTTAGATTGTTGAAGCTGACAGTTAAAATGAAGCATCACACAGCCCATAGGTTCCAGAATCTGGAAACTTGGACTCTGACTCTAGCTTGGCCTGGGAAAGTCACTGGTATCCTCTGGGCCATCACTATTATGAAAAGAACCTTTTGATTGAACAGAGGACAATAGCTCACAACCTTTCTTAGCATTCCCTTTCTCATGGAAGTTCCCCCAAAAAGTCTGGCAACAGGCAGGTAAGGAAGTAGGAGCCCCCAGTGCCCTGGTGACTTCCGCCCAGATCCCAGTGCTGCCTGATGGCAGAGTCAATGTGATTTATGGAGGCATCACTCACAGTCTGGAGCAAGAGTGGTTTTTCAATATGAAGTTCAAGAATGTCAGAGGTAGGGCAGGCTCCAGGGAGGTCAACTCAGTGATGATGACCACCTGGCCCACAGCAGCCCATGCCCCCATCGATATGGCACAGACCAATAATCAACAAGGAGGATGATAAACAGTTCTCAGGGACTGGGCAGATGACTACAGATACAGGAACTTTCCACAAAGCCTGATGATCTGAGTTCAATCCTAGGACCCATGTGGAGGACAGACAGAACCGGCTCCCACAGCTCTCCGATCTCTGCATATGTGTACACATGCAAACACACATATGAGTAGAATTTAATTTTAAATTAATTTTCATATTTCTAAAGTCTTATCATTGTGTTCCTGGAAAGCTTTGCCTCTCCGTCAGTGGTGCACATAAGACAAAGCTCTCCTTTCCTCTCATCTAGATCGGCAGCTGGCAAGCAATAGCCTGGGGATAATGCCTATGTCTGCTTCTCAGACTTCCATACCCCACACATTACCCTGGTAGATGCAGACTCTCTCTGACGATGCATCTCTACCGAGCACCCAGCTGCTGCAGGTCCAGGGATAATACTCTGAGCAGCAAAGCCCTAAGGAAGGTGGTAGAAATGGCCCATCTCTGTGTGTATAAGTCTCAGAATACAGTTCAAATCCTAGCAGCATTTGGTTCTGCCCTGAGGCTATGAAGCCCGTCCTGTGCAGCACTCTCCTGTCCTCACTCACAAGATCTGGAGAGGACAGCAGGGGAAACTCGGAGGCCCCGTTCCTTCCAGGTCCTTCACACTCGCCCACACACAGATTCTCCAGGGCTGTTGAGACATTCTTGGGGTGTGACAGGTACACCTCAGGTCAGGACCCCTGAGATCCACCTGACCTCTGCAACCTTTTCTTTGCGTGATGTTGCCAAAACACTTAAGTTCCCACCAAAAAAATGCACTCTATGTAGAAGCCAGCACAGTCTAGACACCTCTTACTGAATCCAAATGGCCACGTAGCTGCATGATGTATTTTCTTCCCCGAATGCACACACCACCACTCCCACTTGGGTGTGTCCACTTAAATCAGGATTGCCTGATTTAAGGACTTAGGGTTGAATTTACAGATTCAGAATACAGATTCAGAAAGTGTGCAGGGAGCTGTGGGTGTCAGTCTCCCAGTGGGTGTGCAGTAAGAAATGAGAGGAAATGTGAAATTCTGTAAATGTTAGCCCTTGGACTAACTTTTAACTTCTGCAGCCCAGGCTAATTTTGAACTCGACATGTAGCTCAGGCTGACCTCAGACACACAGCGATCCTCCTGCTGAAATTACAGGTATGCACCACCATGTCAGGCTGTTTCTTCCTCTTGTTTAAAATGAATAAACCTGAACCTCTGCCCTGGAGCCTCGAGACACATTTGGTAATTCAAAGATTCTTAGGTACTGCAGCTGACCTTCTAGACCACAGCCATAGTCAGTAGCCCCACAGTGAATCTTTGTCCAGAAACACTCTAAAAATTTTTCCTCCTCTAACCTGGGAGAATCTCCACACAGTATTGGCAGTCCTGTCAGGGAAGCATGGTGCTGGCGCTGTGCTCAGAGCCTCCTGGAATTCAGTACATCTAGGCTCCTGACCAGCCCCAGCTGCCTCAGGCAAGTCACTCTCTGAAACTGACTCTAATTTTTTTTCATCTGTCGATCGGATGTGGTTCCGTGGGTAAAGTGCCTGCCTACCATGCACAAGGTCCTGGGTTTGATCCGCAGCACCCAATAGACTAGGCATGGTGGCACAGACCTGTAATCCCAGAATTCGGGATGCAGAGGCATAGGGGTTCAGGAGTTCAAGGACATCTTTACCTACAGAGTGAGTTTGAAGCCAGCCTGGGCTACATGAGAAGAAAACAAAAGAAGGAAAAAAGAAAAAGAGAGAGATGTGAAGCAGAGTGGGAGAAGGAGAAGGAGGGAGAGATGAGTCAGAGTGGGCAAAAGAGGGAGGGCGGGAAGGGGAAGAAAGAAAACAGAAGAGGAAAGCACCTCAGATCCTCAGGCATGTCGTCCACGTGATGTTGTTAGTTTATTGGGGACCGCACTGAGTGGGGACTTGCAGCTCAGACTTAAGGCTCTTCTCAAAGAGTCCGGACCAAATCTGTTCTTGATGCAATTTCTCCATAACTCAATCACCATCTTCTTTTTCTTTCAGAGACCTGCCACTCAAAGGATATTCTCCACACATCTAATGAACTCCAGCACTTTCGGGTGCCCTGGGGCCACTCAAAGACCATCTCACTCCATTTTTTTTTTTCACTTTGGTTTGCCTTCTCCTCACAGGTGGGCAATAAGAGGGAAGTGAGAGACAAGAGTCTCTCCCTTTGCAAAGCAAGCTATCTTTTATTCCAATTCTCCTGACCCCCATTCTCTCCTTCGAGTTTGGACTGAGGCAGCATCTTGCTCCAGTTATACAAGATTCTGATTAAGTTCTCCAGCCTGCTCCATAGTCACAAGGTGAGTAAACAAATAAACTGCTGCCCATAAGCAAGGTATGAGCCCTGACTGAATACAGAGAAAACTCTCTGAAAGCCGCAACAACCAGGATCACATTCAAAGAAGTGTGAAAGTGTGAATAAAAGAGGAGAGGGAATTGGCATGCACAAGAAACGGAGACTGAGCCAGGCAATGGTGGTGGCGCACACCTTTAATCCCAGCACTCAGGAGGCAGAGGTGGGAGTTCAAGACCTGCCTGGTCTACAGAGTGAGATCCAGGACAGCCAGGGCTACACAGAGAAACTCTGTCTCGAACAAAACAAAACAAAGAAACAGAGACTGATTAAAGTAGGATGCTCTGGGCCTCAGTGGTGGAACAGGTGAAATAGGGTATAGCATCTAAACTTGGGGTCTGGGTCAAGCCTCCTCACTTTCACGAGACTCAGTTTCCTTCAGTATCAAGTGGCAGAGTCATGTTGAGGAGCAGCTGGGAAGCCCTGACCTGTCGGGTTCATGGTTAATAGACAACATGAAGATTAAAACTGAAGAGGTTTGGCAGTTTGAGAGGAAAGGGTAAACTGCTGTGATGTGTGAGTTACTAGTCTCGTTGCTGTGACCAAAAGACTGACAAGAAGCAACTTGAAGGAGAAAAAAGATGGTTCCAGCTCATAGATTAGGAAGAAATGCAGTCCATCATGGCAGGGAAAACTTGGCGGCAGGGAGGGGTAGATGAGCTGAATCCATTGCAGCCACATTCCAGCAGAGAGCAGACAGGAAGTGGGGCAGGGCATGAGACCTCAACCCCCACCCCCAAAGACCCACCTCTCCCAAAGAGGCTCCACCTCCTAAAAGGTCCACAACCTCCCAAAACAGCACCACCAGTTAGGTAGCAAGTGTTCAAGCACATGAGCCTGTAGGGGACATGTCTCATCCAAACCACAGTAGATGTGAAAAAAAAAAACACCAGATTTGGATGGTCTATGAGCATCCTCAGCCTCAGCCTCCCAGTCTGCACAGAAAAGGTGACTTCCCCTGCCATGAACAACACAGAGGATGGTCCAACTGCCCAGGGAATGCATACTGACTGAATGACGAACACTCAGCGATGTCTGTTCTCTCCTCACCTCAGAGAATTAGAAATAAAAGATTGTTGGGAAAAATTATTTTAAGGTGTGTTACTTTTGTTTATGTTGCATTTGTTTAACTCTGTGAAGCTGTGCTGCTGTGCCTGTCTAAAACACCTGATGGTCTAATAAAGAACTGAATAGCCAATAGCAAGGCAAGCGAAAGGACAGGTGGGGCTGGCAGGCAGAGAGTATGTATAGAAGGAGAAATCTGGGAGGAGGAGAAAGGGAGAAGGGAGGAGGCAGAGAAGGAGGAGGACTCCAGGGGCCAGCCACCCAGCTACACAGCAAGCCACGGAGTGAGAGTCAGATTTACAGAAGAGAACGGGAAAAGCCCAGAGGCAAAAGACAGATGGGTTAATCTAAAGTTACGGAATGCTGGCAAGAAACTAAGCTAAGCTAAGGCCAGGCGATCATAATTAAGAATAAGCCTCCATCAGTGATTTATTTGGGAACTGGGTGGCGGGGGCCCCCAAAAAGAGTTTAAAAAAAAAGGATGTTTACTTTGTGCCTTGTCCCTGGCCAAGCAGAGGCCAGGAAAGCTCAGAGACTTTGTCATATTCACATAGATGCGCCCCTGGCCCTGGCAATAGGCATGCGGTATTCATGCACATCTGTGCCTATGTGCATTCTGAGCACACTCCAAGCTTAAGTAGTAGGATTCCACTCTGTGGGAGGGTGGAGAGAAAATCCATTCATCCCCTCAAAATAAATGACAGAGCTTTGCTGCCCCTCTTGTCTCGAGAGCACTTGAACTGAAGAAGATAGAAACTGATTTGTGATCCTTCAGTCCCTGCACCGCATGGGGTCGTGTCTCCCAGGGCACCAGGTGTAGCCCAGCACAGAGAGGAGTCTGATTACAGATACTCCTCTGTCAGTTCCTTCACTTACTCTCCTTTTCACTTGTTCTCCACCCGCCACACAGGGGGGACGTAATTCCTCCGTGATTAGGGATGACATCCTGCGTGGGATTCCGTTTACATGAAATGCTAAATTCTCCCGTTTGTGTCTGTTAGCCCAGCCTCACCCGTAACTCTAGATTCATGTGTTCGATTGTCTGCTCAAATTTTTCATGTGGGCATTGAATGTGAACTAAACAGGAGTAACAGGACCTTGAACACCTCCCGAAGAACTCTCAAGGCTGCCTCAAACAAAGGAATGATGGCTGGAAGCCCGGCCTTCTTTCTCCCTCTTCACTCGTTGCTGATAATGGCACCGCCGTCTGCCAAGGGACCGAGAGGCCATCCTTCCTCAGTCTTGACTCCATCCATCATCCAGCCGGGCCTCACTCTTTCCAAATGCACTCGGAGCCTGTCCATTTCCCAGTGGCTCCCCAGGAGGTCCTTTAAGTGAACCCTCATCACATCACTCCTTCACTGCTGAAGCAGCGAGTGGGATGCCGGCTTCTCCCCTGCAGGGCGCTGTCACGCAACAACTGAGCTGACTAGCATCTACTGCTTCACTCTGCTGCTTTAAAAGCCTAGGGTCACGCCTGGATATTTCCCCACAAGACACCACGTCAGCATCTTTCAGAGACACCTGCACACCCATGGTTACTGCAGCGCTGTTCACAATGGCTGAGTGATGGGACCAACCCAGGTGTCCACCAAGGGAAGAACAGATAAGGAAAATGTGGTGTGTATACATAACGGGATTTTTTTTTTCCAACCGTAAAGAATGACACATTTCTGTCATTTGCAGAACAGTGGATGCAACTGGAGATAACCATATTAAGCGAAGAAAGCATGTTTTCTGTCATCTGCGGTTCCGAGAGTCTGTACAGTCACATAAACTCATGTATGTGCATAGAACATGAAAGTAGAAATGAGACTGTCTAGAGAAACAAAGAGGGCCGAGGGCAGTGGAGTGGGGCAAGAAAGGTGAGGAGACTATGTTCAACATACAATATTAATATTACACTGGAATAACATCTTTGAAAGCATATTTTTTAAAAGAAAGCAGCCACCTGTAGCATAATAGCTAACTAACAGCAACCACCATGAACCCCTTGCTCCAGTCAATATTTGGCATTTTTCACCCCCCTTCACATGCAAGCCTCTGTCATGGCTGTTAGAAGTGGAACAGTAAGGAAGATCACCCAGCCTTGGGGTGCTGCCTTCTACCAGGACTGTGGATGAGAAGCAAGACAGAGCTGTGCATGAGACTGCTGGGACACCACTCTTAGAGGAACTATTAGAAGTGGCCTCAAGGAGAAGGCTGCGCTTAAGCAAAGAATTGAGGGCAGAAGGGAGTAAGCCCCAATAGGGGGAATATTTGGAGAAGGTTCTCCAAACTGAAAGAACAGTCCTACAAAAATCATGAGGCAGGAGGACACCTGGCATGGTGAGGACACATTGTGGAGAAACCCTGGAAGCCACTGTCAGCAGTTAGATCTGTGCTCTACATGTGATGGGAAGATGTTGAGAGTATGGATTGAAAACGTGATTAGAAGACATTAAAAGAAAGGCAGGGTGTGACATTTTTAAAAGAATGCTTTCTATTGAGGACAGAATAAAGAAACTGAAAGCAGATCAAATAACAGGTGTGTGCCATAGCCCAGGCAAGAGTCCATGGGGCTTGAGCTGTGAGCTGTGAGCTGTGTGCTGTGAGCTGTGAGCTATGAGACAGCTTTAAACTTACTAGGAACCATCTTTCAATCCAGAGAGCTGTCTTTTTTTTTTTTTTGAGACAGGATATCTCTGTGTAACCCTAGCTGTCCTGTAACTCACTCTGTGACCAGACTGGCCTCAAACTCAGAGATCTGCCTGCCTCTGCCTCCTGAGTGCTGGGATTAAAAGCATGCACCATTGGCTGAAAGCTGACTTCTTGTCACTGAAGCCTCAAAGATCTTGGGTGGGCTCCATGAAGAGACATTCTGCATTATAGTCTCTCCTGAGTCCACATACTCATTTACCCTGGGCTGCCTTCCTGTCTGTCTGATGTCCGTCCATCTATTCATCCATCCATCATCTACTGTCTATATTACTTCTACATCTCCCTATCTTTCTATCAATCATCTACCATCTAGCTATCATCTCCTTACCCATGTACCTATCAAACATCTAGATATCTCTATCACCTACCTATCCAGCTTTCTTTCTGGCAATAACCTATCATCAATATATCTATAATCTCCCTGTCATATTTACTGTTTTGTCATTTATCTGTCTTTCTATCAATCATCTAGCTATTCATTTATTTAACAATTTATCCATCAATTACCTATCATCTATCTATATATTACATCTATGTACAATTTACCTATCATCTCTCTATCATCTATGTTTAACAATGGACAGAACCAACACTCTGTTCCTCGTATACCCTGGACTTCTGTAACACTTAATGTTTTTAGCACATGAAATTCCTGAATCTTGCTAGAAGGGACTTTTAGAAGCAAACCAGTGTCCTGAAGTTGAGATCAGGAAGGGACTTGATCACACCTCCCTTTTCGCTTACAATTTCACAATCTTGAAAGATATTCAAAGAGAAGCCAAGTACACAAGCAGAACTCTCAGTATCCACAGCAACATTCATCTATACCCACCAGTGCCCAGCCTCCCCAAGTCCCCAGAGCAGCACTCACCTCTATGGTGTCTTTCCCATGTTCCCAGAGTAAGGATCGACTTTCAAGTGTCTATTTATTTCACAAATATATATGAAACCAACTCGTGAGAAGTTGATGGTCCAACAGCAAACAAAACACACAAGCCTGCTCTTGACTGCTAATATTCAAGTCAGAGACAGACAAAAAAAAAGAACAAATAAATAAATGAGTAAAAATCATGTCAGATGATGTCAGGAAGCGTAAAATAGATAAATAAGAAACTGTGATGCAGAGTTGTCACTATCTGAAGCAGCTGCAAACATTTAGATGAACTGCAGACACCCAGTCCCCACTTTGGATTTTGATAGCATCCAGTGCACATAGATTTGATGGTTCCCTGCTAGAACAGTGCTCAATGCCTTTTTGTTAGAGATCCCTGGTGCCCTGATGTCCAGCCCGATTCCATTTCACAAACCAAAACTCAATGTGTAAGTCCAGCTTGTATTTGAGACATAGCTTGTCTCCAACTCCATAAACCCCGTTCTTCAGAGTACAGCACACATGTGAACTGGGTCCACATGTTTGACCTTGGAATGCTTTCATCACTGAGCTATTAGTTTCTCTTCTGAACTGAAATGGTCCTGAGATCAGTCTGCTGAGTGCCTTTGACAGCACATTTGACTATGTACAGACCAACTGAAGGGAAGAGAAGGCACTGTATTGATGTCTTTGCTGTGTGGACCAGAATCCTGCACACTCCTGCCCTCCATCAGTTTGGCTCCTGGACGAAGTATGAAGTATGCTGAGGCAGAGCAGCCTAGGCTCCAGGAAGAGGAAACGCAATTATAAGTGTTTCATCTCTGAATGGGTTGGACAGTGTTGTCCCTGAGTCTTTCTACTCTTTGTTATCTAATTCTTCGGGGAAGATTATATAAAAAAAAAAAAAAACACAGACTGGGCATCATCTAAATCTCAGTCTCAGACGTAGCTCTACTTCTAATACACTACATAACCTTAGAAAAGTCATGTCTTAAACCTCAGTGCCTCACCTAAACAATAGATCATACATACATACATACATACATACATACATATATACATACATGCATACATAGGGTTGATACAGAGAAAGAAATTAAATAAGAAAGTAATATTAATACATATAGATACATACTTAAATATATTATTGATGCATGCAGATAGATAGATCTGGTTGATAGAGATGATTGATACATAGACTTAAATGATATACATAGATAAGTAGATGACATAAAGGAGAGATAGATGATAGATGATAGACGAGATAAATGATTGATTGATTGATTGATTGATTGACTGATTGATTCATGAGAGAGATATAGAGAGAGAGGGATAGATACGTATAGATATAAATACAGGTTATACAGAGATAGATATAGATAGATGTAGATAGAGATAGATGATAGCTGAATAGAGATACATAGATTTTTGTCTTAATTATCTTTCTGTTTCTATGATAAAAGATCCTAACAAAAGCAGCTTAAAGAGTTTATTTTGGCTCGCAGTCCCAAGGGAATACAGGCCATCATGGTGAGGAAGACACAGCAGCAAGCAGGGAAGGCACAGTGGCAAGAGCAGAAGGTTGGGTGGTCACATTACATCCACATCTGGAAGCAGAGAGCAGTGGATGCATGTTGTGCTCAGCTTCCTTTGTCCATGTATTTGTTTTATTTTGAATTATGTGTGCATGGAAGTGGGTATATGCACACATGAGTTCAGGTGACTGAGGAATCCAGAAGAGGGTATCAGATCCCCTGGAGCTGAAGTTTTAAGTAGTAGTGAACTGTCTGACATGGGTGCTAGGAACCAAACTTGGGTCTCTGAAAGAGCAATACATAGTTAGTCACTGAGCCACCTCTCCAGCCTCCTTTCTGCATTTATACAGTTCAGGATTCCATCCATAGAAATATCCTACCCACAACGGGTTGGGTATAAGATGTGTGACGTCAATGGGATAGACAAGCTATCAAAACTTAGAATGTCAAGTGTACCACCCAAGATCTTAAAGCATAGTTGGAACTTGTATTAGTTGTGTTCATATCAATTTGGAATAATGCTGATGACAGTGATAGTAGTGAAACTGGTAATGATGATGGTGATATTGATGATTAGTAAGAATGATGATGACAATAATGAGGAGGAGAAAGAGGAGGTAGAGGAGGAGACTTATGTAGATGATAATGGTGACAATGATGTCAATAATGATATTGATGACTATAGTAACTGTTAGTTTTGTTGTTACTGCTTTGAAAAAACATGTAGTGGGTAGCTGTTCCAGCTTTGACCTCGAAGCACCACCCCTAGTGTGGCAGCAAGTAACTGCCACACCTGCCTATGACCTGCCCCTGGGGTGTGGCCAAGAGGGACCCCCTTAAGACCCGAGATGCGTATGTGTTCACTCTCTTGGCTCTTCATGGTCCTGGAGGCTGGATTTGCAGACCGAGTCAGAGTTCCCCAGAGAACTACACTGGATTGTACCTCATCTCTCTTGGATCTTGTAATTGACCCCACATTGGTTGTGAGTTACCCCTGAAATAAACCTCTTTTAATTACCATATAAACTACGTGGAATTGCCTTGCTAATTATAGCAATAAAAACACCATGGTCAAGGCCACTTAAAGAAGAAAGAGTTTGTTCTGGCTTACAGTTACAGAGATATGAGTCTATCCTGGCAAGGAAGCATGGTAACAAGTGGTTGGCAGGGTGGCTATAACAGCAAAGTGAGCATTCACAACCTCAATCATAAGTACAAAGCAGAAAAAGAGAACTGGAAGCCAGGTGAGACTACAAACACTTAAGTCCCACCCCCAATGACATACTTCTTCAAACAAGGATTCAATTCCCGAAGATTCCATAACCTCCCCAAACAGCTCCACCACCTGAGGACTAAGTGTTCAAAAACATGAGCCTATGGTAGACAATGTTCATTCAAACCAAAAGCCATGATGATGATTATGCTACAGCAACAGCAGATGATGATGATGATGATGATGATGATGATGATGATGGTGATGATGATGAGGAGGAGGAGGCAGGTAATGAGGAGGAGGAGGAGGATAGTGGTGATGATTATTATAGTGGTGATGATAATGATGACAACTATGATGATTAGAAGGAGGAGAATAGTGGTGATGCTGCTTCTGATGATGATGATAATGATGATGAGACTGATGATGGTGGTGATATTACACGGTGATGATAATGATGGTGATTATGCCAATAATAACAATTGGGGTAATGATGACTATGATGATGATAATAATAATGGTAATGATGATGGTGATGATGATAATGACCACCACAGACTCAGCTACTCCTCACCTGCTCACATCCTGACAGAACAAGAAGCAGAAGGTAGACAGGAAGTGGGACCTGGCTAGAAGACCTCAAAGCCCACCCCTATTCATCCACTTTCTTCAGTGAGGCTGCAGCGTAAAGTTTCCACAGTCCTTCAAAACAGTGCCATCAACTAAGAACCAAGTGTTCAAAAGCATAAGCCTGTAGGGAACATCTAGCATCTAAACTGCAACACATATTTTCTTATCTTATCTGCATCCCTCCTGCTACAGTGACCTCTACCCTTGTTTCTTCTTCATGAGGGTAATTAGAGGGGGTAAATACTTCAACTCCAATTGTCAGTTATTGAGCAGGCAGTGATATAGACAGAAAGAGGCAAAAGTTTTGTCCATGAAGAAGTGAGATGACCTTCCCAATATCCCAACTATATACCCGCAGCTTCCCTTCCTCATCTGAAGTGGTGGAGCACCTAGCCTAGATGATATTTATCAAGGGTGGGTTGGGTTCTTGTCCCAAACTAAATGTGACTCACATTCCCTTAAATATTAAGTTGCAGAGTCATTCATTTCCTTGAACCACTCTGTGTGTGGTTCATTTCTTTGACCACTGCATAGAATGCAAGTCTATGAATAAGCCATCACTTATTCATGCCGACTCCTTCAAATGGACTCTTGGGCTATCTCCAGGTTTTTCCTTTGTTAACAATTCTGCTGTGAGCATGGTGTGACATCTCTGTCTGCTCTTTTTCTGCAGAAACATCCTGGCTATTGTTGGCTTTTTACTCTCTGGTAGAACCTTCAGAGTCATCTTAATCAAGGTCTGTGGGGAAAATAAACCCTGCTGGCTTTACTCTGGTAATCTTCTAAACTTAGAGAACAAGTTTGCAGAATGAATTATATGATATTAACAATTCTTATCCATGAATATGGCCTCTCTCTCTCTCTCTCTCTCTCTCTCTCTCTCTCTCTCTCTCTCCACCCCCTCCTATCTAGGTCTATTTTAATATCACTTTCAAAGGCTTTATATTTCTCTTTAGATGTCTTTTAGATTTATTTCTAAGCTTCTGGCATTCTCTAATATACTAATATAATCATCTTATTTCTTCTTTTTATATCTAAACTTATGTCAAGCATGATGCATTTTTCAGACAATACTTTCCTCGTCTATACTCAGCAGAGTGGGGTTTTGACATCAGTGTTAGGCGAGCACCCTTGGGAATGAGACTGTCATGGGGAGAAGACTGCATCTCCTTTCTTTCTGATTCTGGTCCTTCCGCTGTCAGCTGTGCAGCTTTGAGTCAACCCCTTGCCTTCTCTGGACTTAATATCTCCTGTGGTGGTTTCTATCAAAAGGGTGACATCAGTACTCCTTCTTGTACAGCCATCTTCCACTGCACAGTGGAATCTATCTCTCTGTCCCTGTGGTCTATGATTTCTTTGACAAACATAAACAGAGCAATGAATGCTGGGTGGGTTTCATGAACACACAGTTTCTGTGTGGTCTCTTGAAGTGCTCACTCTGAGAGGAGCTAGCATCCATGTAAGAGAAGACCACCATGCTGTAAAAAGCCCAAGCTGGTCCATGCATGATAGCTGGCGGGGAGCGGGGAATGACACTCCGTCAACCCTCAGTTCCTCTAACCACTTCACTCAAGTGATCTAAGGGTGAAGAGGTGTGCCATGATAATCCCAACAGAACTTCATGACAAACCAGTACAAACCATCAGTCAGTGGACAAAGCGACGTGGGACAGTATTGTCTGAAGTCACTAGAAATCAGGCGATGTGATGGTTATTCAGAAACAGTCAGCAGCAGATAAACCAGTGACTTTTGAGCTGTGCTCAGAAACCAGAACCCGTGGGGTTGTCTGTCAGATACAGATATTGGTTTACAGGACTGTACACTTTTCTTATTATCACCATTCAGCAAAGAGGGAAGTCTCTCTTACGTTCAATAATTGGAAACCTATGAAGAATATCTTTTTTAATAATGAAAGGAAAGAAATTAACAAAGAGGAGGAAGACTGGCTGTCTACCTGATAAATCTCAGACCAGATGACCTCAACTCCTTCCATGAGTACCTTAATGTGATGCCACTAAATATCATCCAAAGGGAAAGCAATTAAGAACCTGACATGGTGGCTTGTGCATAGAGTCTAAGCACTAGGATCACCAAGAGTTTGAGATCAGCCTGGGCTATATGTAAATTCTGGGCCATCCTGGGCTAACACCCAGAGTGAGTCCTTGTCTTGAAAAAGCAAAGAAAGGTATGGGAAGGAGACAGAAAGGGGAGGGGAAAGGGAGGTATGGTAGTTTGAATGAGAAATGTCTACCACAGTCTCAGGCATTTGAATACTCGGTCCCCAGTTGGTGCTGCTGTGGGATTGGAGGCTTAGGTGCTGCAGCCTTGCTGGAGGAAGTACATCACTGGAGGTAGGCTTTGAGATGAAGAGTCTCACACCACTTCAGTTTTTCTTTCTGTTTCACGCTGTGGTTCAACTTGCGAGCTCTCAACTTTCTGCTCCTGCTGACTGCTGCCATGCCTCCCCACAGCCCTGATGGACTCTTGTTGCGGAACCATAACCCCAAATAAACCCTTCCTTCTATCTGTTTCCTTGGACCTGATGCTTTGTCACAGCAACCAAAAGGTAACTGATACAGGAAGAGAGGGGGAAGCAATTGAAAACAATGTTGATAAGGTATGGTTAGAACTGGGAATGACTGACAGGAAGGGTGAGGAGGCAGAACTCTGCTACTCTTACAGGAAGTAGACCTAGAGGACAGAGCTTGTGAGGAGGTGAGCTTCCACCCACCAACGTGGCCTCCCTCCTGCTCATCATCCTTCTCCACTGAACATGATTTCAGTCTAGATCAGATTTCCTCATATAATTCAAAATTACGTTCAAGTTTTTGCCAATACGATTGTTTATTCAATAAATCATTTGCATTAACCTACTTCATTATGGAAATGACTTTTAAGGTTGTTTTTCTTCCAGTACACTCCCAAATTATTTAAATGATATTCAAGCACTAAGAATTACCCCCATTTGTTAGAATACCCAGTAGATGACCCTCTGTGGGGGGGCACATGGGTTCACTTAGGTATGTGTGTACACATGAAATAAGGTTAGATGTGTGTAGAGGTCAACCTCAGGCCTTGGGTTCCATCTACCCTGTTTTTCAGATTGGTGCTCTCCCTAGCATGGAGTTCACTGGGTAAACTAGGCTGGCTGACCAGCAAAACCTACAGATTTGGCTCTTTCTACCTCCCCTGTGCTAAGATTAAAAGCATGAGGTACCTACCACACCTGTCTGTTTTAGTAGGTTCTGGGGGCCACACTCAGGTCCTCACCAACTGAATTGTCTCCCCAGCCATGACTCTTTAACTCTCACGATCTATGATCCAAAATTCTTCAAGATACACTAATTTGTTCAAAATGTCATTTATTCTAGAGGGCTATGTTGCTTTCTCCCTTCACTCTGAGATCTCTTCAGCTTGAAAGATTTTTCTTGTTCTCTATATTGATAAATCCTCATGGTTTAAATACACAAATCCCTATGGTTTAAAAAAAAACTATTGAATACTACGTGCTAGACCTAAACAAAGCACTAAAAACAGAATATTTTGAAACTCAGGATATTAAGAACAAAACCTGAGGAATCCCTTTTTCTTTTTTAAAGATTCATTTTATTCTTAATTATATGTATGTGTGCCTGTCTGTTTGTACACATGTGAGTGTGGTGCCCATAGAGACCAAAAAAGAACATCCGACTCCCTGGAGCTTAGAGTTACAGGAAGTTGTGGGCTGCCTGACACAGTCACTGGGAACCAAACTCAGGTCTTCCGCAAGAACTGCAAGTGCTCTTAACCACTGAGCCATCTCCCCAGCCCCAGAAGTCCCTTCTTTACAGCCTAGCTGCCCAGTTTCTTTCACCTGTCAGTTAGAGATTTATGGAGAATGCTATTTCATTACTTAATGAGACATCTGAATGAGATGCCAGCAAAGAGCCCAATTTTGGAAAAGAGCATCAACTCCATCCCACCACATGGTAGCCACATAGCAGCCTAATAGTAAGAAAAGGAAAGAGTGCCCTGATTTGCCTTCCCAGAACAAAATTAATTATGAGAATTTCAACTCTTTCTAGGTCTCTGAGCACTCCTGCCTTTCCCCTGGAGAGTTAGTTATAAATGAGTTTGCACTTTCTGTGTGGGTAAGGCAGGCGAAAACTGATGGCCTGAACAGGAGCTAGAACACCGCAGTATGAGCCTCCATTCCTCCTCCAGCTGCAGGGCTCCTTGGAGAGCCTCCCTGGTCTGGCTTCTCGTGCTTATGGAGGCTCTGATATTCTCTATGCCTGTCTCCTCCCAACCTTGACCAGTGGTTCTTAACCTTCCTGATGCTGTGACCCTTTAATACAGTTCCTCATGTTGTGGTGACCCCGCAAACATGAAATTATTTTTGTTGCTACTTCACAACTGTGATTTTGCTACTGTTATGAATCATAATGCAAACATCTGTGTATTCTGATGGCCTTAGGTGACCACTGTGAAAGGGTCATTCGACCTCCAAAAGGGTCATAACACACAGGTTAAGAACCACTAACCTTGACCACACACCTGAATTCATCTTTATTTTTTTCTTTCTTCCTTTCATGTGTGTGTGTGTGTGTGTGTGTGTGTGTGTGTGTGTGTGTGTGTGTGTGTGTGTGTGGTGCATAGCATGTACACATACATGTGTGCAGGTGCACATGCAAAGGCCAGAGTGTTCTTTATTACTCTCTACCTTATCCTCTGAGATGGGGTCTCTCATTGAGCCTGGAAGCCCCAGCCATCCTCCTGCCTCTACTCCAACCACAATGGGTTACAGGAGCATGTACTGCTCAGCTTTTTGCATGAATTGTGGGTCTGAACTCAGGTCTTTACACTTGCACAGCAAGCGTTCTTATCCACAGTGGTCTCCCCAGCCCCAGGTTCATTATGCTTATGTGTCTGTCCACAGAGGCTCATAAAAAATCATACACTCAGCATCCCCTTGGTCAAGCAAGCCTGTACTTCTGCCTGGAGGCTAGGGCTATCCCTCTCTGCCCCTGTCTCTGAGACACTGTCTTCCTACTCTCAGCTAATATGATATGTGTGTTTTATTCATTTATTCAGGAGACATTTTTCGTCCCTATTTTGAGTCATATGCTACGTGAGACTGTGTGGGATGTAAAAGTGAATGAAACACCCCAACTTCAACAAGCTAAATGTATAACAACCGTTAAACTAGACATCGAGCTGACACACCACTATCATGCACCTACAGTCACTGTCACAATAGGAAGGGGTAGACAGAAACCAATCACGTTCTTCATGTTACCTTCCCAGCACCCATAGCCTTGTATGGGTGTAGATACTATAACGTTAATGTACATAGGAGGGTTGTGAAATTTCAGTGGAGAGAGAAGTCACTTTGGCCAGAGACAAGAGAGGAAGCAGCACTGAAGGAAATTTTAAGAAAGAGACAGGAAATAGAGTTTGTAAAAATAGCATTTTGTCCATTAAGACTGAGCCGGAGAAGAAGACCCACAGGTCTGTCCAGGGCTATCGCTACTATTATGGTGAGCAAATATATGGCGGGGTAGGGAAGAGAGAGACAGAATGGTTCATGTCCTGTAGAGAGAAGCAGATCTGAAGAGGTGAATGAGGTGGGGAGTGGGCTAAGGTGGGTGGCCTGCTTGCCACTCAAGGTCATGGTGATGTCCGGGACTGGGCTGCTGCCAAGGGACATATCTGGGCCTGTGGCCCCACTGCAGCCCCGGTCTGTATGGATGTCCCTGGCCCCTGTTAACACCACAGGCAAAGAGGATAGGCTGCACAGAGTTGGCCCTGCCCCTCATTGACTGCAACACTAAGGTGAAATGCCCCGCCCCTCACCAGCTGCAGCACAAGAGAGTGGGTCCTGCTCCTCTCATGGGCAGCAGGACAGAGCTGACCCTGTTTGGGGGAGTGGGAAGGCAAGCGGGTATGAGAGTGGCAGAACAGGTCCCGCCCCATCATCTGCCATGTGGGGGTGTAGGAGAGGGAAAGATGCCTTCCCAGTCCCCTCGTCCCTTGCCACTTATGGCAGACAGGAAAACTGACTCAGCCCCTCACCAACTGCAGCACTCGGGAGAGCAGGCCATGCACCTCACCTGGGCAGCACAGTGGAGCTGACCCTGCTGGAGGAAGCATGGGTGTGAGGGATCTGAGAATGGGGGTGAGGGGGCTGGCCCCACTCATCTGTCATGCTGCAGCGTGGGCAGGGGAGAGATGCAAGAGTGCAAGAGTTGGCCCCGCCTGCACTGCCTGCAACACTCGGGAGAGCAGGCCCTGCACCTCACCTGGGCAGCACAGTAGAGCTGACCCTGTCGACTTGAGCACAGATGAGCCAGCCCCGAGAACATGAGCATTGAGTGTGAGAGATCTGTTATAAGGTGGCATGGGTGAGGGAGAGAAGCCCTCCCCCCACTTGCCACATGTGGCAAGTGGGAGAGCTGGCCCTGAGGTCAGGAGAGCAAGAGAGCTGGCCCTGACTCTCACCAGCTGTGGCACTCAAAAGAGTAGCCCCTGCACCTTCCTGGGCAGCATAGTAGAGCTGGCCCTTGTGGTATAGGTGTGAGTGAGCCAGCCCCAAGTGTGTGGGAGCAGAAAAACCAGTCCCATCCCTTGCTACTTGCTCTGTAGGATAAGCTAGCAAGTGCTGGAGAGCTCACCCTGGTGGCCAGCTGACCAACCCAGCAATTGCACAGGCCCTGAACCAGGGCTATGAGTTGACCCACCCCAACATCCACCCCATCTATGATCTGCTGAAGCATGTATAGGGGCTGGTCCTGCAGACTCAAAGCTTCGGGATCTCCAAGACACAGGACAACAACAGGATATTCAAGAGGAGTCCCAGTGAGGACCCAGTATCAATAGTACAGCAGAAACCAGAGGCCACAAACCAGACCAATGACTCATTGCCATGAATACTTGCAAGTAAAGATGTATGGACTAAAGGGTACGCTGTGTGACTCACTGTGTCACACCACAGCCTGAGGAAAAGATACAGATATACCACACTCCAAATCCTAGTTTCCTCTCTGTTGCTGTGATAAAAGACTCTGACCAAAAGCAACTTGGGGAGGCAAGGGTGTGTCATGGCCCATCATGAGGGAAGTCAAGGCAGGAGTTCAGGAACCCAGTACCAAGGAGGAGGCTGTTTATTGCCTCCCTCCTGGTGTGGGTTCAGCTAGCTTTCTTATACAGCCCAAACCACTTGCCTGCCCCCACAGACATGTCCAAAGGCCAATCTGTCCTGGACGACTCTCAATCAAGGCTTTCTCAGAGGACTCTCTAATGTGTCAAGTGGACCAAGCCAACTTGGACACCATCATAAAGTAAAAACTGTGTGCATAAGCATAAAAACCCAGACAGTGATACATATCTCTATATGAGTATATGTAAATGACTATATAGCATGCATAATATGTTATACATTTTTTCCTTCACTGGGGAAAATAACAAATCTTAAGCCAATGAGATGACTCAGTAGATAAAGGTGCTTGCTGCCAAGCTCAACCTGAGTTCAATCCCCAGGACCCAGGAGGTAGAAAGAAAGAAGTGATTCCTGCCAGCTGACCTCTGACCTCCACACATATACCATGGCACATACACATATACACACAATAAATAATAAATAATTAATATGTAAAATCATTTTTTCAATAAATCTAGCCTGCCAGTTCTCAGTGACATCATTGCCAGTTCATCAAAGGATGCCGAAGGCCCTACAAGAAACAAAGTGTAGATAGATGGAGAGGACTATATCCAATACAACATCATCAGATATAAAGGCAATTAGTCTTTACATGAAAATACAGGGTAAATGTAATGTCCAGGTCCTTCCTGGAAAACAAAACCCATGAAGGTCCCATCTTCTATCCTCCACTGAGCTCATGTGGGCATCCAAATCTGCCCACTTTGTTTTCTGTTTCCCTTGGTTTTTAGCTTCTATTTCCTGGTCTAAAATATGAAGGCAGTAATAGCCTGTAGGGAAGTGCTGGAAGATTCTGTAAGAGAATCCATTCACTCTGCTTCAAATGCTGTGAATGTGAAACAGCGTGTCACCCTTGTGCTGTTGTGGCACTTGAGTGGGACTAAATGGATTAACTGCTGCCTGGAAGACTCAGTCGAGCACAGAAGGGTGGCCGAATGGACAAAGAGAAAACATTAGCATGTGTCATGAAGAGGGTCTGGGGAGGTGGTTCAGTTGGTAGAGCACACGTCTAATACAATTGATACCCTGGGTTCAGTTCCCAGCACTGCACAAACTAGAACTTAGAAGGTGAAGGCGGGAGGGTTAGACAATCAAGGTCATCCTCAACTATCTAAAATTAACTGCAGTCAATATCAGCAAGAAGGAGGAGTCTGGGCCTGATGGACCTAACATGTCCTGTAGATCCTACAGCAAGATCTACAAAATTCTGCGGGGTTTGAACTTAAGGCAACACTCATTGACCTCATTGACTAAACTCATTCAGGTTAAAATCAAATGTATTAGTCAGCTTTACAGAGCTGTGATAAAATACCAAAGAAATATAGCTTCAGAAGAAGGCAAGAGTTCTTTTAGCCAATGGTTTCAGGGCCTTCACTCTACAGTGACTTGGCACCATTCCTTGAAGCCTGCATGGAGGCAGAATGCCACAGCAGGAGTATGTTATAAATCAAAGCCATTGACCACCCTGTATCCAGGAAGCAGTAAGAGAGGGGAAGGGATCCAAATCTGACATACCACTAATGGTGTCTCCACACTGACCCCTTCCACTAAGCCCAACCTCTGCAAGGTTTTACCATTTTCCAATAGAGCCACAGTGGAAAGGAAGCTTTCAACACATGAGCTTTGGGAGGATATTTAAGATCCCAGCTATACTAGGAAACATGAAATGAAACATGCAACCACAGAAGTCAGCATACCTTGTGAGGGCTGGGGAGTAGCTCAGTGAAAGAGCATTTGCCTAGCATGCAAAGGAGCCTGGGTTCAATCCCCAGTAACACACACAGAATAGAGGACCCCATTCAACCTGTCCTTTGTAAATATTTGGCTTTATTCTGTTGTCACAATTTTATACCTCCCCTCACGAAAATGTAATTATGCATGAAGCTTGACCTCCAAGTAAACCTCATTCTTTTCTACTCAAATGATATTGTTTACCCAATTTGTTTCTGCTCAAAGAGCTCCTGGAATCATCAGAACCAGTATTGGCTAGCTGACACAGTCTGGTAACATACCTCGAAGGCTTCAAACAGCTATTGTGGCCCAATAAATTGTCTCCCAGGAACTCATCTTCATGATACCTTGAAGTACTAGCAATTACATATAACTGTTACAGTAATTACAATACCAAAATCTTACATGCAATATAAATCCCTCAAATAAAGACATGATTAAACTGGTATATAAAAGGAATATTAATGTTTAGGGTCATACACCCTCCAGCACACCCAACCTTGTCTTATAAAGCAGTATTAGGAGCCAGAGAGATGGCTCAATGGCTAAAATCAATTGCTGGTCTTCAAGAAGACACAGGTTTTGTTCCGAGCACCCACAAGACAGCTCCAGAAGATCCAATGCCCTCTTCTTGTCATTTCATGTACCAGGTTCTTACATACATGCAGACAAAACACTTACATATAATCAAAAATAAATAATAAAGGAATATTAACATTTTACAATTATTACATTAGAATCATCATATTGAGTGCAATAGAACAATGCATGAAGCAGGAATGACACAAGAAACAAGGGTGTACATAGACTTGGTTAGATGCAAATATGTGAAGTAGGTTTATAAAGGTAAATGTATGGGGCTGAAGCTCTAGCATAGGATTGGAACTCCGTTCCCAGCGCCCACAATGAGAGGATCACAGCCCCATGTAACTCCAGCTCCAGGGGGTCTGACACCCTCTTCTGGCCTCCACAGGCAACTGCACGCACATGCGCAGACACACACAAAACTGAAAATAAAATAAATCTTTTTAAATGGTTAAAAAAAAGGAAGCTAATATATGCTCTGATTTCTTCTAGGTTTTTACCTCTAAAAATAATTGCATCTTTTTTTAATTATGATAAAAAAAAAATCCAAGACACAAAGTAAAAAAAAAATTAAGAAGCAATCACCTAAAATCCAGTGTTTCCATATATTATTAAATGGGCAAAATTCCAAAAATTTTTATGATTAAAATTTTATGTTTATGTATATATGTGCATATAACCAAGTAGAGATGATTATAACTCTTTTAAAACTAAATGTGGTACATATGATTATAGTTTAATGAAAAAGTAAGTGAATAGAAGTAATATTTGAACTGTAGAGAATAGGTTATTGTAATTCCAAAAAAATGTTCTATCTCAAGGGGGAAAGTGTGACATCATTAAGAAGGTGTGGCTTGGGCTGAGAGACAGCCTAATGTTAAGACCAGCACCACTCTTGCATAAGCCCTAGGTTCAGTTCTCAGCACCCATGTTGGGTGGCTCACAACCACCTGTAATTCCAGCTCCAGGGCGGGGTCTGATGCTCTCTTTTGGCCTCTGGGGTCACCCGCATACACATGTACAAACATACACAGACACAGAGGCACATAATTAAATATAAAATAAATCTTGTCTTTAAAACAATTCTATGTTCATTGTTTTTTATACTACTGTGATTTCATTTTGGATAACATCATTTTAGTCTCATAAAAATGTCAGAATTCATATTCTTCCACTCTTAACCTTCCCCCATTCAATATTTCTATTTGTTCCATTATTTCCACACTGTCAAGGTATATAACATTTCTATTCTAATTCATAATCACAGTTTCCACAGTTACTTAGTCTTCATTCCATATTTACTCTCAACAGCTGTCTCTCGGCTCCCCCCACAGCTGTTCTCCTGTTTTCACTTTAGACTAGGTGTTTTGGGTTTTTACCAACAGTGCTCACACACATGATTCTTTTCAACCCTACACACTGGCATTAATGAGATTGTGCATTTACCAGTGGACAACCTGACTGGATTCTCAATTTGCTTAGCGTTACATTACGTAACCACAAGCCTAAGTCTTGCTTT
Organism: Peromyscus californicus insignis; assembly: GCF_007827085.1. Taxonomy (NCBI): domain Eukaryota; kingdom Metazoa; phylum Chordata; class Mammalia; order Rodentia; family Cricetidae; genus Peromyscus; species Peromyscus californicus. The sequence continues at coordinate 67,603,114 of NW_026294551.1, forward strand.
CTTAATTCCCCAAATTGCCCATCTCACCACAACTACACTGAGCAAGTTGTCCATCCCTTCAGACAGAGCACACCTTGCTGTTACTGAGACACTACCTGGGTAGAGGTGTGGACCAGTAAAGACATGGTGTGTATATTAGACCATGGAAGGAAAGCATGGCTTCTAGTCCTACCCCATCACAGTTACCACTCTGTGATTCAGTTCCCTCCAATAGGGGTCCTGCTGCTGGTGGGTGTTTATACTGCAGATCTCATAAATAGACATAGTGGTACACACTGCAACCCCAACACCCAAGAGGCATAGGTCAGGTGATCGGGAGCTCAAGGTCATCCTCTGCTAGGTGGAGAGTTTGAGGTGAGCCTGAGGTATGTGTAAATAAATAAATGTCTGCTGGGGGAGAGTCACTTTGAGGGGGAAGGCTGCTGTTAGGTTGCCCATGCCCAGAAGATGGCTCACTCCCATGGGTTTATGGGCAGTATTCATTGGACTCAAATGAGTTACTGTTTTAAAGGACATGGAGTTGGGAAGGGAACATGAGAGGGTATCCAGGGTGATATGGAGGGGGAAGGGGATATAATCAATATAATATTATATATATATATATACATATATATATATATGAAATTCTTTTTTTTTTTTTTTTTTTTTTTTTTTTTTTTTTTTTTTTTTTTGGTTTTTCGAGACAGGGTTTCTCTGTGTAGCTTTGCGCCTTTCCTGGGACTCGCTTGGTAGCCCAGGCTGGCCTCGAACTCACAGAGATCCGCCTGGCTCTGCCTCCCAAGTGCTGGGATTAAAGGCGTGCGCCACCACCGCCCGGCTGAAATTCTTGAAGAGTAAATTTAAAATATTTTTTAAACACCAGAACTAGAAAGATACTTAAATAGCCAAGAAGTAGCTAATATGCTTCTAAGTGACCCATGGAAATTCCCCATACATACTAAGTTATGTTAAGCACTTTAATTAGTATTGAAGACACAACATGTCAAAATGACAGGATATCACCAAGGTTGTACTTAGAGGAAAATACTCAGCATCAAATGTCAGAAATAGAGACAAAACTCATCTTAGCCTCCACCATCAGAACTAGGAAATAAAGGCAAGAGCAGAAAACAGTGGAGAAAAATGAAGGAAACTAGAATTTGTTCCATAATAAAACTAATACAGTTGATAAACCAGTCATCAGATTGGTCAAAATAAAAAAAGAAGACAAGAACCTGAACCTGAGAGGTATGACTTCCACAGCCAGGACTACTGTTCTAGTTTTACTTCTGTGGCTGTGATGAAAATATCCCAACAAACAGCCACCCAGAAGGGGTTAATTCTACCTCACCATTGAAGGTCACAGTCTGTCATAGCAGGGAAGTCAAGTGGGAAACTTAAAACAGTCACGTTCATCACATGCACAGTCAAGAACAGAGAGGTGAACACATTAGTACTCAGCTCACCTGCTCCACTCTTCAACAGTCCAGGGCCCAAACTCAGGGACTGGCACTGCCTGCTTTCAGGCTGGCTCTTCCCACATCGATTAAGGCAATCGGGACAATCCCCCACAGACCTGCCCATAGGCCAACCTGGTCCAAACAGTCCCTCACTGAGACTCTGCTCAGGAGAATCTAGATTGTGTCCAGTTCACTGATGAAACTAACCTTCACAGCTCTGTGGATAGAAATAATTAATAAATAATAAATTAATAAATAAATAAATAAATAAATAAATAAGGACGAGGAGAAGGAAACAGAAACTACACCTGAAAGAAAATTTCAAGTTTAGATGGCTTCAATGAAAAGTTCTGTGGGAGATTTAATGTATCAATTCTGTACAAAGTCTTAGAAGAGTGAAGAGGATGGGACATCCCCCTGTCACCTGTGATGTCACCCTTACAGTCCTATCAAAACCAAGATGCACAGGATGGAAAGCCAACAGTGTGCCTCTTGAATGTAAGTGCAAAAATTCTATAAACTCTGCTGAGTCTAAGTCAATGACATGTGAATGTGATAATTGTCAACATGACTGAGCCAGATGAGCCCCACTTCATATGGTCTCTCATATGGGGTTCCCTAGCCCGTAGTGTGTGCATATGTATGTGGTGATGATGATGATGACGACGATGAAGACAACATGGGATAAACCCCAGTAATAAAATAACACTCCATACATGTGACGTGAAGGCCCAGGGAGGGTGATGTTGGTGGGGGGAGAGAAAGGTATCAGTGACAGAGGGGCAGGGGGTGGGACAGGTTAGTGCATGTGTGGGAGGAAGTGGGTAACTGTGAGTAAAACCTCAATACAAAGAGTAACAGCAGGTGCTGAGGAAGGATGAAGTGGGCTGAAGTATACATGGAATGTGACAGAGGACAAGATCTTGGAGGTAGAACACAAGGGAAGATCAGGGTTTCAGTAGGCAGGGCAGATGGAGGAGGAGAATCCACTAAAATACATCTTTCCAATGTGATTTGAATGTCTCTGTGACACTCTATTTGAAACCTTCTAGACTCTTCTAGCTATGTGTTGGCCAGTGACAAAGGACAGGAGTCTAAGGTAGATACAAAATAAGAAAGCAGAGCTGGGGAGACAGCTTGGCAGGTCAATACTTGTCTTGCAAGGGCAAAGTTTGATCCTCAGAACACAGTTTTTAAAAAGGCTTGGGGTGCCTGCCTATAATCCCAGCACTAGGGGGTGGTGGCAGGAGGATTCTGGGGTTCACTGGCAGGCAGCCTAGCCTACTTGAAGAATTCCAGGCCACTGACAGACATGTCTCAAAAACCAAGTTGGACAGTTACTGAATCACACCACCTGAGGTAGTCCTTTGGCACACATACACAGAGGGGAGAGTGCATGTTCAGCGCGCGTGCACACACACACACACACACACACACACATGCACATGCACATGCACACAAACATCACAGTTAATAAAATACAGTGTGAGTGAGTCCATACAGGTTTTTCCCATTAGTTCAAGCAAAGCACAGGAAAGTTTGAAGCCAGGTTGACTAGATGGCTCAGCAGGTATTTGTGTCAAACCTAAGGACCTGAGTTCAAACCCAGAAGAAAACCAACTTTTACAAGTTGTCCTCAGATTTACACACACACACACACACACACACACACACACACACACACACACACACACACTACACACAAATAAATATAATATTTTTTTAATTCCCAGTCCCCAAATAAACTTCTTTTGCTATTTTGTTGTTTATTTATCCAGGGCATGTCCCCGAACAATCTCTACCCAGCAGGTGACACCCCTGTGCTGAACACAGATAATCAATCAATGGCTAGCAGTGCTGGAAGCAGAATGACAGATTGCTGAGGGACAAAGGGTGCCCATCAAGGGACAGAAAGTCAGAGGGGGGGACTTGGGAAGCACCTCTGTTAGGAGAGGTGGCCCCACCCACAACAGCTCCATCTCCAGGGTCACCGCTCATTACCATAACCCCCACTTCAAACACAGAGTTCACAGTCTGGGCACCTCCATCCATCTTTCTGTTGACACTTGGCATCACAAATCTTCCATTCACCTCTCAAAAGGGTCTCAGTGGAACTGGAGTACCCATCCCCAGCCTCTCCCTGCCTCCTGCCTCCTCCACATTATTCTTCTCTGAGAATTAACAATAGCAAGCTGACCCAAACGGCAGTAATGGAGCCTGGCCTCCTCATAAATGGGCTGGGGGCTCAGACCCTGAAGACAGACCAGCTGGGAAGATGGGGGGACAATGCAGGGTGAAAGAAAGGGCATGAATATTCAAGCATGGCCAGGAGTTCTGGGAGTTCCCTGCCCTGAAGGGAATTCTGACTACTCCCTCCCACTCCGCAGAGAACAGGGAGGACTAGACAGATGGCATGGAGCCCTTGAAATGCCCAGCATCAACTCCAGAGAAGTTCAGAGCTCAGAGCCAACTCAGACCCAAGAAGAGGGTGAGATGCCTGGCTGCTCAGCTTCCTCTCCCCCATCTCCAAGTCCCTCTCTATGGGCTTCTCTAGAGATGGTGGCTGGAAATACCCTGTGCACATCATCCTGAGTCATCACCCAGTTTAGCATCAACAGCAAAATGCATGTCAAAAGAAAATATGTCTCTCAAATATCCCCTGTATGTTATTAGTAAAGGCCAGAGTTCATATCTGGCCCTCTGAGACTACACTGGCCACTTGTCCCAGTAAGTGGGCAGGGGATTCAAGCAAGACACTGAGGTAAAGCTGAGAAGATGCATTGTGTGCATGCTTGCAAAACAAGTTTTCAGGTTTTCACAACAAACTTAACAGAGAAATTGAAGAATATGTTTTTTAAGCCTGCCTGTAATAGAGTGGATATCAGTTCTCAAAACAGAGGCAGAACAGAGTTGGTCTCAAATGATAGATTTTACTTCTAGAGACAGAAAAAGACAAGTATAATTTCTTAGGGACTGGATGTTGGCATAGCTGCCCTGAAGAAAGTTGTGAGTCGGGGGTTAGTGGGCTAGTGCCCTTCCATCTCCTAGGTCAGCTGGCTTGTTTTAATCCGCTCTTTACTATTTCTTACGCCTTTCTTCGCTTTAACCCCACAATCAAAATCTCTCTGCATCATAGCCCATCCCCTTGGGCTGGCAATTCCTTTGGAATGTAGTTCTCACTCATGTATGGCTGACTTCCCAAGGCTTTCTTTACATGAGTCTTCGTGGCCTTTATTAAGTGAACAGTGACAGTTCATCAGACATGGCAGCAACCTGGCTCACACAGCTTGGAGTCCCAAGGTTGGAGCAGAGGGTGATCATGGTGCCTAATCAAAGCTGTCTTTGAAAACCCCATCTTAAAGCCAGACGGTGGTGGCGCACGCCTTTAATCCCAGCACTCAGGAGGCAGAGCCAGGCGGATCTCTGTGAGTTCGAGGCCAACCTGGACTACAGAGTGAGTTCCAGGAAAGGTGCAAAGATACACAGAGAAACCCTGTCTCGGAAAAAAAAAAAAAGAAAGAAAGAAAGAAAAGAAAACCCCATCTCCCCAAAGTAGAGTAGAGGTCCTTCCTGCCAACACTGACTTACCAGGCTGTATGTGAAATTCAAGCCTTTACACACGGATGTCCACAGTGAGAGAACTGTCTCCACTGTGTTTCCTCATACTTGTCCCCTCTACCTTGTCTGTGTCCCTCATGTTTCTGAGTCTGTAAAGCGAGTCCCTGACACCCTTCCTCTCTGATCCATGTACAGATGCACATGACATGCGCACACACACACACACACACACACACACACACACACACACGCCAATCCCACTTGCCATTTTGCCTGGCTCATCAGAGGAGAAATTTTATAGACCTTTTCCCTCAAGAGTTTCTTCAAGAGATAAGCTAATGACTCTGGACTGCCCTGGATTCAGGAAACCTGAGGGGGCAGGAAAAACCTGAAGGCCTCTGTGTGCACTAGGAGGCCTAAGTCTGTTCCCCACTTCTGCACTTGGCTCACGGGAAGCACAGGCTGCACCTCCGCTCTCCCTCTCTACAGGGGAGGAGCAGTTGGAAGTCCTCGGTTGCTCTCCTGCTCTGAAGTACTGTGCTCCTCCACACGGCTCCATGAGTGGCCGAATAGTCACAGCAGCAGCTTCCTCCATCTGGGCTCAGATCTGCCATTCATTTATGCCACGTGAGATGACCTCGTTGACCTCAGGAGGACTCAGTGTCCTCCCCAGGAAAGGCTCACAAAAGGTCTGACCTCATAGATGATACGAGGCTGTGAGAAGCCAACACCATGCTAACATAAGGGAGCTGAGCCATCAGGTCCCCAGGCCCCCAGGCCCCCAGGCCCCCAGGCCCCCAGGCCCCCAGGTCTCCTGCCCAACTCCCCTGAGTCTCTTGTTGGCTTTGTGATCAATCACATTTGTCAAGTGAAAAAGCATCCAGCGTCATTAAGAATCAATCACTTGCTTAGACAGTGAATGCCACCGCGTTCGGGCATTGCATAACACTAGAGTCAGACACATCACTGCCCCGGTGCAGAAAATCATGCTGTTGTCTGAAACTGTAGGAAGGCAGGATTAACAGTGGGCCCAACCCTACCAGCAACAGTTGAGGATCCAGTGACCACTTGTCACTACGTGCCATTATCCATCAAAGGCCTCATGGTACAGATGAATGAGGGGACAAGTTTGGGGAAGAAAGGACCTGTCTCTGACCTCAGCCTTCACGATCAGCCACTTTACAGATCTCCACAAGGGTATGCCACGCAAGTGGCATGGTGACCAATCTCTGCCCGTGCACATTTTTGGATCTTTATCAGTTTCACAAGGGAAACTGGTTAGTGGCCCCATCAGGTGACAAAGAGACATGATATGATTCACACAGGCCACTAATTGTTCAGAGACAAGGGGAAACCCCACAGTCTGAAGTCTATTTAATTCCTAGGCTCTTCTTTCCCCAGGCCCCAAACATAAAGGATCCAGATGTCATTCCCAGCCTTCTGCCCAGAATACCTTAGAGTCTCTATGGTGACTGAAATATACCATAATAACCTCAATCCTGGAGGTCACCCAGTGCTGACTTCCACAGCCCTTGCCTGGCTCCCGACCACTTCTCTCTTCTGAATGGTCCCAACTCTATGGGCATAAAGACTCCATCTACCCTGCTACCACCTGCCTCCTCCCACATAGAAGAAAACGGGTTGAAAGGCAGCAGAAGCCGTGGACCAGCTGCCCATCTCCCAACAGGTCACCCGCCCACTCTGTTCTTCTTTCCTCCGCCCCTGGCAGGAGCTGGAGCCAAGCCTCAGCGTCAGCCGCATCTGCACTGCGCCTTGCTCTCTTCCCTCCCCCTCCCAATCCACGCAACCGCAGTTTTCCACCACCGAGCATCTTTGCAAAGCACGCTTCTTCTGTTTGGTGCAGGGGCTACAGCGACATTGGGAGGCTAAAAAAAGCATCGGAGTGAGGGACTCAACACGCCGTTGGGTCTCTACCCGCGAGCCAGCAACCTCTATCAGCTACAGTCCCGCAGCCCTGCAGCGCTGCAGCCCACAGGCTCCTGTGCATGCCCACCCTACAGCCCTGAGCAAAATGAGCTGAGATCCAGCATTCCACCCTTGGCCATTGGGCTCTGGCCAACAAGATTGGGTTGGACGAGGATAAGTGTTGTAGGAAGCCCAGGGTTACAAAGAGAAACTGGTTCGTTGCAGAGGTGTACCTTGCAGGAGGCCGGTCGCCAGTGCAATTTGGCCCAACTGGAGGTCTGACGTCAACTTCAGCCTCTCTGCTCTGCGCAAACTCTCCACAATCCATCATGCCTTCTCCTCCCGCCCTTGGACTTGATGTCCACTTACTGCCCTCCTCTTCCCGCAGCAAAGGCTGCTTTTGGAAAAAGCACGTCACAGTTGTCCCTTAGCCCTGGCTGGCCACTGTTTTCTCTGCTGCAAAGAGGGCTGTCCCCATCTCAGTGTGGACACCAAGTGGGTCATTCACTGAGGTCATGGGATGAAACATGGATGGTTCGGAGACCTATGGAGGAAGAGTCAAAGGCCTGTAGGAGATTGGAAAAGGCATTCCCTTCTCAGTCTCCCCTACCTCCCCCAGCGGGTGTGGTAAGAGTTGACAGATGTCTCAGGCAATGGGTTTCTCTTTCTTAAAGGGGAATTTGCTGACAAGACACAGTAACAAGAGAGCTGAACTTTAAATTACCCATACCTGAGTTTAAATTCCATCTCTATGGTCTCAAGAAAGCTTCCCCTCCTCTCCAAGTCACCAGTCTGTTTATCGGTATTATGAGAGTAAATAAGTTTTAAATAGTTTGCAGACTTGAGAGAACCAAAAAGGCTGAATTACGCAGTGCCTTAAAGCCTGGGCACTGTGGTCGGCTTACATGGGCTAAAGGCAAGCTCTTATGTGTATAAGCTGTTGATCCCAGGAAAGTTGCTTAACCTCTCTGAGATTCCATTTCTCCCTCTGTAGAATGTGCTGACAGTAGTAGCAGGGCTTACTGTGACTGGCAGTGATGAGGAGTCAGTCAATTACCAAGCTGGGAAAGGACTTGCTGCAGTAACCAACACTGGCATTGAGCAAGCATTAGTAAATACTAGCTATAAATTCACTCAGAATATCCTGATTCCCAAGCAAGTGCTCAATATACAATGGTCATTTTGGTAATGTCCACTTCTGGTGTTGCCACTTTTCTGGTATTGTCTGCTTTTATTGTTCTTTGATACAGTGTCTCATGTAGCCCAGGCTGGCTTCAAACTTGCTGTGTAGCCAAGGATGACCTGCACTTCTGATTCTTCTGACTCCACTTTCCAAGTGCTGGGGTTAAAGGTGTATGTCCCAGCGTCTGTTTTATGCTGTGTTGGGGATGGAACCAGAGCTTTGTGCATGCTAAGCGAGCACTCTTTTACCCTTGCCCTTTCTGATATTATTTATGACTTCATTGTGTGATAGGGTTAGGAACAACGCACGGTTAGCATTTGCAGTGACCATGGGAGGGATGATTAGGTAGAGGTAGGTGGCGTCAGTCACATGCCCAGTGCGCTCAGAGTCAAATGGGGAGGAGACTGGATTGAAAGGAGAGGATGGATGCCCTCATGTATGGACTCTGCACCTTGTCTGACCCTGCTGACACCCCTTACCAGTGTGACCAGCTCTCCACAGCCCTGCCCAAGCTATTGGCTAAAAAACCCACTTTCCAACAACTATGAGAAAACCTTCTCCATGACTCAGAATGAGAATTCTGTCCGTTCCCTGCCTCATCCTTTCCCTATGCATAAAACAAATGGGGTCCAGAGAGAGGGGAGCACACAGCTGCTAAGTAGAACTGAGAAGTCTATCTTGATGTCCTAGGCCAAATCCACTAATCTAGGTACCTAGATAAAGAAGTGGTGGCATAGGGAGTGACCCAGTGGATCTCCAGCCGATCCCCATTCAAAAGGAATGCCCATGGCAGGGGTGCTTGGGACGAGCAGGCTTGCCCCATATCTTCTCCCTTCCCCTGTGTGAGAGAGGTTTATGTACCCCATACTCTCTGTACTGTGGTGCCTGAGCCTCCGCACCCGGGAAGTTTGCGGCCATGCACAGAAAAACTGGCTATGGCATTGCATGGCGTTTAGTCTGCCCGTGGGGTGCCTCGGGTGTCTATGCTTTGGAGTGATGGCTCACTCAAAAACACAAGGAGTCCCATCTTATCTAAGAGGCAGAGAGAAAAGCTATTCTGCATCTGTCAAAAGATGATCTTGGCCATGGTTCCAGAGCCTGCCTTGCTTGGCTCCTTCCTATTGGCCAGATGGCCCTGGCTTTAACCTGGGGGAAGCTGCTGCAGTGGCTGGCCCTCACACAGGCCTGTCTGCAGCTGATGCTGGGCAAGCAGTCAGAAATGTTCTGCAGATAGAACTCTCCCAGTGTCCGTGTCAGACCCACAGGCAGCACATCCAGCACTCCCTGCAGCCCTCACAGGTGGAGCCAGACCTCCAACCCTCACTCCAGGCATGCGTGTCACTCCCAGAGAGACACGTGCTAACTTTCTCAGGTCCTTGTGGGATGAACACAGACAAAAATCTCACTTGCTAACAAAACATTCCCAGATGCCCCCGTGTGCTGGTTCCGTGAGGGGAAAAGAGAAACAAAATGCAATGGCACCTCTCAAGGATCCTGGCGAAAGGCACACATGGTGCATGTGTCAGAAATGAAAGTAGAAGCCAAGATGGCAGGCTGGGGGCAAGCAGCTCTTTTCAACATCTCAGCATCTCAGAAGCCAAACTGCCACAGAACAGCGTCTCAGCAAGGTGAGAGACATGGGGATGTAACAAAGCTCAACTCTGGGCAGAGACTTAGAGACCCTGTAGGATGTGAAAATGAGCATGAATCTCAATGCTCAGTCCGTGGTGGCCTCGCAGAGCAGCAGAAGGAAGGACTGAAAGAAAGGCAAGAGGAAGAGGTGCGCTGGGCAAAATTGGCACAGAAACAGCTGAGAACAGGAGGCAGGCTGGATTTGGCTGATATGGAACTCCATGTTGGGTTAGGACTTGAGAACAGTTCCATGTTTGTTTAAACACTTGGTACAATAACCATTAGGAAAAGGTCTCACCCAAGTTAACTGCCTTGGAAACCGAAGTCCTTACATTTTCCTTTCTCTGGAACCCACAAGTATTGCCAGGCTGCCCGTGTCTTCCTCACAGCCCAGTGTGGTACCAGCAGAATGCAGCTCAAGCAAGCCCACTGACAATACATGCAGTAAAATTTAGGTTGGAGATGAGGAAGGCAGTGAAGCTCACTTCCTGTAAGGTGGGTGGACTTGAGGTCAGCTGAAGAGCATCTAGAGACAGAGCCAGCAGGTGATCCCATGCAGGGACAGCATCAGCAAACTGTAATCATTGGTAACGGGAAGCACAGGACTTGATGTGGGAGCCACACCTTTGTCTGGTCTCCGAAGGGCCTGAGAACAAAACACAGCAAAGATCAGTGCTGTCATGGCCATACAAGGGATGAAGGGAGGGGAGAGGGAAGAGAGGGGAAGGGAGGGGAAAGTGATGGGCACCCCCTAAGACTTCATGCTCTTCAAGAGCCCAAGACAACACAAAAGGAGTCAGCTGGCCTTGGAGTGAACACACACTCTTGCCTACACAACCACAGCAGAGACAACATTTCAGTGTTTTTAATCTGCTGATGGGTTGGTTGGTCAGGCCGGGTGTGCACATGTGTGCATGTTCTGTTTTCTTTTAATTGTATATTCTTTTTCATTATTTTCTTTAGGTATTTTATTTTTTCTCTTCTCTAATGCTCAAGTTATCTTTCTCTCTCCCTCCTTCTCTCTCCCTCTCTCTCTTTCTCTCTCTCCCTCCTTCTCTCTCCCTCTCTCTGTCTCTCTGTCTCTCTCTGTCTCTCTGTATCTCTCTCTGTCTGTCTCTCTGTCTCTGTCTCTGTCTCTGTCTCTCTCTCTCTCTCTCTCTCTCTCTCTCTCTCTCTCTCTCTCTCTCTCTCTCGGCCTCATTTTTACGTTTCTCCTGCTTGTCTTTCCTTTCACTGCTCAAATGTTCTGATTCTTCTTTTCTTCTCCATTTCCCATTTCATTCTCTCCCTCTCCTCATTCTTTCCTCATCAATGTAACAGAGTAAAACAGGAAACCAGCAGGACAAACTACAGATAGTATTCAAACACATGGGGATCGAACTTTCAAATTACAGTAGTTTACTGAAGTAACCAATGAGAAATTTGTAAAGTTCTTAGAATCAGAATGTGTGAGGTTCAGCAAGGCAGTTCTAAGAAGGATGTTTATAATCCTAAGTGCCAAAAACTTTAAATAATTAGAAAAGCTCAAGGAAATAACCTAACAATGCACTGCACATTCTTAGAAAAATGAGAATAAGCAACACCCAAAACCAATAGAAGGAAAGGAATGAACTAAGATCTGAAATTAATGAAATAGAGTCTAAAAAAAATCATCATTTTAAATGGATCTATGAACTCATGGATGGTCCTTTGAAAAGATTTAAGGACTGACCAACTCTTAACAAAACTAGCCAAAACAAATGCCAATAATTCTAGTACTCATGGGGCTGCAGCAGGAAGAGTGTGAGCTCAGTGAGAATCTGGCTACATAATGAGTTTGAGGCCTGCCTGGGCTACACAATCAGATAATGACCAAAAAAGAAAAGAAAAGAAAAATGCTAATGTTACAAAGGAGAACACTACAACTAATAACACTGAAATTCAGATACCCATTAAAGATTATACTCAAGAGGAAATGGAGAAAGTTCGAGTTATATATGATTGATCAAAACTGCACCAAGAAGATATAAAAACCTAAATAGATGGATAACACATAATGAGATTGACAGTAATAAGGTTCTCCTAAAACAGAAAGTTCAGGGGCTGGAGAGATGGCTCAGCCTTTAAAGGCTAGACTCACAACCAAAACAGAAAGTTCAGGTCTAGATGGATTCACTGACAAACTTTCCCACATATTTAAAAAATGATCATCACTAATGTACCTCAAATTATTGCATAACATAGGAAGAGAGAAATGCTTCCAGACTCACTCTGTGAAGCCAGTATTACCCTGATATTAAAACCAGATTAGAATATAATCAATAAAGAAATCTGCAGAGCAGTATCTTTGTTGAACACAGATGCAAAAATCCTCAATAAAATGCTTGTAACTTTAATTCAACAAAGCATGAAGATTACATACCATCATCAAAATAATTTCATTCCAGAAATGTAAGGATGGTTCAACACATATAAAAAAAATAAATGCAAGATAGCACATAAATACAGTAGAGAGGAGGCTGGTGATGCACACCTTTAATCCCAGCAAATGGGAGGCAAAGACAGGTGGATCTCTGTGAATGGAGATCATTCTGGTCTACAAAGTAAATCCCAGGCCAGCCAGAGATACAAAATGAAACTGTCTCAAAAAAAGGAAAAGGAAAATAAAGAAGGAAGGAAGGAAGGAAGGGAGGGAGGGAGGGAGGAAGGAAGGAAGGAGGAAAAACCTACAATGAAGAGGAAAATCTTCATAATCATCTCAGTAAATGGGTAAAGAACATTTGAAAAAATCCAAGATCCCTTCCTAATAAAAGCCCTAGATAAAGCGTGTATAGAATGATCATTCCTCATAATAATAAAGATGACATAAAACAAACCCACAGTCATCATAACAGAATGGGAGAAAAGTGAAGTACTTTCTCTAAAATCAGGAATGAAAGAGAGATCTCATATTCTCATCACTGTGGACTTGATCTGTTCAAGCAACAAGACAAGGGATGGGGGTTGTCTAGATGGTTAGTTGTTAAAGGTAGATGAAGAAAATTGACTTTCTCAGTTGTCCACTGACTTCTACAGGTGCTCTGTGACACACACACCTTCACACACAGATGATACACCACAAACACATACACAGAGGGGGGGGTAATTTAAAGATATTTTAAAGACAAGAAATGAGATACAAGTAGGAAAGGAAGAAATCAAATTATCTCAGTTGCAAATATGATCCTATTCTTGAATGACCCTAAAACTTCTAGATAGATAGGCAGGCAGGCAGACAGACAGACAGACAGACAGACAATCAGTTGCTTTTCTGTTGCTGTGATAAGATATCATGACAAGATGACTTGTAGAAGAAAGAGTTTTTTGGGGCTTACAGTTTCAGAGGGTTAGAGCCCATGACCATCCTCAGGAGAAGAATAGCAGCACACAGATAGGCATGGTGCTAAAGCAGTACCTAAGAGCTCTCAACCCAATTCACGAACAGGAAGTAGAGAGGGTACTGAGAATGGCAGAAGGCTTTTGAAGCCTCAAAGCCCACCCCCCCCCCCCATGACACACGTCCTCCAACAAGACCACACCTCCTAATCCTTCCCAAAGAGTTCCATCAACTGAGGCTCAAGTGTTAAAATATATGAGTCTAGGGGGGCCATACTCATTCAAGCCACCACAGATAGGTAAATGGGTAGATAGATGATAGATAATTGAGCCATAAACAAGAATAAAACATGGGAAGTTGTTTGGAAAAACAGATGGAACTGAGGTCATTGGATGAAACAAAACAAGAAAGACTCACAAAGAAAAGGGCAATGTGTTTACTGTTTAATCCTATGTGTGGAAAAGGGAGAAAAAAACAACATGCACATAAAAGGGAGGTTATCAGGGAAAGAAAGAATCACTGAGATGCGTAAGAGGAAAGAGACACCAGTGGGGTGAAGTTGATCAGAATGTGTTACTAGAGCTCATGAAAATATCAGAATGAAACATGTTAATTTGTACAACTGACATATGCTAATAAACATTTTTTAATTCAAGCGAAGCACGTGTCATGACACACACATGCAAGCCCAGTACTCAAGAGGCAGAAACAAGAAGACTATGAGCTTGAGTCCAGTCAGGACTATGTGGTGAATTCTTATCTACATGTTTATACCAGCCCCCTGTGTCAACTTTCCACTAAAATAGCCAAAGTCAGCAAGAAACACATGCATTTTTAAGACATTCATAATGAAGAAAAAGAAATGGATTCTCCCAGGAATGTCTGCTCATCATAAAACAGGTGGTCTTGTAGAGGAAACCTCTCAGAGCCTGTCCTAAGACACCTTAGGGCTTCTCAGGAAGTCCCTGCCAACTGCCAGCTATGCTCAGCCATCTCAGCAGCTCACACAGCAGCCACATCTCACATGCATGTTTCCTCCAGAGAGGGCTGGAACACAGAGTTTGGCACATTCTGCATGACACTTGATAACTGGATAAGTCAGTGAACAAACACTGGTCCACCCACTCTCACACCCCAACTTCTGGTGCCCTGTTTCTGCATCCTTTGAGAGACAATAACTCTCTACACATGAAACAGAGAGGTCTGGAAATGCAGATGTGTATCATGCAACATGTCCTCATGTATCAAAGTGTTTTATCTGAGAGAAAGGGTGCCCTTATATTCAACAATTACCCATCATCATCTATCATCATCATCTATCATCTACTTACTGTTCAACTATCATCTATCTATCATTATCTATCATTAACATCTATCACCTATAAGTATTTACCAATCATTTATCTATTATCTGTCTACCTATCATTATTTAGCATCTGTTTGTCCTCTATCCATCCATCTCTCTCATCAATACATCATGTACGTATATATCTATCTACCTATCTATATATCATGTATCCATTTAACTATCAACTTTTGCCCATCATCTATTTCTCATATATCTCTATCATCTATCTATCATAAATCTATTTATTCATCTATCTAACCATAATTCATTCCTCATTCTCCTATCTATCTATCTATCATCTGTCTGTCTATAATGCATCCATCCATCATTGATCACCCTGTCCACTATCTATCTATTCACCCATATGCCTATCATCTACCTACTTGTCCTTTCATTTATTGTCTATCTATCCATCATCTACCTATCTCTACCTGGCAATTACACATGTTGGAAATTGAATCTCACACATGTTCCATGAAATCAGAATACAATACAGCAGAGTAACTGAAATAGAATGTGAATTCAGCACCGTGGAGAATACAAACCAAAGCATCTCAGCTCCAGCACTATTAGCCATCTTGATAAAGAATACTCCATGCACTGTGGCCTGCTTAACAATATCCCTGCCCACTAGATACCAGGCCCATAAACCCCACCTATAAATGGTACTGGAAATGTCTTCAGACACTCACAAAGGTTCCCTGAAGTGGGAAATCACCCTCAGCTATGAACCATGGTCATATCCAAATGCTTATGAACACAGAGATGATGGGGTAATCCACTCACACTGCCCTGCCTTCTGGTTGTAAGCCTGATCCAGCACAAACACAAGGGAAGCTAGCACCCTCAAACCTGGCAAGTGACAGTTTGCAACAGTTGAAGGTTCTGCAGGATGACTAGTGTGGGCTCTAGGCAAAGTGCCAAGAAAAGGAAGAGCATCCTGAAGATCCTGGCAATGATCTACCACATGATGGAAAAGACATTTCAGAAAACCATTTGTCTTCTCAACAAAGATCATAACACCTAACACCTGTGAAAAGAACAGGAAGCAGTCAGGAGGACTCATGTCCAGTAAAAGACAAACAAAACACAATAACATGAGACAGACCAAAGAGAACTTACTAACAAAAGAAAGTTAAACTGAGTGAGCTTTAAAATTAAAACAGTGAAATTAAACTGTTGAAATAAGCCTGAAAATATAACAACAGCACCAAGACACACAAAAGAAGGAGAGTCAGTGCAGAGATCACCACAATGGGAGGCTTTCTCAGACAGCAGAAAGAAAGAATGAAGTGTGTGAGAGAAATGGGAAGAGAATGGAAAACTGAATATGAGACGCTCAGCATTTCTGAAAACACAACCACCACAAAAACAAGTCTGGGGACATGATCAGTCATCAAGGGCTTATCACACAAGCTTGAGGACCTGAGACCCGACCCCTAACACCCATGTGAAAAATCAGGCATGGTGCCAAGCACCTGCAATCCCAGTGCAGGGAGGCTGGGTAAGGAGCATGACAAACACAGATGAGTCCCAAGAGCTCACTGGCCAGCCAGCCAGTCTAGCCAAAGCAGCAAGCTCCAGGTTTAGAGAGACCCTGTCTCAAAAACTAACATAAAGAGTGAGGCGGGAAGACGCCTGACATCAAATCCTGAGTGCCACACATGCATGAATGGCCAAGTGACCCCGTGCGCGCGCGCGCGCACACACACACACACACACACACACGCACACAGACACACGCACGCACACACAAACTTGACAACATAACCAAAAGAAACAAAGAGACAAAAGGAAAGCCAGAGAAATGGAAGATCAATGGAAGGAAAGGTTGACAGCAACCATGGAGACTGAGCAAAACAGAGATGAATCTCAAGAATTATAACTATAAAACTGTATAAAAAGTATTGACATTGAATATCAAAATTATTGCTTTAATATTATTAATATTAATCTAGATCTAGCAGACCTAATACATGGTCATATTAACCAAGACTGAGATGTTTGTGGAAGATGAGATCACTACAACTGAATATTTTATGTTGAGTATAATTTTGCTCTTGACTGAAAATTACACTAATATAGATAAGATGTGTCTCTTTAAAACATTAAAAGTGCTCACAGACAGAACATAACTTTTCAAAACACCAGGGCAAAATAACATGTGGTTCATTAAACACAGAAAAATCATAAAAAGAGGAAGCATAAAGTCATATAAAGTTTAAAAAGACTAAATTGTAGACATTAAAAATAAGTGCAAATGAGTTTAGCAATTGTTTTACATGAGCAAACGTGCTTTCAACATGAGTAACTGCTCCCCACACACATAAATTCCACTCCATTGAAAGGAAATCTTTCTGAAATAAAGTAATATTCACCACAAGAAAGGCTTAAAAATTAATGAGAAATGACAAACAGACAATTTGAACAGCAAGAAATCAGATTCACAACTGTAATTTGAGAAGAATAGAACTCAAAGTTCATGACAGAAGATAAGACCAGTCATGTTATAAAGTATTTGGTACACTATGGAGTCTGGTTAATTTATCGGTCAAGACAATTCTTTGAAATAAATGTGACATTATCTCGCTATTGAGAAAAATTATGTAGTAAGATAATGAAACACACACCTACAGCCTTTATTAGAAAAGTTGAAAATAATAAGATGAGGGGCCGGAGAGATGGCTCAGTGGTTAAGAGCAGTTAAAATTAAGGTTAAAATTGCTGCTCTTGCAGAGGACTGTGGTTCAATGGCAGCACTCACATCTGGAGACTCACCACTGTCTGTAACTCCAGTTCCAGGGGTTCCAATGCCTTCTTCTGGCCTCCAAGGCATCCGTATACACATACATATATTCGCACAAGCACATGAGCATACATAAAATAAACCTGTTTTTAAGTTAAGGTTGGAAGAATACAATTGGAAGAACTAAATGTGTTGGTTTAAACTAGTTCATTACAACACAGCCTTAGGAATCATAAGAGCCAATCATGTATGAGGCCACGGTGACTATCTTGATAAGGTGTCAAAATAAGTATGGCAGTGCCATTTCAAAGCCGGAAGCAATAACATTCAGAATTAGACTTACAAGATTCACATTTCCAGCCTCTCAGAAACCACTAATCTTCTTCCAAATCATTGTTGAGTAACAACAGAACTTAAACTCACTGTACCCTGAATTCTTTATAAAGTAGTAAAATTTGAGGCCACTGAATATCAAAATCCATGGAAGGATTGTGCCTGCAGAGGTCAGAAGAGGGTGTCATATTCCCTATAACTGGAGTTGGGGACAGTTGAGAGTCATCATGTGGTGCTGGGAACTGAACCTGAATCATAACTGTGTGATATTAAAATCAGTAATTTCCCGTGCACTCTTATCCAGCAAGAAGGGTGGGGGGACAAGACAAGATTTTGGTGGAAAATAAAAAAACAACAAAGTAAACCAGCCAGACCATCCAATCCAGATGCAAAGCTTAATGGGAGTAATTAATAAGGTTTCTAAGGGGTCATTAATTTTTTTATTTTAAGTTCATTTATTTTATTTTATGTGTATGAGTGTTTTGCCTGGATATATGTCTGTCTACATACCACCACACATGTGCCTGCAGAGGTCAGAAGAGGGTGTCACATTCCCTATAACTGGAGTTCGGGACAGTTGAGAGTCATCATGTGGTGCTGGGAACTGAACCTGAATCCTCTGAAATAGCAGCAAGTGCTCTTACCTGATGAGCTGTCTCTTCAACCCATAAGATTGTTAAATTTTTTCACTGTTTTGGGGGCCAGCAAGATAGTTCAATAGCAAAAGGCACTTGCTGCCAAGCCTGAAAACCTGAGTTTGAGCCTTGGGACCCACACGGTGGAAGGAGAGAACTGACTCCCACAAGCTGACCTCTGCCCTTTCACATTCACCGCAGCACATGCGTGGATGCACACACAGAGAAAATATTAAATAAAGGCCAAAAAAAAAACCTTGTTTTAACTTCTAAGACAGCTGAGGGAAAAGCCGTATCTAATAAAACCTATTAGAAATGAGAGTCTTTCTATTTTAGTATGAAGAACACTGTGTACAGCTCAAGGCTAATAGCGTTTGAGAAATCCCATTGAAATCGATTATTTTCTAGAAAAAGATAAATTAACAAAGTTTGCTCACACAGATGTAGGATACTTGAATCTCTAAAGAACTCAGGGAGATATTCATAATAATAAAAAAAACTCAGTTATCTTGTTCTATGTGCCAAAACTTAATTTGCTATGTGTTAAAGAATTACATTTTAAAATGCAGTTATTAAAAGAAATAAAATCAAATGTATACAAATGTTTAATTTGAAGTTTTAAAATCTCTCATACATAGAAATCAGTTGCAGAATCTGCAAAGGAAAAAAAATAATCTACAGATCTGAATTACTGAAGCACAAACATCTTAGATGAGAAAATTTAAAGTTGGAAGAAATGATTGCAATACCCAAAACAGAAAAAGTTACAGCCTTAACCTAAATAATAAAAAATAGTCACTGACACTATTATGATCTAGATAGAATTGTCCCCATAGGCTCATATTTGAAGACTTGTTTCACAGTTGGTGGCGTTTTTTAGGAAGGTTATGGAAACATCATAACAACCTTGCTAGAGGAAGTGCATCACTAGGGGCAGACATTGAGGGTTTATGGCCTCAGCTCACTTCCTGTTCTATCTCTCTGCTTCCTGTGTGTGGGTGAAACATCATCAGCCATCTTTCTGATGCTGCCATTGTGGACTCTTCTTTTGGATCATAAGCCAAAACAAACTCTTCCTTCTTAATGGTGCTTTTGTTGGGATAGTTTATCAATAACAGAAAAGTAACTACTACAAATTCTAATGAAAATGATTAAAATCAGGAAAACAACCTGACAACAGGATGGCAGCAAAAGAGGAAAAACTGACGCTGTCCGCAGAAGAGAAATGTGGAAGTTGGCTTCTGTTATGTGTGTGTTTGTCTGTTTCTGATGGTACCCGACATGGAATCTGGCACCTTGTGCATTCTAGGCAAATGCTCTGCCACTAAGTCACACTCAGGCAGAATGTTGTTTGATTATTTTGTTTAATGCCTTCTGGGAGGCAATTTGGCCATTTACATCAAGAATTTCAGAGTATACACTGTTTTTACCATTTGTCTATCTATCATCCATCCATCTATCTATCTATCTATCCATCTATCTATCTATTTACTGATTTGTTTATGAAGGAAGGGCCTACAGTCACAGTGAATGTATAGAGGTCAAAGAACAATGTATGGGAGTCAGCTCTCTCCTTCCATCATGTAGGTTCCAGGGATCAAACTCAGGTCCTCAGACCTGGTGACAACCACCTTTACACACTAGACCAGCTCACCAACCCCTCAAAGTGAACAGATTCTTTAACCAGGTACTTCTACTTACAAGAATGTATCCTAATGGAATTAGTATATAGAACTCTCTCAAGGGTTGTTTGTTCCAGGACCGACTGCATAACTGTTGTTTATACATAGAATCTTCAACGTCAGAAAGAAAATATCATTACATCCCAAGTGCTTAAGGCCCAGTTGTTAAAGAGTATCTCAAGCCACCCCCACTTCCCAGCACATCTGCACCCCAAGGCCTCACCTCATACCTTCTAAGCCAGTCTAAAGCAGATGTGCCATGCAGACATGTTCCACCCATGACAGGGAAATGAAGGCTGAAATAATATGCCCAAAAAAACCCACCATATCACCAAAAGCCCTGTACAGATTCAATGTAATCCCCACCACAATTTCAATTATAGTCTTCAGAGAACTAGCAAAACAATCCTAAATATAGAAACACAAAGGAGCCTCATTTGCCAAAGCTATCCTGGACCAGACATACATATAATCACATGCTCATGTATACGCACAATCAAATCAATCAATAAGAATAATGTTTTAAATCATCATTAAGTCCCAAAGGCCAGGCTAGCCACCAACCACCACCACCCCCCAGACCAATGACCTCAGGGCTGTTTGTTAGTATTTTGAAACACTGTCTGCTATGAATCCCAGGCTTGTCTCAAACTCTGGATCCTCTGCCTCAAACTCCAATGATAAGAGTACAGGCTCAAGCCATCATGCCCAGCACCAGTGCTTGCCCAGATCCGCTAGAGCAGAGGCAGAGAGCCCTGGGATTAGGGACAAAGGTCTGTACACCATCAACAGTATGGCAGAAGACTGATGCCCAGACTGAGACGTTATCAACAAAGTTGGCGAGACAGCCAGGTCCACGGGGGAGCTCGCTCTTGCCTGCTGGACTTACTCCGCAAGCACACTGACTTCTCTGAACCTCTGTGCTGTCATCTGAAAAGAGAAATGATAGACTCCTCCTGAGGGGACTACTGCACAGATTAAATGGCAGGATGCCTTTCGGCCTCAGCACAGCCCAGGGCTCACAGCAAGTCTTCTCTCCATGGAAGCAACTTTCAGTGTTCCACTAAACACCTCCCAAGGGTAATGGCTTAATGAAGGAAGAGGGAAAGGACAAGTGCTGGGGACTTTGAATGCCTTTTTGTGTTGAGGGCTTGTGTGCTTGTTGAAACAAGGCTTTACTCTGTAGCCCAGGCTAGCCTGGAACTCACTATGTAGCCTAGGCTGGCCTTGAACTCATGGTAAGCCTCTTGACTCAGCCTCTAAGTTGAAACACTCTCTGAAATGAAGCTCGAGAGTCACAGAAGATGAGCGGCCTTGCAAGTTCTGCAGAGCTGGAGCTTACAAGATTCTCCAGCAGCAACCTGAGCCAGGCTGAAGCCACTCTGGCTAGCCGAGCTGCCTAGAGGAGAATGTCCCTCCTGTCCAGCTGTGTGTGGGCCCTGCAGAGAGCTTCAGGGTCGCAGCTGTCATGACTTGCCACCTGAGTTGGGGTGGGCTTTTCAGTGGCAAAGCTTGAGTCACCATTGCTCTTGTTTGGTATCTGCAGGATGGCGGGGAAGGCCCTCGGAGCAAAGGGCCTTTCTGATGTCTCAGATCCCACCACATGACATTTTTAGCACCTCCTCTAGAGTGACCTGGGGTCACAGGAAGTTATTCACTCACTTCACAGGTCAAATCCTCCTCCTGAAGACAGCCTGCACATTTCAAACTCCTCCTCAGCAGCATCTGGCCTTGGTGGTCATCAGTCACCCTACAGAAACATGGGGCAAAGACCCCTATTCCCGAGGTGGGCAGATATGAACTTCTGGACCACTGAGCGAACACAGGCTTTGGGTGCTGTCAGAGTCAGGATGGCCTTAGGCACTGCCCAGCCCAGCCTATAGGAACACACACCCTGCTCTGAGCTATCAGTGGGATGGTGAGACAACGCTAGCTTGACCTGAGCCCTGAAAACAGCTCCTTGCTCCTTCCACCGCCTTCAGGCTCATCCCAGAAACACCAGTGGTCATCCCATCATCCAGTCTGCTCATGTCACTCCATACCTTAATGCCCTTTAGCAGCCATGACCCTCCCTACCCAAGATCAAGTCCAAACCACTTACAGGGACTAACAGGTCATGAGTGGTGAGGGGGTACCTTCTGTCCCTCACCCCAAACCTCCTCCCTCCCAGTTCTGTGCCTCATCCCCACCTACCCTCCTCTCAGCATCCCAAACAAACACATCCACTAAGTTTCTGGGTCTTGGAACATGCTGCACCCCAAGGATCAGTGCCCTACCCTGACTCTCCCCTTCCTTTCACCCACTAGCCTCTGGCTTTCGCACTTCTTTTATTCACCCGCAGCTTGCAAGGTCAATGTCTCTGTTCCAAGAAGCTTCCCAGTTCTAGATAAGAGCCGGTGTCTGTTCTGAGTGTCCATGGCAACTTCTTCCTGTCAGAATCTCTTACATTTTGCTATGATGGCTCATTCATCTGTCTGCTCCATTAGATGTTAAAGTAAGCATGTCATGCAACAGTCTATCCTGAACCCCTGCATGTGAGGAAGGAGAGAAGGAAGGCAGAGAGGGCGGAACAGAAGGAGAAAGCCAGAAATGACAGCATGAGGGACGTAGGGAAAGAAAGTGCGTGCGGGCTCTACCCTGCTCCATTCATCTTCATATTTGGATGCGTCCTCCATCTGACCCTTAGTGAGGGTTATGGATTGGGCTCTGTCCCCATCAAACTGAAGTAGAGGAAACTGTTTAAAGTTAAATCATGAAGATTTATTCTTTAAAAATCAATGTCCATGCCTGAGAAATTTACCCACAAAATTCAAGAAAAAGATCCAAATTAAGATTTCCACAGTCCTCTCTTTTGAGCCAAAGATTCCACTTGAGAAAAGTCCCTAAAGTATAGGGTGTCAGTGACCCCAGAGCCCCAGGTGGTTGTTAGCAAACCATCTCAGGAACCAGGTAATGACACCCTTCTTTTTGTTTTAGAGTAACTGAAAAGGGCTCCCCCCTGTACCCCACAGGTCATGTGCCTGTCTCTTCCTGTTACAATGAACAGGGTGTGTTCCCAAGATCCAGCACACTGCCTGGTACCTTGTAGGTGGCCAGGAATATTTCCACATTAATGAATGAATGAACGAATGATCACATACTCTTCTTGAGCAAGCTTCTTCACTCATTTGTGACAGTGAATTTTCATTGTCAACTTGACCGGATTTTAATCACAGTCTGATGAGCATCTGCTCTTCTGACAGCCCACGCTGCTGCTGATGTACCAACACCACTCTGACCAGAAAGTCCCAGCACCTTCTTAGACGTTAACTAAGACCCAGGGGAAAGCAGAGGGGGAGAAAGTGCCCTCTCCAACCCAAAAGGAAGCCAGTACCAGGGCCATACTGACAGAAGTGGACAGACTCCCGTTAGGGCGACTGTTGTCAGAAGGAGAGAGACACCACAGCAAGCGGTGTTGGGGTTCACACTCTGCTAGCAGGAATGGAAACTGCACAACCATTACAGATGGCAACATAGACATTCTCAAAAAATTAAAAGTAGAACTACCATGGAATCCATCCACCCACTTCTGGATGTGTTTATTCAGAAAATTAAAGCAGGTTCTCAAAGCAATGTTTTCATTCCTGTGTTCACAGCAGTGTTGGTCACTGTAGGCTGGGTATGTGTTCTGGCTTTATTTCTGTCACTGTGATTAAATCACCCTGACAAAAAGCAACACAGGGCAGAAAGGCTTTATTTCGGCTCACAGTTCCGGGTCTATCACTGCAGGAAAGTCAAGGTGGCGGGAGATTGAAGCAGCTGTCATGTCACGTGCACAGTGAAGGGCAGAGGGAGAATGGAAGCATGCATCCTTAATGTGCAGTTTGTTTGCTCTTCTCTTACGTAATTCAGAACCCAGCTCATGAATGGTGCCAGCCACATGTAGGCTTGGTCTTCCCACTGCAATTAACCCAATTATGAAACTCCCTCGGTGACATGCCTACAGGCCATCTACTCTAGACAATTCCTCATTGAGGCTCTTTTCCCTGGTGAGTCTAGGTTGAGTTGTGGTAACAGTTAAAACTATTTACAATATGGAAACGTAAATATTTGCCCACAAACAACTGGATTAATAAACTCCTGTCTAGAAGAGACTAATGGCTCATGTCTGTAATCCCAGCACTTGAGAAACTGAGACAGGAGGATTTCCATGAGCTCAAGGCCAGACTAAGCCATATAGTAAGACTCTGCATTTTAAAAAGAAAAAAAAGGGAAAAAAAGAACATTTGTCTTTCTGAGTCTGAGTACAAACACGGTATGTACTCACTCATAAGTGGATATTAGGAGTATAGAATAACCAACCTACAATCCATAGCCCCAGAGAGACTAGATAAGAAGGAGGGCCCAAAGAGGAATGCATGGGTTTCTCTGGGAAGGGGAAATAGAAGAGATCTCTCTGAGTAAACTGGGGGTGGGGGTAGGGCAGATGGAGAGTTGGGCAGGCTGGGTGCGGAAGGTTGGTTGGGGACAGAATGGAGGGGGAGAGTAATGAAAGAGACGTCTTGATGGGGGGGGTGTATTTCAGGGTTAGGGAAAAACCTGGTGCCAGGGAAACCACAAGGATGACCCCAACAACGACTCCTAGCAATAATGGAGAGGGTGTCTGAACTGGCCATCTACTATAATCAGATTGGTGACTATCCTAATTGCCATGAATGATACTCTATCCAGTAACTGATGGAAGCAGATGCAAAGATCCACAGCCAAGCACTGGGCTGAGCTCTGGGAGTCTTGCTGAAGAAAGGGAGGAGGGATTGATTGTACGAGCCACAGGGGTCATGATAGATGAACCCACAGAGACACCTGACCTGAGCTCATGGAAGTTCATGGACTCTGGACCAACAGTTAGGGAGCCTGCATGGGACCAACCTAGGCCCCCTGCATTTGTGTAGTTTGGTCTCTTTGTAAGGCTCCTAACCGTGAGATCAGGACCTGTCTCTGGTGCTTAGCTGGCTTTTGGGAACCTGTTCCCCATGATAGATTACTTTGCTCAGCCTTGATGCAAGGGAGGAACTTGGTCCTGCCTCAACTTGATGTGCCATGCTTTGTTCAAGTCCATGGGAGAACTGCCCTTTCTGAATGGAGACTAAGGGGGAGTGGATGGGGAGGAGGTAGATGGGAAGCTGGGAAGAGAGGAGGGAGGGGAAAACTGTGGTTGGTATGTAAAATAAATGAAAATGATATTTAAATAAATTTTAAAATTAAAAAAAGAATGTGTGTGTGTGTGTGTGTGTGTGTGTGTGTGTGTGTGTGTGTGTGTGTGTGCAGAATGAGATCGTATTCATCCCTAAGTAAAGAAAACTCCACCATGTGTGACAACATGGTGAGCATGGATGTCCTATTGTGAACTAAGTAAGGCAGAGAATGACAAATATATGAGCATAGGGTAGAAGTGTGACTGTGGGGACCTGGGGATGGGGGCTGTGTAGGGAGAAGACGGTAAAGGACAGGAAGCTTCAGTCATAGAAACAAGAGTTTCCAAACAGATTCTCACACACTGCACTTCTGAGCACTGTGCAGTGTCCTTGAGATTTGCTCAGAGGGATTCGTGTGAGTATTCTCATCCTGGAAGAGAGACCCTGGACAAGAGGATGGCGTTCCAGCTAGCCTGAGGGCTGCTATCATCTCATGATATGTGAACAGGTGTGTATATTTACATATGTACCCCAAATCTATATCACCTGGTGGGTCAAACCTCAACAAAGCTGGAAAAGTCATGTGTGAGGGTACACAAGTAAGCTGACTATAAGGATGGGCATGCTCTTACTGATGAAGTGTCCTGTGAATGTGTTTTGGGAGTGGTGAGTGTGTATGTGTGTGTCTGTGTCTGTGTGTATACATACACACCCTCATCACACATGCAAAGAAATGTGAGCACAGGAGTACACATACACACACACACACACACACACACACACACACACACACACACACACACACAATGAGAATAAGACTGATGGACATGAAAATAGTTCCCGGGAGCTACACAGCATAATCCGGATTTAGAAGAAAATAAATTATTTGATCTGTCACTCTAATGTCAGCAGGTCACTCCCGTCTGGCAACTCTCACCCTGTTATTTCAGTCTGTGGATAGAGGCAGAGACGCTCGCCCTGGGGCAGGAGCCTCTGGGGAGAATGAGGGGTCAGTCAGTGCAGAGACCCTACTTGGCTCAAGGGTCTTGCTGCAGCCTGTGCCTTAAAAGGCTGCAGCCGGAGAGCAGGCCCCTAGGATTGCCTTGGGATGTCTCGACTGCCCCTTCCCCTGTTTGAAGAGCTCCCTCCCCTGAGCTGCCCTGAGCTGCCCCACCCAACACGTTATTATGGCTGGCATTGTGCGACTGTAGTCTGTGTGCTCTTGTAATCAAACGCTTTCCGGCCTAAAAGATTTTCATTCTTCCGTGTGGGATAATACTTTAAGCTCTTATTGTGTAATTCCTTGGGGGGCTTGAAGATCAGTAGGTGGAAGCGGGGCCTCGTGGGATGAGAATATGGACAGGAACTGTTGGGTTTTTAAAGCTGCATAAAGAGCCAGAGTGATCCCAGGTGATGCTGGTGAGGACGGTGCTGGAAATGGGAAAGTTAAGAGAGGTGCTGGGGCTGGGGCTAGAGCTCGGCGGAAAAGGTTGGATGCTTCTCACCCGTAAGGTCCTGGGTTCAGTCTCCTGCACCAATAAAAGTAAAAGGGACAATGATGTCATAAGGGTCAGCCACACTGATCTTAAACAACAAACCCTGTTATGCTCTCACCTGAAGCCTTTCAGTGCCTGGCCATTCCTCTCAGACAACCCAAGTCTCCTTCACACAACCTAGGAAGTCTTACACTATACCAGCCTGCTGACTACTCTGGCTCCATGGTCCATCCCTAGCTAAGTGCCTCCCCCACCAAAAGCCAGTGCTGTTCCCTGTGCCTTGACTACTCTCTTCCATATTCAGTGTCACATGGCCAGCTCCCAGTCACCTTGCACATCTCCTCCAATGTTACTTCCTTAAACTTTCATGACTCCAAACTTCCACAGCAGCCACCTGAGCACTGTCATCCCGTTGCTGGGGTGACTGACACCTGCTCACAATTTCCTCAGTGCTAACAAGGTACAGGGCTGGGTTGGGTCTAAGTGCCTGCCATGTATTTATTAGCTACTAATAACCCCAGTAATGCACCCACCCCCCCACCCCCATGCAACCAGAATGGTCTAACAGTTTGCCAGATGTTGTGCAGTGGTAAGTGATGGAGCTGAGTTCACCTTCTCTCCAGGTCTCCTCGACACTCCATCCCAGTACCCACAATGCCTAGCACACAGAAGACACTTGATAACACATTTTAACTGAGTAGATTAGAATAAGCCGAGGCTGGAGACCCTAGGTGATGAGATCCGGAAATGACATCATGAAGGAAGCATATGTGAGGGTAGAAAAGGACTGATTGACACAGAAACCACAGAGCAGGTGGGGAATGAAGGGCAGAAACACCATGCCCAAAGGAGAGAAAAGAGACTGGCTGAGAATGAATGTCCCACAGCACCTGTGACCCTCAGGTAGGAAGGTCTCTGGGAAGCCGGATCCAACATTTCATTGGAAATTATCCTGAAAGAACCAAGTTCTGGATGGGATCAAGACTCAACCATTTTCATGTGTCACTCCAATGCTGATGTTCTGAGAAACCTGGCATTTGTTTCTCCCCCACTCCCAGCCACGTCTCATCCCTGGTCCAAAGGAAAGATGGTAACAGAATTCATCACAGCTTTGCTGAAACCAGACAATAAACACAATAGAAACACATACACACACACACACACACACACACACACACACACACACACACACACACACACACACTGGCTGGGGGGAGAGAGAGTTCAGTCAGTGGAGTGTATGTCTTGCACTCCTGAGGACCAGAATTCTGTCCCTAGAACCCACACACACCAAAAAAAAAAAAAAAAAGGCAGGCATGACCTTGCATACTTGTAATCCCAGCATTGGGGAGTCAGTGACAGGCAGATCCTAGGGATTTGATGGCCAGCCAGCCCGGTCTACTGGGCAAAATCAGGCTGATGAGAGACCCTGTCTCAAAAACAAGGTAGACAGGTGGACAGGTTCCTAAGAAATGTCATCTGAGGTTGCCCTCTGCCCTCCTCATGTACACACACATACATAATACCTGCACCAGAAACAACCACGGGAGACACACTGTCCCATGTGATGTGCTTAAGTGTGCACCTTCGGTCTCAGTGACTCCACATCTTTTCCCAAAAGTTCTTGTCCACGTCAGTAAAGACAAAAGTGTCCTTGATCACCTGATAGCAAAAAAAAAAAAAACAAGCTTGGGACAAACTGAGTGACACAGAAATGCAGTGAAGACAGGAGCTGGAGGAACTGAGGACTCTGCAGAGTCAGTCAGGGATGCCAGCTGAAGAACCAGACAGACCTCTCCATCAACACTCACCACCAGACTAACATGGGCTCGTTTCTCTGTCCTCCATCTTGAAGCATGACTTTCTGCCCTAAAAATGTAGCCAGTTCCACTTGCCTACATAACTAAACAACCTATAGAATTCGAATAAAAGACAAGATGAGTCGTGCATACACAGCAAGTTTGTTCTGCCCCTAACAATGGATGGGATTGTGTGGTAAGCTTACAGTCCTCCACAGAATGGCTCGAGAGTCCCAACTTGCCAAGCAGATGAAACATGCCTTTCCAGTACAATGGTGGCCACAGAACAGACCCCATTGCACAATGAGATATCAGCTGCCTTCCTCTTCCTCCACACTGTTATGAAGACCAGAGACGAAAGTGCAGGGCAGGTGTGAAGCCAAAACAGGAAGCACCTGTGATGTCGTGTACCAACTCTGGTGGGGAGTTCCCTGCACACTTTACAGTGTGTAGCACCATGTCTGGTTCCTACCTTCCAATGCCAGTGGCAGCCTCACCCATCCTCCCAGCTGTAACAACCCAAAACATCTTCAGACATCATCACACATCCCCCGGAGAACGCCAAAAACACTGATGTGAGATACAATTCATCAAAACCCTCCCTGTGGTCCACAGGAACCCATCCTGCTCTCCTTGACTCCTCTAGGTTTCCAAACCCCACCTCATGCTGTGCAGGTATCCAACACAGAGTTATCTCTGCTTTCCAAAATAGCACAGAATGTTCTGCTTCAAGGTTTTCAGTGTTAATTCCTATAGGAAATATGTGAAGCTGGGGAGACAGCAAATAAGACAGGAATGGGGAAATAAATGTTATATATGATGCTCTCAACCCCACAGGGCTGCAGGGCTCAGTGCGTGCCTGGCATGGAGATGTGCTCAGAGAAATAAAACTCTCATCAATGCACTGGGGTGGCTGCTCAGTGGCAGAGCACTTCCTCAGAGCATGCAAGGCCCTAGGGCCCATCCCCGACACCAGAAAACGAACGCTTTCCACAGTAACAACCTTCAACTATTTCTGTACATTCTAGGTGTGAACTACTATTTCTTCATGTATAATGCACTCTGCTTCCTCAAGCATGTGTGAGGAAACAAGAATTATCATTACACAGGCAACTTAGAGGTCTGAGCTTCTCTGAAGTTTAACATTTGTCCAGCTCAGGCTAGACAGTGGGGGACAAGGGGCAGCCTGCTGCAACCATTGAACACTACAAGCAGCTGGGGCAGTGAGAGGAGACACATTCCAGTTTTCAGGTGCTCTTAAACCCCCTGGGACCCAGAACTCCCAAGACCAAATTCCTGCCTATAAAGCCCAGGCCAGTGAGAGTCCCTCTGGCTCTGAAATTCTATCACCCTCCTCCCCTGTTTTTGTCTGACCTAGGTGAGGAGGAGTTGGCACTAAATCAGGAAACTAAGAAAAAGTTGCTTAAGAACACAAGGAAGACGAACTCTCAAGCAGGGCTCACACCATCACCAGACCCCACCCTCTCACCCAATACCAAAGGAGTATCATTCAGATTGGTGGCTGGAGTGAGTGGGGGAAGGA
Source organism: Peromyscus californicus insignis (assembly GCF_007827085.1). Classification (NCBI taxonomy): domain Eukaryota; kingdom Metazoa; phylum Chordata; class Mammalia; order Rodentia; family Cricetidae; genus Peromyscus; species Peromyscus californicus. The sequence goes on from NW_026294551.1 coordinate 67,632,963, forward strand.
ACAATCATGTACTTCTGCTTAGCAACAAAAAAGAAAAAAATGGCCATCAATTCCAGGAGAGGAGTTAAATTAATGAGGAAGAAACAATGAAAAACATTCCCACTGCCACGTTTGGGGATTACGTCATCAGAATGCACTGAAGTGAACGGGTTCAAAGTAGAGAACAAAGAACAGGCCATCACTAATATGAAATGATCAACAACCCCTAAGGCCTTGGCCCTAGTTTTATAAAAAATGTTTTCACATCAATAATTTTTTAATGACATTTTGACCACCAACCCTAACATACACACCAGGCGAGCTAATTATCCGAACCCTGTAACAATCCTGTAAGTTTTGGTTGTTATTCTTTCCCAGATGAGGAAACTGAGGCACTGGGAAGTCTGATGGCCTGCCCAAGGTGTCACAAGTACCTTGACACTCTCTCTTCTGTGAATGCCAAGGGTGCATTCAAGTTCAGCTCTGAGAGATCTAAGTTCGCATTTTTTTCCCACCACAACGCAATGGCCACCAAACTCAAGGCTTTCTTGTGTTGGTCTCATGGGCAGCTGAGGCCTCTCTGCTTATGCACTTCCTTGACTGACTGTCACAGGAATCCCAGAGTCCTGGAACAGGAGAAACAAGGAACACCTCACTATCTGCCCATCCAGGAAGCGATCTCTTGCACCAGTGCGGTCAAGGCTATTCTCCCACTCTCTCTTCTATCAGATTCGGTGATCTGGGTTTATGTTGAGGTCTTTGATCCACTTGGACTTGAGTTTTGTGCAATGCAATAGATGTGGATCTATTTGCATTCTTCTACATGCCAACATCCAGTTAGACCAGCACCATTTGTTGAAGATGCTTTCTTTCTTCCCTTGCATGATTTTTGGCTTCTTTGTTGAAAATCAGGTGTCCATAAGTGTGTGGATTCATGTTTGGGTCTTCAATTCAATTTCATTGATCAGCATGTCTGTTTTTATGTCAATACTATGAGATTTTTAATACTATAGCTCTGTAGTAGAGCTTGAAATTAGGGACGGTGATACCTCCAGAAGTTCTTTTTTTTTTTTTTTCAGAGTTTAAAAGTTTTGTGTTTATTTGTTTGTTTGTTTTATTTTTAGTTAGAATACATCAGTCACTTAGTAAGAAGTAGAAGCATTGTGGAGTTCTTTTATTGTACAGGATTGTTTTAGCTATCCTGGGTTTTTTGTTTTTCCGTATGAAGTTGAATATTGTTCTTTCAAGGTCTGTAAAGAATTGTTTTGGTATTTTGATGGGGATTGTGTGAATCTGTAGATTACTTTCAGTAAGGAGTCCATAGGAGCTCACAGAGACTGAACCGACAGCCAGGGAGCCTGCATAGGACTGATCTGGGCCCTCTGCATATATGTGTCAGTTGTGCAGCTTGGTCCTCTTGTGGGACTCCTAACAGTGGGATCAGGGGCTGTCTCTGACTCTTTTGCTGGCATTTGGGATCCTATTCCTCATACTGGGTTGTCTTGCCCAGCCTTAATACAAGGGGAGATGCTTAGTCTTACTGCAACTTGATATGTCATGTTTTGTCACTATCCATTGGAGGCCTGCCCTTTTCTGAGTAGAAATGGAGGAGGAGTAGATGGGAGGGCAGAGGGGAGGTTGAGGGAGAGACTGGGAGGAGGGGTGAGAGAGGAAACTGCAGTCAGGATGTAAAATATATAAATAAATATTTTTTTAAAAGATAGGGAACCAGCCCAGATGCCCATCAACAGATGAGAGGATAAAGAAAATGTATATACACAGTGGAGTTTTACTCAGCCATGAAGAATTAAATTTTGCTATTTCCAGGAAAATGGATGGAACTTGAGATTATGTTAAGCAAAATAAACCAGACAGAAAGACAAATACTGCATGCTTTTTCTCATGAGTGAAGTCTAGATTTCAGCATATATGTACATGATATATGTAGATACAGATAGATAGACAAGCAGATAGGTCATATATAGATATGATATATAGAGATATAATACACTGATATATATAAATCTATATATTGTATGAAAAAAGAAAGGGGTGCTGGAAAGATAGCTCCGCAGTTAAGAGCACTTACTGCTCTTACAGAATACCCATATTTGGTTCTCAGCACCCGTGTCATATAGCTCACAATCGCCTGGAATTTCAACTGCAGGGAATCTGATACCCTCTTCTGGGCTCCATAGGTACTACACACACACACACACACACACACACACACACACACACACACACACACACACACGCACATGCACATATGCACGCACACAATTTTTTTTCCTAATCTTAAAAACAAAACAAGAAAGAAAATAGAAAATCCAGAGAGGAGAAGCTGGGCTGAAGTCTCAGTATGCATCATCAGACTCCCTGCCTCCTGGCCTGTGGCTCACTGCACTCTACTGCTCGTTCTGAGTGGCCATTAGACGGTGCATTTTATAAAAGGTGGCAGTCACAGGCCATAGGCCAGGCAAATTTAATGTTCCTGCTAAGCCACCCATCTGAGGGTGAAAATAAGTGTTTTAAAGTGAATGAGAAACAAGAGAGCATAATGGAGAGGGAGAAAAACAAAGCACGGCACATTAACCTCAAACACTGAATCTAGATTTAACTGTGTGGGTGAGTGGGGCTGTGTGGGTATGTAGCGGGGGGTTGTGTGGTGTGGACGGGTGGGGGCAGATATAAGGGGGGTGAATGAGAGTGGGTGAGTTGGGGGGACATGGCATGAAAGCAGGAAAAAGACTATGTGAGGTAAGGAAGAAGTCTAGGGGGAGGAAGTAATAGGGAACAAATATGAAAAATGTACAATGACATACCTGTATGATGATATCATGAGACCCATAATTTTGTATGCTAACTAAAATCATCAGTTGCACACTAACTAAAATCTACAGAAAATGGGAGCATGCAAGAGCCACAGCCCATGATGGGAGGCAACAGGAAGGCCCAATGAAAACCAGACATCTCTCTGCCCTTCCTTCATGATGAAAGTGCCTGAGATGGGAGCGTAGGGAGATGGTGATTTTTCAGACAGGTGGCTTAGCAGGAACGTTGATTTCACCTGGCCTGTGACTGTCCCATTTTATAAAACGTACCATCTAATGGACACTCAGGACAAGCAGCAGAGTGCGATGAGCCACAGGCTAGAAGGCAGGGAATTTGATGACCCATACTGAGACTCCAGCTAAGCTGCTACTCTCCGGATCCTTAGCCTAAGGCCCAGCCGTTTCTCTCTGGACAGACTGCCTGAACCCCCTGCTGCTCTCTGGACCCACTGCCTGAACCCCAGCTGCTGTGCTCTGGACTCAGTGTTTAAGCCCTTGAGTCTGACTTTGCTCACCACATCTGTTTTCTAATGAGATGGGGTGACGCACCTAGGTCATAATGCTGTGCACAGCTCCTGACACTGTGAAAAGACAGAGCTGCACGAGCCCTTAGAGAGTATCCAACAAAGCAGGTTGCCGTTAGTGTCTCCCTGCTCTCCTCTAAGCTCCCAGAAATCAGGAGCAGCCATCAAAGACTCCGTTGTACAAGTAGGGAAACTGGAGTCTAGAGAAATGGCACAGTGCACGATCTCAAAGCAAGGTTAAGGCAGAGACCAGCCTATCATGCAGGACTCAGAACATCCTGCTTCTACCACAGTCTGCTAGGGTGCTTTCTTTTCCCCGTATATACTCAAATTCCACACAGGAAACTCTCAAAACATGTTCCACAGAGCCCTGACACTTGGATAAACTGACATACGTTAATTGGATTGCCAAGTTCCTTTGAAGAGCTGCAGAATGATCATGTCCCAGAGTCCCAGCTATCACCTCTTTCCTCCATTAGAAAGGCACTACAGGCTGTGGGTTGGTGGAGCAGTGCCTCAAGCCCATCTTCCCTCCTTTGGGATCTTCTAATTTTATGTCCTAACAGAGGACCCCAAATGGGAGCCAGAAAAGCTATACTCTCTGACGGCCTGGCACAGGGCCTGAGAAACCCTCTGGCCAACAGGTGGAACCAGCTGCCAAGGTCAGTCCAGGTTCTTCAGAGCCCAACGTGGGGCTACAGTCCTCCCCTCCCATGCACTCCATCTACAGCTATATCCATGGCGGTTCCTCTTCCCAGAAGCTGCTCTGGCGTCATATCAAGTCACAGCTGAGACCAGTCCCAGCCTCAGCTTTAGGACAACCCAATCCAACCAACTCATTCCTGAAGCTTTTACCAGTCCATGGTCTTTTCTGCTTTGACCTCCAAAACACCAGTTACACCTAATGCTGCTGGGACAAAGACTAGGTAGACATGCCTTGGCCTGGAAGTCCCCATCAAAGAAGCCAGCAACTCCTTGCCAGAAGGTCCCACTCAGCCCTAAAAGCTTGCCTGGGAACTGAGAGCCTATGTTCCTTAGGAAGTGGGGACACCTGGCAGATCCATTCTAGGTGCCTGCCCTATCAATGCCAGGATCTTGTGACCAAGCCCAGGAACCAATGGAGTCATCCCACACCCAGACAAACCTACATAGCCCTGGGAAGGATGTGAAATGACACAGAGTGGCAGGCCTGATGGTCAAGAGGAAACATAGTATATCTCATAGCCGTATAGTCAATGTGTATCATGTATGCATATGTGAATATAATGTATATATTTCCTATGTGTATGTGTGTTCATATGGGGAGGACATGCATGTGTGTGTACAAATGTGCAGAATTCAGATGTCACCCTCAGGTGTTGTTTCTCACACACTGTCCACCTTACTTTTTGAATATTTCCCGTTGAACCAGAGCTGGCCAAACAGGTTAGGTTTGTGACTCTAGCTGGTCTGTGAGCCCTGGGGATCTGCCTCTCTCCACTTCCACAGTGCTGGGATTGAAAGAGCCTATAATTTAAGAAAACTACATGCTCATGTCATATAAAATACAAACACACACACACACACACACACACACACACACACACACACACACACTTTTTATGAATGACAAATAAATCAAATCCACTGTTCAGCTGTATCAATATAATAGTGAAAGTAATCCTCTTTGCTCACAGCACTGACGCTCTGCTCCACCCTGACCTATGCAGCTGTCTCCCTGAAGCCGTAAAGAGCTGGTTCCAGGAGTCTTAGGATACAGAACTCTGTAGCTGCCCATGCCTGCCACACTGAGCAGCATGGAAGGACAGGTCTTGAGACAGCAAGCTTGGAGGTATGAATGAGAATCTCTGGAAAGAAGCTGTGTCTGCAAAAGCTGATTGATGGATCAGAACTCTGGTGACATGGAGAGGTTGAAATGTTGCAGTTCCAGAGCCTAGTTACAATTTATCATGAGCTACCATTAGTCTATTAAACTGCCATTCTTTGTCCACGTCTGTGACAGACCTAACATCCTGTGACTAACAAATGAAGCTGGACCTCACATCCAGTGGCCAGCAGATTTTTGAAAATATTTTGGAATGTATTAACTTAACAAATCCTAATTTCTACCAATTAAAGGGCTAAGACTGCTGTAGATGACAGCTAAGGCTTATAGTGGAGTTTCCACTGCTGGGTTGTAACTGCTCCTGATATTTCCACTGGTGTATTTGAAAAGTGTTTTGATTTATTACTTTCTTTGTTCTGTTACTATTTAAAATAAAATAACTTCATGAAACTGTCTGTGTGGGGACATAGAACTTGGGCTAATCAAAGTCTATGTTCCAAAGCTGTGGTCCCTCATATTTGGATCCAGAACAATTATTCCCTTCAAGGTAAGGGTTATGTTTTTGCATCAACAGAAGCACACAGCCTTTATAGCTTCTCTTCCATGTGGGATCAGAATGGGCAAAAAACAGTTGCTTGGGAAGTGGTGACTGGGAGAACATGGGGACTTTAAGAGTGGGCAGACAGAAACTTAGAGGGACCCAGAGAGTCTGGTTCTAGAAAAACCACCAGTGGTGAGCCCACTCCCCACCAGCAGCATGGTGGAGGGGAGGAGTGACAGAAGAAAAGAAGGACCACCATGATTGGCAGAATGAGCATAGAGTGAGATGCAGAACCAAAAAGGAAATGTACTTTGCAAGCTGGTGTGTGAGAAGAGCTCTGGGGAGGTATGCAAGAGGGAGCCATCTTGAGAAGGCTATCCCTGCAAGCTGGCTACTTTGGAAATTCTTTTCCTTCTCCCACAACTTACAGAAAATACTTTGGCACTGCCCCAGCCACACCTACACTGGTCCAGGCACCTCCAACACAATGCCACTGAAGCATCTCCTTAGAGAATTTGCAGGGGGATCCAGATTAGAGACACAGCTAAACACAGCTTGTTTTCCCTTTCCAGGCAACTCAGGCTGACTTTGTGGCTTGCTTAGTAGCATGCTTGCCTGGCATGCACAAAGCCCAGGCTCTATCACTAACACCAAATAAACAGTGTGTGGCAATGCAAGTCTGGATTCCCAGCATTCAAGAAGTAGAGGCAGAAGGATGGATAGTTCAAGGTCACCCTCTGAAGTGGAATGAGTTTGAGGCCAACCTGAGCTACATGCAACTCCATCTCAAGAAAGAAAGAAAGAAAGAAAGAAAGAAAGAAAGAAAGAAAGAAGAGAGGAGAGGAGAAGAAGGAAGGAAGGAAGGAAGGAAGGAAGGAAGGAAGGAAGGAAGGAAGGAAGGAAGGAAGGAAGGAAAAAAGAAAAGAAGCCTGACAGCTTAGGTAGATGACTGAAGAGAGAGTATTGCACAGGTGAAAGTAGGGACCTGACCTCACAGAGCCACAGTCTTGGGGAGGGCAAGGCTTGTATCCCCTCTACCAGGACAGCATGTACCACGGGTCTCTCAGTGAGCATTACCAGGGCCCCAGGGATCCTGACACAGAGTTGAGCTCATGCCAGAGAATCTTGAGTTCATGAAGCTAATCTGTCTGAAATAGACTCCAGTCAAAAGAATTTTGATTTCGTATGAGCAGAGAAATGAAGCTTTTCCAACCAGCCCTGGCCCCAGAGCACTCACACTGACCCACAGGTGAGTAACAAACACAAAAGGAATGCATCACTATCACCTTTCCTTATACCCCCAAAAACAGAAAGAAGGGAAACGGGGAAGGGATAAGAAGGTACACACTTGTCCTCACAAATACCCCAATAAACACAATGATTTCTTTTTTCTTCCTTTTTTTTTTAGGTTTACATTTTTATTTTTATTTATGTGTTTGTGTCTGCATGTTAGTATGTGCACATGAGTGCAGTGCCTGCTGAGGCCAAAAGAGGGCATCAGATCTTTGTAGCTGGAGTTACAGATAGCTATGAGCTGTCTGTCATCTGGCATGGGTGCTGAGAACTGAACTCTGGTCCTCTGCAAGAGCAGCAAGTGCTCTTACCATTGAGCCATCCCTCCAGTCCCCTTCTTTTTCTCTTTCTAAGACTTTCCTTTACATTTGATAAATGGTTCATATACATGTATTTTCTTTCTTCTTTTGTTTTCCTGGGATCTTTTTTTCCTTTTCATTATTCATTCGCACTCCACTTACCACCATCTCTTGTCTTCCTCCTTTTCACTATTCAATATTCTAACTTACTTTACTATCATTCTTCTCTTTTACTATTTTTTTAACTTTTGAAAGCTTTTTGGTTTATGTTAATTTTGTTCTGACAAATCTTGTACTGGTTAAGTTCAAATATATCACTGGTTGATGTTACTTTTTACTTAATTTCTATGCCTGGCTAGATATTTGGTATTGTTACTGGCAGGTGTTTTCTCCTTTCTCCACAGAACTCGAGTGCTTGGTGTAGATGTTCTGCAGTTGAGCTACATTTAGCCCGACTTACAGTCAGCTCACCTTGCTCAACATACAGCTCACTCCTGTTCAAACTGCAGTGAATGCTTTAGCTCAAAGAACAGAGAAGAATAAAATGCCCAGCTGACAACCAGGGTCCAATCAGTCATCGCTAGGAGGGGCCTAAAAACACACTCCTGGGCTTCTATCCCAACAGCTACAGCCGGGAGAAGACAAGCACTGTGGCCCCCACACCTACAATGGGCTGCCACAAAACAGTTTCCATGTTGATTCCATGTCCTTTGTCAATGACTAGAGGAATAAACAGAAAGGACATAGCCCAGAAATACCACTATCTACGTCACAGCTGCCCTATCTGCCGGAAGTGTTACACCTGTGGAAGATTCACAAAAAGCCAGGACCCTCCAGCTCCTGGAAGTACACACTGTCAAAATAGAACAAACAAGAAAGTCACGGGGTAGCTACACAACAAAGATCCTTTTGGAAAGACAACCACTGCTTCAAAGCAGTGTGTAGTCCAGAAAACTTTGTCAAGAGAACACTGGTCCCCAAAAAGGCTCTCATGTAAGACATAAAAGATGGCTGGCCCCACAGAAGCACCAATCTCAACACAGAAACAGAGGAAATATTTTAAAAGGCAGCACAGCTGATCAAAACATTCATAATTCTCTGGCAACAAACTCCCTCAGTCATTGAAGTAGATGCAATGCAAAATGGGGAATTCAAAAGAATGGTCAAAAAAATCAATTAATTCCAAGGAAATAAAGAAAAATAACTGAACAAATTAAAGAAGACAAGGCAGGATGTGAATGCGATCAATAAAGAAATAGAGATCTTGACAATGAGCCTGACGGAAATCTCAGAAATGTAAATTCAATAAGTCACATAAAACATTCTGCATGGTCTCACCAAGAGAAAATCTCAGGACACACAGACAGGCCTGATGCAATAGAAGATGCAGCCCAAAGACATGGGCTACAGAGAGGGCTCAGTAGTCAACAGCATGTCTGCTCTTCCGGAGGACTTAAGTGTCGGTCCTAGCACCCATGTCAGGCAATCCACAATGCCTATGACTCCAACTTCAGAGGATCTAACACCTTTTTCTCACCTCCACGGGTACCTGAACTCACATGCATAGACACAAACATATACCTATAATTGAATGTAAAAGTAAAACCTTTAAAAAAAAACATGAAGGGGAGAATACACAACACTTGTGGGACATGATCAAAACATGTATTAAGGGTCCAGGGAAAAGTACATAAGACATATCCAATGAAATAACAGCAGAATGTACCTCAGATTCGGGGAGAAAATTACAAACATCCAGACACAGAAAGCATTTAGAACTCCAAACAGACTTACCAGGAAAGAAACACTGACCAAATCCTACTTCAAATGCTAAGAGGATGGAACAGAGAAAGAATAACAAAGGCCACAAGGGAGAAGTGCTGGGGGCTTTACAGAAGCAGACTGGGGACACCAGAAACACCGAAGAACAGGAGAATTGGCAGTAAAATATTTCAGGATCTAAGCTAAAATAATCACTAAACTAAATGACGATACTCAGGCAGTTGCCCTTCAGAACCAATGAATAAATAAAGGCCTTCCAGGATGAGTATAGACCAAAAGACTCGTGCCCACTAGGCCAGCATGGCAGAGGATCCTTGGCTGAATGCTGGACAGAGAAGAGAAGGTAAATACTACACACACCACAAGCACAGGAGATGCTTGGCATGGTGGGAACATATAATACATGCACTGTGGAGGCGGAGGCAGGAAGATCGGGAGTTCAGGACTAGTCTCCAACACAGCAAGTGTGAGGCTAGCCTGAGCTACATGAGACCTTGTATCAAAATAAAAGAAAATGGCAAATATGCAAAAGTGCACAGGACAGAGGAAATGCTACTAAAATGACAGTAAGGAAAGGATCAACACTACAAAAATAACGAACTATCAGGAAGTAATACACACCTTTGAAGTGGAGCCTTGAGTATACTAACCCTAATTATTCAATTAAAGATGCAGCCTGGCTGAGTGGATTTAAAAAACAGAATCAAGGGGCTTAGAAGATAACTTAGGGGTTAAGAATATTTACTGCTCTTCCAGAGGACCAGAGTTCAGTTCCCATTCCCAGCACCCACATAGGGTGGTTCACAAACGCCTTTAATGCCAGCTCCGGGGAATCCAACACCCCCTTCTGGTCTCCATGAGCATCCACACACATGTATACACACACATGCACAAACACACATAATTAAAAATCAAATTTTTTAAATGAGTTCTTTGCTGCTTGCCAGAAACACATCTTACCAAGAAAGACACATAAACCACAAGTGAGAATGTGAAGAATGGTATTCTGTGAAAAGTGAATCCAAATACAGCAGTTGTATTCATGCATGACAAATCAGACTTCAAGTCAAAATGAATGAGAAGAGACGAAGATGACCACTACACATGTTAAAGGATACATACAACAACACATATGCAACAAATGTCATTCTGCCCAAATGTAAAATACAAATACTAGGAAGATAAAGGAACCGATTCCCAAGATAATAGTAGACCTAAGTGATTCCAATATGCCATCTCAACACTGACAAGTCAAGGAAACATCAAATTAATCTACATTACAGATTAAATGGACTTAACAGAGATGGACTGAATATTTTACTCAACAACTGAATGCACTTTTCAACAGTTCATAAAATAGATCACACTTATAACACAAGGTAAGTTTTAATAAATAGAAAAAATAAGACAATCTTTTGCATTTCATCAGATCATTACAGAATAAAACTAGAAATCAACAGCAAGAGACTCTACACAAACACATAGGGATTGAGCAAATTGAGCAATATAATATTAAATCATCCACAGACTATTAAAGAAATCAAAGATGAAGTTAAGTTTTCTAGCATCAAATGAAAACAGAAACAGCAGAATTTGTGAGGGATAGCAAAAATAATTCGAAATGAATTTTTATAGCTATGAGTACCTACATCAGAGAGGATTTCAAATAAATAACCTAATGATGCATTTTAAGACTTTAGAAAAACAAAATCAAGCCCAATTCAAAACAAGAAGAAAGAAAAAAACTACAAATACCAGGACTGAAAGTAGAGAATTGGAGTACAAAATGACACTACAAAGGATCAATGAAACAATGAGCTGTACCTTTGAAATGATGAATGGTAGTGACAAACCCTTAGTCAAACTGACCAAAAGAGAAAAGAAGCAAATAGCTAGACTTGAAGATGAAAGGGGGATATTTCAATAGATGTCACTGAAATACAGAGAATTATTAGTCAATATTTTAAAATCTTATACATCAACAACTTTGAAATTTGTTTCCAGAAGAAAGAGGTAAATTTCACAACATACATGACCCACCAAAACTGAACCAAGAAGAGCTCAAAACATCCTAAATGTGCCAGTAACAAGCAATGAGATGGGTTCAACCATTAGAAGTCTCCCAACAAAGATCCCAGAGGAGGGACAGAAAGAATAGACAAGCCAGAAAATGCAGAAGAGTGTTGTGAAACTCTTGAGTCTTGGGGACATTTTGTGACTGTTGCCCTCACAGCACCCATGGTTACCTACACAAGATCAAGCCAGTCAACACTCCAACAAGGACGAGGGAGGGACTTTCCCCTTTTGTTACCATGTCTCTGTAGAATAACTGCGGATCAGATACTGAGGTTCCTCCAGCACCGTTCTCTTTACTCAGGATTGTTTTGTCTACTTGGGGACTTCGTGGTTTTTCTGTGAATTTTAGAGCTATATTTTTAGTATATTTTTAGAGTTATATTTTTCTATTGTCAAGAATGTCATTTGTATTTTTAATGAGGGTTGAATTGACTCTAAATCATTTTCAGTAATATTGTCATTGAGCCATATTAATTGTGCCAATCCACAAACATGGGTTTCCCTCCATCTTTAGTGTCTTCTTCAATTTCTCTCCTCGGTGTTTTATAGTCTCTAGTGTAGAAGCCTTCTCCTTTTTTAGTTTACGTGTTTTTCTGGGTATTTTATTCTTTGGGGGGCGGGGCTACTGGAAACAGCTTTATTTTTCCAGATCCTTTCTCTGCAAGCTCATTATTGATGTATGTTGATATACCTTACCAAACTTTCAGATTTAAAAGTCTTTCAGCAGATCCAGAAAAATAGTGATGTGAAAGCAGAAAGGGCATAGTTGGAGTGAGGAAGATTATTAGAGTGATAAAAAAGGATGTGTTAATGAGGACAGATATAATCAAAGAACATTATCTACAGTAATAAAAATGGTACACGCTATGAATAGATAATAACAAAATTATGAAAAGGGGGGACTGGAGAGACAGTTCAGCAGCTAAGAGCACTGGCTGCTCTTCCAGAGAACCCAGGTTCTATTCTAGCACCCACATGGCAGCTCACAACTGTCTGCAACCCCAGCTCCAAGGGTTCCAATGCCCTCTTTTGACCTTCTCAGGCACTACACATACAATGCACATACATACATAAAGGCAAAACACACATACACATAAAAATAAGTGTTTTTAATTGTATGCAATTTTAATTTATGCTACAAAAACAGGCAGTCAACCAAAACACTTGAAGTAAAAACATTTTTAAGTATTTAAAAGATAAAATGTCATAGGATTCACATAGTCATGTATACCCTCCCACATACTTGAATAAGTTCTAGGTGACTTATAATACCTGATGCAGTACAATGCCTCCTAAGTAACTGATATGCTGTTTTACTTAGGGGATGATTACAAGAAAATGGTGTATACATTTCCAATTCAGACAATGGTTTTCTAAATTTTTCTGTGTGGAATTCAAAAAGACCCACCTCACCCCACTACCCATCACCAGCAGACAGGCATTGATATTAGTGCTTCTGGGGATGGAGATGAAATGCCTGTGAGAATTCTCAGTCTCTGTTCTTTGAAAGGGGCTTCCAGGGTGTAGGTCTGTGTCTGAATGAAAAGACTCAAACTCAGAATCACTGAATCTTAGAGTGCAGAGACTCTCTATTACCACCAAGTCCAGTGGTTTTCAAAATGGTTCTAAAAGTGGTCAGTGAGATATCTCAGGAGGTAAAGGTGCCTGCTGCCAAGCCTGAGAACCTGGGTTCAATTCCCAGGATCCACATGGTGGAAGGAGAGAACCTGACCTCTGCATGCACACCATACCTGTGACCCATCCCACAAAAAATGGTGTCTTTTTTACAGTTTTTAATGCTTCTATAGAAGTCTCGGGTTGTATGTAGAATATAGGAGGCAGGAGTCCCCAAGCCTGGTGAGAGATACAAGCAGGGATGTTAGTGAGCCAACCTGGCACCCTCATTTCTACCTGAGAACCCCCCATATGATTCATTTAAATATTGAGATTACAAACATAGTCTGAATCTACAATCTTAAATCTGAGGTCTCCTCCCAGCCCCTTGTTCTGCCCAAGAAGAAATAAAGCTTTCAAAGAATGTTCTCAGGGTCCTGATAGAATCACCTTAGGACCTGAGCCATCTAACCTCCATATTCACAGAGAGAGAGAGAAAGAGAGAGAGAGAGAGAGAGAGAGAGACAGACAGACAGACAGACAGACAGACAGACAGACAGAGACAGAGCCTATGCTGATGCTTTTGTCTTTATTTATTTTCTTTGTGGGGGTACTCCATGTAACCCTGGATGTTCTGGAACTCTCTATGTAGAACAGGTTGGCCCAGAACTCACAATGATCCACCTGCCTCTGCCTCCCAAGTACTAAGATTAAAGGTGTATACCACTACGCCCAGCTATAATAATTATTAATTTTATTATTTCATGTGTAGTGGAGTTCTGCCTACAGAGGGAATCAGATCTCCTACAACTGGAGTTAGATTGTGTCCCCATAGGTGCTGGGAATTGAATCTAGGTCTTCTGGAAGGGCAGCCAGAGTGTTTAATCACCGAGCCATCTTGTCAGCCTGGTATCCTGATGTTCTTGACCCTCCAGTCTCCATAGTATTTACAGGGCCTGTCACAGTGTCTCTCCAGCCATAGTCCCAGGGCTTTTGACAGCAAAATCTCCTGAGAACTGTTTAAAATGCTCGCTCTGGGTTTCTAGCCCACGTGACCTGAAATCTGTCACTGGGATCTCTGGAGTTGCTGTCTAACAAGCAGGCACTAAAGTTTAGTCAGGTGACTTTAGAGTCTGGGGAAAGTGAGGTCCTTGCAGACCCTACCTAGATAGCCTATCCATGCCACTGGCTCTGCCAGCTAACCCAGCCTCCTGGGCAGTGGGAACTGAATGATGTATGCTGAGCAAAATCCGTGGGAATGCTCTGTTCTGGGGCTGGAGCCCCCACAAATCACTTTAGTTAGATTGCACTGGGAATTGCCACAAAGGAAGCAGAGAGGTGACAGTATGAAGCTCTGGGAGCGCAGGCAATGGGGGAGACCAGGACCAGCAAGAACTCAGCTCTAACTCCAAGTAAGGGTGATGAGAAGAGGGCTCCACTGCATGAACATCCCCAGCTCATTTGTGCTTCTCTCGTCCCTGCTCTTCAGGGGCTGCCACCCCATCCGGAAAGGACAGACAGCAGTACGAACCTCATCTCTTGTCCCATTAAGTGGCAACGGCTTGAAAGACACTTTCTCCTTGAACTGGCTGTGCTTAGCAACTCCATTTAAAACGGAGAAGGAAGCTTCCTCATATTTTTCTGCAGATCTCTTAAATCAGAATTCACAGGAGTGGAACCCTGGAATCTATATTTTTATAAAGATCTCCATTGATTTTCACGCTGTCAGTCTGGCTCCAAACTGTTATAGCAACTAAATTTGGGAACCTCCACACGTGTCCATATTGAAGGGTCTTGGTGCTATTTTAAAACATTGAGGCGGGAGGAGACAAGGGTGGAGAGAAAGAAAGAGAGTTCATTTTTTTTTTTTTAGAAGGAACAGAAGAATTAGACATTTGGGCTGGGGTGATGGCTCAGTAGACAAAGTCATGCAGGTATGAAGACCTAAGTCCAGCTGGGCGGTGGTAGTGCACACCTTTAATACCAGCACATAGATGGCAGAGACAGGTGGATCTCTGGGTTTGAGGCCAGCCTGGTCTTACAGAGCAAGTTTCAGGACAGTTGGGGCTACATAGAGAAATCCTTCCTCAGAAAGGAGAGAGAGAGAGAGAGAGAGAGAGAGAGAGAGAGAGAGAGAGAGAGAGAGAGAGAGAGAGAACAACCAAGGCTACACAGAGAAACCCTTTCTCAAAAAGGAAGGAAAGAAGGGAGGGTAGGAGGGTGAGAGGGAGGGAGGGAAGGAGGGAAGGAGGGAAGGAGGGAGGGAGAGAAAAAGACCCAAGTCCAGATTCTGCAGAGCCTACGGAAAGCCAAGCATGATGGCATGCATATACCTAGTGGTCCTGCAGTAAGATGGTAGGCGGAGACAAGAGAATCCCTGGAAGCTCACCGTGGAAAAACAACAGAGACCCTGTCTCCAAACGAGGTGGGAGATGAGGACCAACACCTAAAGTTTTCCTCTGACCTTTACATGGGAACTGTGGGGTGTGTGCTCGTGCAGCAAGAGGGAGGGGAGAGACTGATTTGAAAACATGAATCTGACAAGATGATCCACCCATTAAGTGGAAGGCTGATGGAGAACCCAGTTACTATGGGAACAGACCAATGACAAAGATGTTAGGACAACTTGGTGTTACATGTCCAATACAACTCAAAAAAATAAATAAATAAATAAACTGACTGACTAGAGTGGCTGAGGCAGAGGGATAGCAAGTTTGAAGCCATGCCCATGTTAGTATGCCAGCCTCTCATCAGTCTCTCCATGTCATATCCCAGGTTTTCTAGAAAGTCTGATAAACAAAATATAATGTACACAGTAATAATTAAACAAACCTAGCAACGTTGAACTATGGTTACATGTTTAAGTAAAATATGCATGGAAAACAAGGAAGATGTCTGTGTCAATCAAGTGCCTGCCCTGCACACATAAGGACCTGAGTTCAATCCCCAAAACCCACATAAAAAAGCCAGGCATGGCAGTGTGAGTCTGTAATCCCAACATTGGGAAGGCAGAGACAGAAGGATCTATGGGGCTTTGGAGCCAGCCAGCCTGGCCTATGTGGCAAATTCCAGGCCAGTGAGAGATAACTGTCTTTAAAAAGAAAGTAGGTAGTGCCTGAGAAATAACACCTGAGACTGACCTCTGGCCTCCACATACATAGCAGACACATGCGTGTGCACCTGCACACAGATGCACCCTTGCATGCACTCACGTATTAAAAAGTAACGCTAATTCTTCTGAGAACTTGATCCACTCAAGGGACCACCTACATACTACTATCTTAATTTATTCCTCTCACCATTGTCACGTGTGACTACTGTCATCATCCCCATGTACAAAGAACCTGAGAGTCAAGTAGTTCACCTGAACCACGCAGCTAGTCACTGGAGGAGACAGGCTGCCTGAGCCACAAATGGCAGATGGAGAAAAAAAGCCCTGAGAAGCAGAATCCCTTTTTATTCCTCCTTAGGAGTCTGTTTAATGGTAGAGAGGCCAGAACCCTTTTTTGAACACCTGGGCAGTCTAGAGGGCCCAGGGAGAGTTGCATTATGTAGGTTCTCCTTTCTTTTAACTTGAAGACAAGAGGGAGGCTTGAAACACTAAGTCCAGACCTTTGACAATGATGTTCAACCTGAATGAGTCTGTCTTCCTTGGTCTAGCCTGTTCCACAGTTCCAGCTGAAACTCACCAGAACCACTAAGCCATTAGGAGCTACAGTCAAGAAAACCTGGGGCTCACTGCTAGCCTTACCCCTTAGCAGCCTTGGGGAGCCCTTGGGCTCTCTATACCTGCGGCTGGTCTACAAAGTGGGGCCATACTCAGGTCTCCTTCACAGGGGAAGACTGTTTCCCACACCAATGAACAGATGTTACTTCCTAACCTTCAGACCCTGCAAAGATTTCCCCATCTTCCAGGTCCAGAGCTCATTGGCCAGTGGCCTGCAACCATGATCAGTCAATACCTAAAGCCCACCAGACATATGAAGCATTTGCTATTTGGGTTAATGCACTGTCTGGTGATGTCTATCCCAGAGGATTGCAGCTCTACTAGAATGCAAACCCAGACGTCGGGACCTTGTCCTCCTATTCTAGATACTGTGTAGCACACAATGTAAATGTCTCCTTCTGCAAATGCTCGTAGATAAGAATAAATGACAGCATAGCAGCACTCTGAGTCAGAGTATCTAGCACCCTGGGGACATCCACGCCACAAGATCCACTTGAGTTCGTCCTGCAAGAGACACTGCAACACCTGGCAGGCCCAGGGAAGGGGATCCAACCCCAAGACGAACAGAAGCATTTTAGCCAGCTGGCCATGCCACCTACCTCTCCTCTCTGCTCTGCCAGGCCAGAGACTGGGCATGTCCTCTTTGTGATTTGTGATGTCTCTGTTGGAATAGAGGGAATGCAGCAGCAGTGGCCACAGCAGCAGCAACAGTGTCTGCAAATGCAGCAGGCTGGCCAGCCTGCTGGAGAGATCCAGGCTGATCAAGGAGCCAAGGGCCCGCTCCCCTGGGCACAGCCCGCTGCTGCGGCTGACCACAGTAATTCATCATGTTTAAAACCTCACCCATGGGAGGGGCCCTGGAAGAGGCAGAGAAGGCAAGCCATGGGCTCTGAAGGAAACTAGGTGTGTGTGTGTGTGTGTGTGTGTGTGTGTGTGTGTGTGTGTGTGTGTGTGTGTTTAATCTGTTTCATCGATTGTAAAAGGATGATAAGAAACAGCCAATCTGCAGGATGCTACATAAACAAGATCCAGAAGGGAGCCCTTGTGGAGTAAATAGTCAAAACAATCTAAAGAAAATCAACCTCCCTAGGAAACAAATTCCTTTTCCTCATAAGGAATACTTACCTGTCCTGAGACTTTAAACCTCACTTTCTGTGTGGGGAGAGAGCTCAGTTTGGAGTGCATCCCAGCCACTGCATGACCTTGGAGAAGCCAGGTAGATTCTTTTTCGTGTGTGTGTGTGTGTGTGTGTGTGTGTGTGTGTGTGTGTGTGTGTCTGTGTCTGTGTCTGTGTCTGTGTGTGTGCCTGTGTGTGTTTGTGTACTAGTGCACATGTGTACACACATGCATGCAGATAGCCGAGATCAATCTCAACTCTGTGTGTGTGCACATACAAGTGCAAATGTGTACATGCATACATGCAGATACCAGAGATTAATCTCAGCTCTCATTCCTCAGATACTCTGCTCCTTTTCTTTTGGTTTTAATTATTTTATTTTGTCTTATTTTATATGTATGTGTACTTTGTCTGTATATATGTTTGTGCACCATGTGTGTGCCTGGTGCCTCTTAGAGGCCAGAAGAGGGTGCTGGGTCCTCTGGAACTGGACTTACAGACAGTTGGGAGCTGTCAAGTGGGTTCTGGGAATCAATTCCAGGTCTTCTGGCAAAGCAGCAAGTGCTCTTAACTACTAAGCCATCTCTCCAACCTCTCTGCACTTTGTTTTTTGAGACAAGGATCTCTTACAGTCCTCAAGTCAAGCTCACTGACGAGGCTGAGCTGACTGACCAGGGAGCCCCAGAGATCTGTCTGTCTCTGCCTCCCCTGCACTAAAATTACAAGTGCATTACCCTACACCTAGCTTCTTTATATGCATTCTGGGGGTGTCGAACTCTGGTCCTTGTGCTTGAAAGGTAAGCACTTTACCAGTTGAGCCAGCACCCCAGTCCCACTTCCATCCTCTTGCCCTGTTATCTCTAAGAAGGAAGAACTAGACCAGTATACACGGGTGTAATGGTTAACGGTGTGGAAGTGACTCGGGTAAGCAGTCTGCTTAGGTGTATGTAGAGGGCAGGTCCAGAAGAGTGGTGTTAAGCTATTCACGGGGTCATCAGCATAAAGCTGGGAGAGTTCAACAACAAATACAGAGTGAGACTCTCACAAGCTACCTACAGAGCCTCTGGGAACCCTTCTGTTCTTTGAAATTCCTTCAGTAGTGCTATGGGTGCTCCCTATGGGACCAGCTCCTGGACACTGTGCCAGACTTAGCAACCAGCTATACCCATGGGAGGCTGGTCTACAGTCCCAGAAGGCCCCTTCTCCCAGACAGCAACATGAGAGGTAAGGACAAGGAAAAAGGAGAAGAGGAAGGTGGAAAAATAGGGGTGAGGGGGGCCTTCATTGACATAATCTAAGCATTTTCCCCTAGTGAGAAACTGAGACTTGAGGTTAAACCTTTGTTTCAGAATCTTTCAGCCCTTGAGAAACAAAGGCGGGATTCCAACCCAGGTCAGACTTGAAGCCCTAGCTTTCTCTCTCTTCCACATTTACCCTCAAACATGATCAGGGACAGCCTGACCTCAACTCCTGAAAATACAGAGGCATTCACCGGTCTCAGCACCTCTGAGCTGCTGTAACTAAATGCCATGGATGGGGTCCACGTCATTCAGAAACAACAGAAATGTGCACCTCACATCTCTGGAGGGTAAGGAGGCCAAGGTCAAAGCAACAATAGACTCAGAGTCTGAAGAGACCACTTTTCTGCCTCCAAGATGATGTCTTCTGGCTGTCCCTCCATGGGGAAGGCCCACACCCTCCCTGCAGCCTTGTAAAGGCACAAATCCCCATTAGTGAGGCCAGAACCCCCATGACTTGACCTCTGAATACCACAGCTTTTAATATGCCCACATTGAGGAATAGTTTTAACATGAGAATTTGGAGCAAATACAAATGTGTATATACCACATTTATATATAGGTTCCAAAGACATGTACTTTAGGGCCTGGAGAGATAGCCCAGAAGTTAAGAGCTCAGGCTGCTTTTGCAGAGGTTCATAACCACCCTTCAATGTGAAAAGAATGGGATTCTAAAGAGCGGCCTTGTAATTGTCAGAACCTATGCACCAGGAAACAACCCCAGGACTCCAGAGGTGACAGCTTGAGGCAACAAACCAGTCCCTGAAACGGCATGGCCTGTGCTCAAGAACTGGGATAAGGGGTCACAGTCAGGGACAGGGAAGAGATAAGACAGTGGCCAACCACCAGGCTCCAGAAAAGAGGTGTGGGTGACCTCTAGGAGCGGAATGCTGCCTGTCCCGTCCCCATGGCAGAAGACAGGTGGTCTCTGTGCCCATCCACCCAGGCACATGAATGGTAAAGTTCCAGCAAAGACTGAAGACCTACAGAGAGTTTTCCTTCCCCAGGGACTGAAAGATCTGGAGGGATTGGTACTATCAGTCCCTCCTGAGGAAAATGAGGTGAAGGCCCACACAGAAGAAAATCTTTATCAAGACTTCAAAGTACTCGAAGACGGTATTCAGGCTGCTGGGAGAGAAAAGTTGACAATAGTCTCCCCTAGCTGTGAACTCTGTGAATCACAATAGCAATGTGCCTGGCAAGATGTGCCCACTGGTACAACAGTGGCGTGATGGCTCTGGGGGTAACATCACAGAAGAGGGATGAGAGAAGTGTAATGGGAGTAAGTACCACTCCAAAACACTGACTTCTAGACGTGCCATGGATGTTGCATCCATGACCGTGTAGCTGCAGGGACCACCCAAGACCAGCACAAGATGGAGCCCACAGCATTGCATCATGGGCAGGGGAAGAGTTCACAAGGCCCCAGCCCTCTCAGATGATCCACAGACAGTAGCAGGGAGGGAGGTTGTATTACTCGTTGGTACATGTGTTAGTTCACGGCTGCCACTAAAGCAGATAACCCCACATCCATGCTCAAGCAGAATTTAACCCCTAGTTAAATGCAGTAGGTCACAAAAAAAGGTCATGAACGTAGGAGGGAGGCTTGGGCAGAAGAGGAGATTTGGTGGGCTGGAAAGAGAATAATAAGCATAATAAGAGAATAATAATTCTTTGGTCAAAGAATATTGTAGATGTGTATGAAGTTGTAAAGAATACACACACACACACACACACACACACACACACACACACACACACGCCCTGGCTTTAGCCTCTCTTTAGCAGACACATCCTCATAGCACCCAGCAGCTGCTGACAGGAGACCATTACTCACTGGACAGGCAGCCTGGGAAACCCCAGCCATCTGCTTCCACCCCGACACGTTCCCAGCCCTGCGGACAAATACATCATAGGTAGGCAAGGCAGGCCACCATCTGCACACGACCTTTAATAAGGGTCTGCAATATCTTGGGGTCTTGGCCAAGCTGTTCGTCCATCCTGGGGAGGGAGCACTACTGGCCTGACCTACACAGGCCTTTAGCCCTGCTTGACCTGAATAAATCACTGTGGAATTTTCTATCTGCTCTGTGATGAGCAGCTTCCTCACTCATGGAATGTGTGTGTGTGTGTGTGTGTGTGTGTGTGTGTGTGTGTGTGTGTGTGTGTGTATATATATATATATATATATATATATATATATATATATATATATATATATATAGTTTTAACCCTGGAGGCAGGAAAGTGTGGGATATAGCTTATAGCTTCTGAGGGAGATATTCTCAGCCTGTAGGTCGCAAGCCCTCAGAGTCAAGCGACCTTTTCATGGGGATTGCCTAAGACCATCAGAAAACACAGATATGATCCATTTACATTATGATTCATAACTAACAAAATTACAGTTATGAAACAGCAACAAAAATAATTTTATGATTGGGGGCTCACCAAAACATGAGGAACTGTATTAAAGGGTGGAAGCATTAGAAGATGGAGAACCACTGCTCTAGGGCCAGGGCCTTATGGACTCCTTCCCTGTCCATGATGGAATGTTGGTGGGCTTGGTCTTGTGCAGGCCTTGGGTGGCCACCGTTGCTGTGAGTTCATGGATGCCACACCTGTGCCGTGTCAAGGAGACAGAGCTCTACAACAGTACTTAGTCCCACCCTCTGCTCTTGAGGTCTTTCTGTCCCCCGGCCCTTCACCTTCTGTCATCTTTCCTGAGCCTTGAATGGCTAAAATAGATGTCCATTTAGAGCTGAACATTAAACACGTTTTTAAGGATGGAAGAATAATTATCTTACCTTGGTCTATATTTCTACAAATAAAAGAAATGACTGTAAGGTCTCTTCCAACAGAAGTTGAGAAAGGGGCCTCCACTCCAAAGGCCTTTGGTGAGATTTCCAAAGAGGTCATGTGAAAAGGAGAAAAATAGAGGCCATTTCTTGTTTTGATTTGATTTTGGGGGGTGCATATGTGTGTTCACATGGAGGCCAGAGGTAAGCATCAGGTGTCCTATTCGATCACTCTCCACCTTGTTTCCTGAGACAAGGTCTCACTGGTCCATGGAACTTGCTGGATCAGCTCAGAGGCCTGGCCAGCAAGCCTAGCCACCAAGGGTCTCCCTGTCTCTGCTTCCTCAGCTCTGACTGACACATGCTATCTGCCCAGGCCAGCTTTTACATGAACAGTGGGGAACTCGGGTCCTCGTGCTTATGTGACAAGTATTTTTATCAACTGAGCCATCTCCCCAGCCCCAGAAGAGGTCATTTTTGCTACAGAATTCCATTAATGTCCTTCTATGGAATGGGTTGATTCCCCAAGACAATGAGTCCAGAAGGAGGCCCAGTCTGCTGGGACCCTGTGGCCAGTCCTACGTGGAGAGAGTATGAAATAGAGGCCGCAGAGTCAGGCCCACACATCCAGTCCTGTAGAGCAGTCATAAATAGCAGTGTTAGCATCTGGGTGGCTTCATCCAACCCTCAGTCGGCTATTCAGAGAATGCGTGTGACCTTGGAGGTGTTTCTGACCTGCAGAAGAAGTTATCATAGGGATAACAGCAAGGGACCACAGGCCTACCCTCTCTCCCCTGTCCCATTCCAAGTGCCTTCCCTTCCAGTGGGGAGCACCCAAGAGCCTAAGGTCTCCTGATCCTAAGACAAACCCAAACCTCACTGTGACTGCAACACACACAGGGAGAAGAAAACTGAGATGGGACGTCCTCTGCTGCCTCTCTCTTCTTGGCCTTTGTGGTAATGTGCACATTAATTTTTATTTCCAGATTGCAAATTGGCAACATGATGTGGGTTTTTTTCTCCTCTTTTTCTTCAAGTGATTTGGGCTTAGCTGTTACTCAAGCCAAAAAAAAAAAAAAAAAAAAAAAAGCCAACACCAAGCTGATGTCCGCATCCAAGATAAATTATGTTAGTTTTTGCAGTGAGTGAATTGGGGCAGGAAAAAGATTTCACCAGAATAAAATGTTCTGGGCTGAAAAGGTGACTTCAAGTAGGTTTGCTTCTTTGCAGGAGTCCCCAGATGGGCTCAGTTCACCTGCTCCCCCTGGGGCAATGCTCACCTTAGGGGTCTCCAGCATGGCCAGATTGAACCCCCAAAGTCTGGGAACAGAGGTGGCTTTAGGCATCAGGGCCTGACCACAGGCCGTGTGCCCTCTGAGAATGAGGCTGGGAGGGAAGGCAGGAAGAAACAACAGCATCCTGGGTGTTTAGGGCAAAGATTGTTTTTACTAGTCTAAGATGTCACACTGAAGGAGAGACAAGGGCCACATCCACTGGCGGAGTGCATTCTCATCAATGTAACACAGACTTAACAGTGTCCGTGTGTGTTCAGGGAGGTCTCAGACATGACACTACAGAGTAGTGAGTCATTTAGTGAGACCGCAGGTTCCAAATGCCTCTAACTGTAAAGCAGAAAGCTGCAGTGTGGCAGAGTGCGTCTAACACGAGGGGCTTGGGAGATGGCTCAGCTGGTAAAGTGCTGGCCTTGCAAGTATAAGGACCCGAGTTCAATTCCCAGAATCCACCTCAAAAATGCAGACATGGTAGCATGCACTTGGGAGGCAGAGACAGGTAGATCCCTAAGGCCAGCCTAGTATAACTTGGCCACTTCTAGGACAATAAGAGACCGTGTGTCAAACCACAAAATGAACAGTGCCTGAGGAATGACAACGAAGTCCTCTGGCCTCCATATGCATGAGCGCACACATGCACAAATACCCACACACATGTGCACACACACAAACATACAAACCCACCACTCTGCCACTTATTAAAGATTTTTTATTCTTATTTATGCACATGTATCTGTGCATGTATATATGTGCATGTGTGTGCAGATGCCTTTGGAGGCAAGGAGAGGGCATCTGATACCGTGAGAACCTAGTTACTATGAATTGCCTGATGTGGATGCTGGAAACTGAACTCAGGTACTAGGCAAGAGCAGCAAGAGCTTTTGGCCACTGAGTCTTCTCTCCCAAGTACACATTCATGCACATACACACACACACACACACACACACACACACACACACACACACACACACACACACTGTTGTATCCCTTCTTGGTTATCTTTCTTAGATAACAAAACCAGCCCTGACTCGCGTCCTTCAGTGGCCAAATGGTAATCTTCTAAAGCGTAATTACCTTTTCTGTTATTGCCTCACCTATTTTCATCCCACCCACATTTTAAAGCAAGTGATAATGGCTTCATGTTTACCGGCATGTTATAAAGGTTCCTTTCACAATAAATACATGCATGTCTTGAAAGGCAGGATGTTTTTAGGGAAAATATTAAGTAAATCATATTAGAGCTGGATCTCAGATATGAGATCATTAAGATGAAATATGAAAAGCTAAAATTGGAGAAACACTGGATTAATTGGAAAGAAATACATGGCAGGCAACTTCTTTCCTACGTCTTTCTCAAATTAAATAATAAATCTTGCTGCCTTGTTTTTCCAATCTAAATGAATGCTCTGACTCTTCCCATTTCCCCATCCCTTTCTTTTCCCAAGGCTTTGCTGGTGTCAGAGGAATTTGTGGCTGGTAAGAAGTACATCATTCTCCTTCCCCATGGATTCCACGTGAGGGCTCCGAGCAGCACCTACGCTCATTAAGCTCCATCATTCATTCATTTACAAACACTTGCAGCCTCCCTCTCAGTACCAGTCCTTAGCAAGAGGTACAGTACGGCAAAGAGTAGGAAGATGGGGTCTAGCTGGGGAGACAAATAACAAAACCAGCAGATGGAGAGGAGTGTCATAAGTACTGCACAGGGAAACATATGACATTGGGAACAGGGTATTAAGTTGGGGAAAATATTCCCTGAAAGATCGGCTATACAGGATTATAGTTATACCTACATGTTCCTCAAGAGCCATGGGTGGAGACCATCTCATCACCATCACTTTCCCGCCGGGAGATTTTGGCCAAGTGGCTTCAACCTCAGCCTGCTTTCCAGTCTTTTAAATGGAGATAACCTCATCTCCCTCTTTCCCAGTACTGAAAGAATCCAATGAGACACAGTGGTTGTTAGTGTTAATGGTAAACTTGATGGAATCTAGAATCACCTGGAAGATGGGCCTCTAGGCAGCCTGTTGGGAGTTATACTTGATGGTGTTAACTGATGTTGAAAGATCCATCTTGACCATAGTCAGGACTATTCCCAAGGCACAGCGTTCCAGAATGCACAAAATGGAGAAAGCAGGCTGAGTACTGGGAAGCAGTCAGTGCTGTTTCTTGAGTGTGGATGAACGTGAGCAGATGCTTCAGGCTCCTGATAAACTGTGCCCTTGGGCTGTGAGTGGAATAAGCCCTTTCCCTGTTAAGTTGCTTTGGTCAGGGTGTTTTAGATGACAACAGGAACAAATGCTAAGAGAGAAAGTGAACACAAAACACCCCAGCACAATGTCTGGTACCCAGTAAGTGCTCAACAAATGGCCAGTGACCTCCTCAGCTCCTACCAGCCAAGGTCTCTCTCCATCATATTTGAACTTTCATGCAAACATCCCCTTCACAGCGTCAGCTAATCCTACCTGGATAAGACACAGAGGAGTTGTGGTGATTCTCCTGAAATAGAGGTTCAGAGGAGTCAGGGGTGGAATGCTCTGACTGCTTTGGGTATGAGGTAGTTCCTGAAATATGATTTGTTCTTGAGGAGAGACTCACTAAGTAGGGGTTGGAGTTTGGTCTGGTGACCAAGATGTAGACAGTCAAAGGAAACAGAGGAGACTGAAGCATTGAAGGGATGATTTTTAATTACCAGTAAAGGAAAAACAGAAAAGAATTTAGTGGAAAACAGTGAGGTAAGAAGTATTGGATGCAAAAAATTAAAAGGGAAAAAATCAGTCCTTAGTTTAAAAATAGAAGCAGTTTCAAGAGTCCATCAGAAAATATGATGATGGGGCTGGAAAGATGACTCTGGGAGTTAAGAGCACCTACTGCTCTTGCACAGGGCCTGAGTTTAGCACCCATATCAGGTGAGTCATCTAGAACTCCAGCCCTAAGAGATCCAGCACCCTCTACTGGCTTCTATGGACACCTGCACTCACAGGTGCACATACCTCCACACAGAGACACAATTAAAAATAAAATCATCTTTTTTTTAAGTTATGAACAGCCAAAACCAGCACCCCTGAATGAGCACATAATATTTTTCAAAACCCACTAATCAGAACTATTAGAAGTTACAAAAATCTCAAGACAGGCAATTCTGACACATGCCTTTAAAATCCCACCACTCAAGGGGCAGAGGCAGGCAATCTCTGTGAGTTCAAGGCCAGCCTGGTCTTCAGAGCAAGTTCCAGGACAACCAGGGCTGTACAGAAAAACCCTGTCTTGAAAAAACAAAATGAAAAAAAGAAGAAAAGAAAGTTACAAAAACCTCACTTTCATAATGTTTTTCTCTATTTATAAAGTGAGTTCTTGAGCACTGAATCTTCACCAGGGCCCGGTGAGTAGGTGTTATTGTCAATTTTCAGGAAAGGAAGAGGAGAGTGTCCTGCACCCAGTGGCTTCCCTCTGCCTTCATTTGGAAGTCCACACATGCATGTGTTCCCCTGCAGACTGCAATTTCATCATGGAGAAGCAAATGCAGCTTGTGGAGCTGCCTCCCTCCTGCAGTGCTCCCTGGGGATTCAATGGCTGATGACCTCTCTCCTGACAATGGAAGGCATCACTGCTGCAGTGCAGCTGTAGAGAGCGCCCTGTGGAACCCTCTCCCGGGCACTGCTGGGAAGCCTGGCCCTGACAGAACCATCTGAGGAACAATTCCCCTTCCTGCATCTCCTTGATGAGTGGCACCCCCTAGGACACACAGACTTTGAGGTTCAAAAAGGGCTCACCTTACCAATTTCATGTTCCCGGCCTCTAGTAAGAGAAGGGAAATGGGACACCTGAGTCCCATGGTGCAACAGGAGTCAACTCCCAAAATCCCCACCTCTTAAGGTGACCTCTTGTGACCTACTAGCCATTTCTGAATTGTCAGCTTTCTCCTCTGACCTGGACAGTTGTTCTGTGAGAGGATAAAAATCCCTGCAGACTCATACAGCCTTCTCATGCCACAGCACCACGTCCTGAGCCCTGGTTCTTGCTGACCCTGCTCTACCTGCCTTGCCGTGACCTCCCTAAGGTGCTCCCCCACACTTTCTTCAGACCGGTCTTCACTTTCCCTGTTCTCTGCATACCCTCTGTGGAAACCCTAAGGCAGTCGTCCATCTTCCAGGAAGCTCCACTCCCACCCTTTTAACCTGGCTAAGCTTGCTGTCTAGAATGCCTGCCCCCTCTGTGAGCCACTTGCCTATCTCCAAAGTCTAGCTTCCATCTCCTCCAGAAATGGAAGGCCCAAGTCACGGTAAGAGTCTCTCTCTGTCCTTTACACTCTCCTTCATAGAAACAGAGAGAAGGCAGCAAAACCTCTGGATGTGTCGGTGCCATCCTGCCCTCCACAGGTCCCTTTATGGTACCTATCCTCTATCCCTCCCCCACATGATAGGAGTTTGCTTCCTAGCTGATGGATCCCCTGTGAGCAGACATCATACCATCTTTTACACTGTGTCCCCAGCACTGACTAATGTCTTTCTGTGAAGAGACACCATGACCAAGGAAAGTTATGGAAGAAAGCATTTAATTGAGGGCTTGCTTACAGTTTCAGAGAGTTAGTCCACGGTTGTTATGGCAGGGAGCGTGGTAGCAGGCAGGAAGGAATGGCTCTGGAGCAATAACTGAGAGCTTCCATCCTGACTCATGAGCATCCGGCAGAGAGAAAGGGAGTCTGGATCTGGTGTGGGCTTTTGAAGCCTCAGAGCCCACCCCCGAGTGATACGCCTCCTCCAACAAGGTCACACCTCCTAATCCTCCCTAAACAGTTCCACCAGCTGGCCACCACACATGCAAATATATGAGCTTAGGGGAGCCATTCTAGCTCAAACCACCACACCCAGCCTCCCTTTATGGAGATGCTCCAAGAATGCTGTACAAATGAACAGATTCTCACTGGACAAGCAGTGAATGCACGCTTGAAAGTCAGACATCATGGTTTTCAATGCTCTCTACCCCTCTACAGACTAAACTGAAGCTAAGCTGCTTCAGCTCGCCCAGCTTTAGCTTTACCATATATGGTGTCTTCAAGCAGGCCAGAGCACCTCTCTTGGGAAATGTTGAGAGGATTCAATAACAAACCTTTGGTGAACTCCTACCACACACCAGGAGCAAGGAAAGTACTCAGTAGATGGTGCTGATAACTACAGATGGAGAGCCTCACCTGTGCTGGATCCTAAAATAAACCGTAGGAGCCCTTGACTCTTTAAAATGTAGGACCTTGGGGCCAGTGAGAGAACTCAGTGGACAAAAGCATCTGATGTCAAACCTAATGGAGCCACTTGGTGGAAGGAGAGAACTAGACCCCACAAATTATCTCTTACCTAAACATACATGATGAGGCATATGTGTGCTCACACATGTGCACATATGTGCACACACAAAAAAAATTTAATTTTAAGTTAAGTAAATAAATTAGGGGCTGGGTAGGTGGCTCAGAGGTTGAGAGTGTAATGCTCTTGCAAAGGACCTGAGTCTATTCCCAGTACCTGTGTTTCATGGCTCACAACCACCTGTAATTCCAGCTCCATGGGGATCTGATGTCTTCTTCTGACTTCTGTGGGCACTCACATGCACATACCCATACACACACACATACACACACACACACACACACACACACACACACAATTTAAAATATAATAAATGCTTTTAAAAAGTGAAATAAAATATCAAGCCTACTTGCCATTCCAATTAATACTCAAACACCATATGCATTCTGCTAAACACCTGCTTACCTGTCTCCTGGGATTGTTACAGCAACCCTAGAAGTTATGTCATTTAACTGATTAGGAAACCAAGATCAAAAGGGAGTTCATGAACTTTCCCAAGATCACTTGTATAACAAGGAACAAAACAGACCCTTAAACACATACAGTCTGACCCCAAAGACCCCAAAAATCTCCGTGCCAGGCTGACAACCTGATGTTGATCTTGTTCCATAAAAAGTAGCTTGAAGCTACTAGAAACATCTGTAAGACACAGTCAGCTTGTGATCTGAGGTAACTGAGGAAGGTGAGGGATGATGGAATACCACAGGGTTCAGAGAACTGGTTTTCAGATGAATTCTTTCATCTATGGTGACTATGGTGCCTGGTATACTTCAGGATAGCTGAGTGAATGTCTGTGCTGACTGATTTTAACTGTCAACTTGACACAACCTAGAGTCACCTAGGAAGAGAGTCTTAATAACTGCTTACATCATGTTGACCTGTGGGCATGTCTGTGGGAGACTGTCTTGACTGTTAATTGACATAGGTAGCCTCAGCTCTATGTTGCGCAATCAGCCATTTCACAGGCTGGCCCCTGAACTGGGTAAGAGTAAGAAAACTGACTGAGTATAAAACTAAGCAAGTGAGCAAGAGTCAGAGTGTTTCTTCTCCATCTGCAGACTGTGGATAACAATGCTTCAAGTTCCTGCCTTGACTTCCCCAAAGTAATGTACAGCAACACAAAATTGAAATTGAAAATCCTTCCCTCAGTTGCTTTTTGTCAGGCTATTTTATCACAGCAATGGACATAAAACTAGAACAATGGCCAAGAAGGGAAGAAAGGCACCAGAGTGGACGGTGAGTGGCCACGGAAGCCTACGGATCTGGAAAGATGAGGCAGAGCAAATAGAGATATAGATGTTACAGATGTAGAGAGAGATGGAGACGGGGGCAGGGAGACTGGAAAAGAGCCGTGGTTGGACTTCCCTCGGCTGAGACAGGCAGCCTGTGGTTTACTGTGTGCCTCACTGTTGGAACTGTTAGGTGAACCTCCCGGGCTGTAAGCAGAATCCAGAAGTGCGCTCCCAAGCTCGTATCACTGACAGACTTCAAAAGGACCACTGAAAGTGCTTTGAAAGTAGTTACAGAAGCTGAGTGATGAGGACAGCTTTCTAAATATTTATTTTTATTATTTTTGATTATGTACGTGGGAGGGACAGGTTGTGCATGTGAGTGTAGTTGTGGGAGAGGGGATTTAGGGATACATATGATCAAGAGACATGAAACCCATCACTTTGAACACTAATTAAAAATGATAACAATGTCTAACGATGTCTCCTTGATGACATCATTAGACAGAATAAAAGTGTACAGAAGGAAGTTTCTGAGTAAATTTTACTGCACTCTCATTAAATCCCAAAACGGTAGGCCAGAGCATGGTTCTGGGTGCGACTCTGCTGTAAAGCCCAGAGGATGCTGGAAGCAGGAACTCTCTCTTCTTGATGTTTTCTAAATGACCAAAGGACAAGAATGGATTTTCTATCCCCCGGGCACATGTTTTGTTGACGCACTAATAACCCAGCTGCTGGAAATTCAGGTCAGGGATTTGGGGGAAAACTGAAGAAACTGTATCCGGCCCTTTGGGAGACCAGTGTTTGACTCTAAGCTTTTAAAACACTGTCTAAAATCCGGAGAAAACTGCCTTTAATGAACGCCAGCAGCCAGGACCCCAGAAGAGACCAGAGAGAGGAGACTGTAATTTTCATCTAATATTGTTGCCTTTGGGAATTAGCCAGAGGCCTCAATGGCTCGAATCTCCAGCCTCAAAGTTATCTTTTAACTGTTCTATAGGCTTTGGGGCCTCAGGGGGACCTGCCCTACCCTCCAGCCTGAAGCCTTTGATGCCACTAGGAAGGACTGGCCAAGGCAGTCCCAAAGGAACGCAGGACAGATTGTCTTAGTTACAGTTATTATTGCCATGATGAGACACCATGACCAAAAGCAACTTGGGGAGGAAAGGGTTTGTTCAGCTTTCGCTTCCACATCACAATTCACTACCAAAGGAAGTCAGAACGGGAACTCAGGCAGAGCAGGGACCTGAAGGCAGGAGCTGATGCAGAAGCCATGGAGGAGTGCTGCTTCCTGACTTGCTCCTCATGTCTTTCTCAGACTGCTTTCTTATAGAACTCAGGACCACCAGCTCAGGGATGGCACCACCCACCAGGGGCTGGGCCCTCCTCCCATCAATCACTAATTAAAAAAAAAATTCTACAGGCTCAGCTTCAGCCCTAACTTATGGAGGCATTTTCAAAATTGAGGCTCCCTCCTCTCTGATGACCCTAGCTTGCGTCAAGTTGACGTAAAACTATCCAGTACACAGACCAAGGACTGCCTAGGATGTGAAGGTGGAGTAGGGGCATTGCTGATATTCACACACTTCTCTGTGGCTGTTCTAAGTGTTTTAAACTTCATAGTTTAATGAGATAGGTGTTACTGTCACCACCATCTTATACATTGGACAACAAAGGTACAGAGGTGGTAATTAACTTTGCCAAGGTCACCATTAGAAAGTAGGAAAGCCCAAATTTGACTTCAAAAGCCCACACACATGTACTTTGCCCCTACTGCCTTATGCATAGCAAATGAATGGGGACTTACCTCCCAAGTACAAGGTTGATTCCAAGATCAGCAAAAGCCAGCTACACTGAAAGGCTCCTACACGCTGTTTGTGAGTGGGAAGGGAGCCTGGAAGCATGGTCTATCCTAAGTGTCTTGAACCAGCTTTGATGTCTCCTCCCAATCCTCGAATTGTGACTTGATGACTCCAAATCTGCCTTCATATCATCAGTGACACATGCCTCAGTTTCTCCAGAAGACACCACTTTCACCTTTCAGCAGCTCTGGCCATGTGGAATCTTGTACTGAAGGATATCTCCCTATTATCCTCATTTCTGCCTAATTGACATCCAAGCATCAGCAACCCCTCCACTGAGCTCTTTCTCTCCACTGAGATACCACAGACAGAAACGCACAGAAGAAAGCTGTGGAAGGAGAGGCAGGGGAAGGCTTCCTCAAGGTCATTCATAACACCCTATGCCTCTAATCAGGCTATAGAGTCCTAAGTTAGGCAAAAGTCTACACCCACGGTCAATCAAACATCAACCAGCCTTTATGGAGCATTATGAATCGGGACTCTTGACAATGTAATGGAAAGAAAAATCCAACTAAAATTGGCTTGAGCACAGGATAAATTAGTTGGTCCATTTAACTGAAAAGGCCGGGGGAGATGATGGTTTGAGACCGGCTAGAAACAGGCACTCACGGCGCACTGTGAGGAATCTGACTCACTCAAGCTCTAAGTTTTCATTTCCTCAGCATTGGCTTCCTTTTTATTTTGTTTCGGTTGTGGAGCAGGGTATATTGGGCTCTCCTATGTATATATTCTAAGAGTTAAGAGTTAAGGAGCTGGGCAGGGTGGTGGCACTTGCCTACAATCTCAGCACCCAAGAGCTGAGGCTGCAAGAGAATGAACTTGGAGCCTGTCTGTTGTCAAAAAAAAAAGAAAGAATTAAGAGAAAGAAAAACATTTTAAAGTGAGTCTCTTTCCAATAAAAGATTCACAATTAAAATAGTGAGCGGACCGGCATCATGTGTTTATCCCGATCAAGCACCTGCTAGAAACTGGAGTGTATTGATTGACAGCCCTGTGTGCCCTACCCTGGAATCTCTGGATAACCTTCTATATGATAATTAATTTTTATTATAAACTTGGTTTGATTAAGAACGCCTAAGGTATTAGTGAGGTACACTTTGTGTGTGCCTGTGAGGACATTTCCAGAGAGGCTTAAATCAGGAGACAGAGCCCCCCCCCCAACCCAGGATAAGGGTGGCACTGTCCCACAGGCTAGAGTCCAAAACTGAACTGAAAAAAGGAAGAGGAAAAAAAGGGACAAGTACCACAATCCCCTCCCTCTCTGCTTCCTGATGCATCCACATATGAGCTAGCAGGCTCACAAGCTTGTCACCACAGCTGTGGTATCCACCTGTAGACAAGCAGTTTCTGCCATGATGGACCACACCCTCAAACTCTGATCCAAACCAAATCCTCCCTCCCTGAAGTGGCCCCGTGTCAGGTATTCAGTCACAGCACTGTGAGCATCGTACCACACCGAACACAGTAGCAGTGGGTGAGAGAGATATATTGCTCAGGGAGAGTCCCAGTGGGAGTTCCGGGGGAGTGATGTGTCTTCTGGGTAAGCAAAAAAGAGCAGCTATCTCTCCTCAAATCTCTTCCCACAAAACTGTAATTAGGGACATGGTGAAAAACCATAAGAAAGCCACATTTTTGTTAACATGGAAAGCATTCTTCTGAGCAAGTCTTACTGCATAGCCCAGGCTAGCCTCAAACTCACAACCTTCCTAATTCAGCCTTCCAAGGGCTGATATTACAGTCACAGACTGATACTTCTTACATGAAGTCATCCTTGCACTGAGAAAAGAGGCCCCATGAAAATGTCAGAGAGAAAGTGTAATTGGTTATAACAAATAATTCACAATGCGTGATACAGATCATAAGTCTAAAACCTGACATTAGATGGTAAAGGTGGAGTTGAACCTTCAGGTCCACCATTTTCCTGCTATAACTGAAGGAAACTGGTCTCTCTGCACCTTCAACATGATTCTTCTGTAAACAGGACACAACAGGGCTCTGTGTTATGTGGTCATTATGAACAGATCCATGAAACACAGCTCAACACAGAAAGTAAATCTTGTGAAGTTCCATTCATCCACTTAATGCTTGTTGTGTTTATGATCTACTGTAGCCATGGTGTGGTGTTTCGTCAGCTTCATAACCTAGATCCAACTGAGAAAGGAGCCTCAATGAGGGATTGCCTACATTAAGGTCAGCCTCTGAGAATATCTGTGCAAAACTGTCTTAATTACTGTGGAGAGACCCATCTTAACTGTGGGCAGAACCATTCACTAAGCAGAGGATCCTGGGCTGTGTAAAATGGAGGGGGCAAGTTGAACACTAGTGTGCACACACTCACTCATGGCCCTCTGCTCTTGGCTGTGGACTTACCATGACTGAGTCTCTCAAAATCCTGTTGCTGTGACTTCCCCTCCATGACTGAATGAGCCAAATGAACCTTCCTCACTTAAGTTGCTTTTGTTGGAGCATTTTATCACAGCAGCGGGAAATAAATCAACAGTAAGTTTGGGGAGATAAAATGCCTTTTATTGTGCTTTTTATATTCTAAAATGCAAAAGAAATTCTTAAGTTCACAAAAAGTTAAATAAGGGTGATCCTTGTGGAGAAAAATAAGACAGCAAATGGTGGCAGTTGGGAACAGACCCTTTGTGAAAAGTGGTCAGAGGAGAGGTCATGTTTTCTCTGAGATCTGCATGCTGAAAGGAAACAACCAGGTAAGTATCTGGACTCAAACAAGAGTAACCAAAGAGGGCTGGAGAGATGGCTCAGGGCTTAAGAGCGCTGACTCTTCTTCCAGAGGACCTGAGTTCAATTCCCAGCACCCACATGGCAGCTCACACCTGTCTGTGACTCCAGTTTCAGGGGACCCCCACACCCATGGCAAAAACACAAATGCACATAAAAGTGAAATAAAATATATTTTTAAAAAAAGAGTAACCAAAGATCTGTAGCTTGGTAGAGAGTGACAGAGGTACAGTGCCCATCATGTGGGTTTGTGTGATCAGCTGTATTTCATTCTGTGTGCACAAGGGATACAGTGAGAAATACTAAAATTGAATATTTAAATGTTACTCTTGTGACTAGGAGAGAGCTCGGTGAGTAAAAGCTCTTGCTTCAAAAAAGCATGAGGCCCTGAATTTAAAGGCCCAGAACCTGTATAAAGCACAGTAGCTTGCATTTGTAGTTCCAGTGCTCCTATGATGAGATGGGATGCAGTGTGAATAGGAACAGAAGAATCCCTGAAAGTTTGTAAGATAGTTATACTGGCATAAGCAATAGAAAATCAACAAAAAGACCCTGCCTCAAACAAGGTTAAAGGTAAAGAGTGACACTTAACATGATCCCTTGACCTCCACACATGCACAGTGTTGTGAACACACCCACATTCACACACACACACACACACATGCACACACAAAAAGGAGGAGGAAGAAGAGGAGGGAATTACTCTCAGCACTGTTTGAAGCACAGACTGTGGACTGAGTGTGGAAGTAAAAGTGAGGGGCTGGAGAGATGGGTCAGTGGCTAAGAGCACTCGCTGCTCTTGCAGAGGACCTGGATTCAATTCCCAGAACCCATGTTAGGAGGCTCACAACTCCCTGTAACTCCAGCTCCAGAGGATCTAACACCCCTTCTGGCCTCCACCAGCATTCATACATACATGACACACAGAGACACATAAATAAAAATAAAAGTAAATGTAGATGGGAGAGAAGGGAAGGGAGGGAGGGAAGGGAACAGAGGAAATGTTAGAGAAGGAAGGAAGAGAAGAAGGAAGGGAGGGAGGGAGGGAGGGAGGGAGGAAGGAGGGAGGAAGAGCCCAAGTGACAATACTAGAGCTGAAAGCTATAATAACTGAAATTAACTTTACAGAAAGTGTAAATCAGATTAAACACACCAGAACATGGCACTTTAAAAAAAAAAAAAAGGAGCAGTGATGCTGAGTGATGAAAGACAGAAAGAGAAAATGGAACATGCAAAGTGAGCAGAGGGTCACAAGGTCTAACACACATATAATCGACCCCCAGATAGTGAGGCCAGAGAAGAGGAAAGGAGGTGAAGAGGAGCCATTGAGGAAACACACCAAGACCCGTGTCCACAAAGCTAGGTGAGTCCCAGGTAGGATATTTATAAAACACATCCAACCTGGCTACCTCACATCAAATTGATTATAGGTCAAAAACAGAAGAACTTTAAAAACAACCAGGAAAACTAAAGATTAACGACTTCTAAAGATCAGATAAAGCCCACTGTAAATTTTTTCAAGATAAGGTGTAATCCAGGAAAAAAATGGACCTACATCTTCAAACAGTATACACATGAGCTTAGCCCAAAAGGCCAAGAAGAGATAAAACTGGATACTTGGGGGGAAAAACTCTAAAGAGGGTTGGATATGTAGCTGGGTTGGTGGAGAGCTTGTTCACATACCGGAAGCCCTGGTTCTATCAGAGGACCACATACACCAGGTGGTGGTGCACACCTGTCATCCCAGCAACTTAAGAGCTGGAAGCAAGAGGATCAGAAGTGTGAGGTCATAGTTGGTTACACACTGTTCTCAAAAAAGAAAAAAGACAAAGAAATATGCTTTTACAAAGCCATATGGGTGATGTTGTGGTCAACCTCCCCCCCCCAAAAAAAAAAAAGAACAAATAAATAATAAATAAATATCTCTGAAGACCAAATAATAAAGCACCATATAAACCAGCAAACATCTTAACCACATAACTAGTAGGAGAGAGAACAATGAGACTGAATATGAGCAAACTACACTGATTAACTAATAACATTATCCAACATGAGGCTGTGGAGCTGGCACAGTTGGTAAAGTAACTGCTTCTAAAGCATGAGGACTTGAGTTCAGATCCCCGGAATCCACATCAAAACTGAGTGCTATGGCTCAGGTCTATAACCCCAGTGCTGGGACAGTATTGAGTCCCTGGATTTTATTGGCTGGCCAGCCTAGCCAATCAGTGAGCTCCAGTAGATTCAGTGAGAAACTTTGTCTCCAAAGCTTTTGAAATATAACTTACCATAACTTTGAGGATACAAAGCCTAGGGGAAATTCAACGTCTTAAATATTTAACAACTAAATAGAAAATTTTAAAAAAGCTCAAAAGTCAGATATACAACTGTTCATCCAAGAAGTCAGAAGAGAGATAATTAAATTTAACCCCCACAAAATGAACAAGATGACAGCCCCCAAAACATAACAGAAAATAGATTTATAAAACAGGAAAAAAATTAAGGTTTGTTTGAAGTGACTAATAAAATGGCTGCTCTCGTAGACCTATCTAGAAAAAGAGAGAGAGCACATGGTGTCAGGATGACAAAGAAAGAGGTCACAAGACTCTACACACTAACAAAATCAGGGGATCATCAAATCTTATGCAAATAAATTTAAACATTATAAACAAGATGGATGGATGCCTAGAAATACACTTCTTATTAAGAAAGTTATTAGAAAAGATGAACTTGGAATGATCCCTTATCTGCTTTTTAAAAATTAGTAAAAGTGCAAGTCTGAAAGTGAAAGCCTTCCACAGAAAAACCTGCACATCCAAAGAATTTCAGGAGTGGACACTTGTAAACATTTGAAGAAAAAAAAATGACACCAAACTGTATCTCTAGTGTTTTTATGAGTGTATGCCACATGCATGGGAATACTGAAGGACAAAAAAAGGTGTCAGACCCCCTAGAAGCAGGAATTACAGCTGATTTTGAGCTGCCAGACATGGGTGCTGGGAACTGAACATGGGTCCTCTGGAAGAGCAGCAACCCTCTTAACCACCAAGACATCTGCCCAGCCACATAACCCCAGTCTTGCATGGATGATAGAACGGAAAGAAAGGCTGAGAGTGTAGCTCAGTGGTAGAACACTTGCCTAGCATACATGTAGCACCAAGTTTGAAACCTTAGCACAAAAAAATTAAGATGCTTTAGGGTGAAAGGGGTGCCCAGTGGTAAGAGCACTTGCTGCGTAAGTATGAAGGCCTAAATTTAGATCTCAGTGCCCACATATAAAGATGGGCATGACTGTATATGTGCCTGTAACCCCAGTGCTGGGGGCACAGGCCAGAGATGGGAGGATCGATGGGACTTGCCCACCACCAGCCTAGCTCTAGGTTCAATAAGAAACCCTGTCTCAAGAGAATGAAGCAGAGAACAACAGAGTAGTATGCCCAATGTCCTCCACCAGCCTCTGTGTTCCCAAGCACACACATACAACTTCCACACACAGAAAGAGAGAGAGAGAGAGAGAGAGAGAGAGAGGGGGGGGGGGGGGGGGGGGAGGGAGGGAGGGAGGGAGGGAGGGAGGGAGGGAGGGAGGAAGGAAGGAAGGAAGGAGGGAAGGAAGGAAGGAAGGAAGGAAGGAAGGAAGGAAGGAAGGAAGGAAGGAAGGAAGAGAAAAAACATTCACCGCCACAAAACAGCAATTTTGTATGAACACTTGAGAAAGGTATTTCAAAGAAGGAAAGTTACAGGCCAAGCCCTCTTGCAAGCAAAGATGTTTCCATGTGAATGAAACAAAAGAAATAGTGTGTATATGCAAGGGACCACAAGGGGTTAGATATGAGACAGACCAGAGGATTAGGGTAGTGTTCTATAGCGTGATATGGCAATTCCTGTCATAAATAATTCTTCAAAATGCACATACATATTATGTATTTCAATCTTATTAAATTGTGTGCAGTGTATGTACATGCTCATATTGGGTATGTGCACATGTGTGTACATGTATAAGGAGTCAACCTCAGAAGACGTCCTCAATCACCTTCCACCTTATTGTTTGAGACAGGGTCCCTCACTGAACCTGAGGGAGCTCACTGATTGGCTGGACTGGGTGGCCAATGAACTCTGGGGATCTACTTTGTCTCTTCCACTCCTACCTCCTAGCACTAGGGTTTTAGAGCTGAACCACAGTACTCAGCCTTCGTGTGGGTGCTGGGGATCTGAACTCAGGACCTCATGCTTGTACAGCAGGTATTTACCAGCTGTGCCATTTCCTCAGCCCCTTACTAATAATTGGAATACAAAATAAAGGATGTATTTTGTTCATATTCACTTCATTGCCCTCTCCTCCCTCCTTCCATCTCTCACTGATTACCTTACTCCCATTAAATATTCCCCTGTGTATTCAATTTTAAGTGGTGGCTTGTTTATAGTTTGCTTGTTTATGCTGTCATATGCTGACTATGTAGCCAAGGCTGGCCTGTAACTTGATATGTGGTTGTCATAGTTAATCTTCATTGTCAATTAGATTGGGTTAAGAAATGCGTTCAACCAGGTGGGAGCGCTGCACACCTTTAACCCCAGAACTTGGGAGGCAGAAGCAGGTGGATCCCTGTGAGTTTGAAGACAGTCTGGTTTACAGAATGATTTCCAGGACAGCCAGGGCTACATAGAGAAATTCTGTCTCAAGAAAAAACAAACAAAAAAAAATGCATTCAAAGCCATGCACGATGGCTCACACCTGCATACCTAGGACTTAGCACGCATAGACAAACAATCACTGTGAGTTTGAGGCCATTCTGGTCTAAATAGCAAGTTCCAGGCATGCCTGCATAAGGAGACCCTGTCTCAAAAAAAAAAAAAAAAAAACCCACACTCACACACCAAGAAATCCCTATGACATTGATGAGATGCACTTTGGGTGTGCCTGTGGGTGCATTTCTGGAGAGGATTAGCTAAAGAAAAAAGACCTACCCTGAATGTAGGCAGCACCATCCATAGACTGGTTATAAATTAAAAGGCAAAGAAGAGAGTACCAGCCAAGTACCAGCATCCTCCCTTTCTCTGCTTCCTGACCCACTGAGATGTGAACAAGCAGCCAGCCTCACAGTTCTGCAGCCATGGAGCAGCCTGTGGCTACACCTTCTCCACCATGATGGACCACATCCCTTCTTAAACTGTGAGTCAGAACAAGTCCTTCCTCCCTTAAGTCACTTCTTTTCAGGTACTTAGACAGAATGACAAGAGAAGTAACATACAGTAGCCCAGGCGAGCCTTGAACTAAGCCTGTGTCAGCATCTGTAGTGCTGGGATTGTGGTCAAGTATCACCACGCCTGGCCTTCAAGTCATTTTAAAATATGAACTGCAAGTGTCTCTTTTTAAACCCTCCTCTTTTCAAGTGGATGAACACTCTTTTGCTACCATTTCACACAGTTCCTGGCACATACCAAAAAAAAAAAAAACAACAACAACAACAACTCAGTAAACACCAGCTAAAAAGGGGAAAGAACCTCAATACAGTATCCCACCCAGATGAAGCTCAGGACATGCATGTTTTTCCAAACAAATGAATGAACTCAAGTAAAAGAGCAGACTCGGGAAGAAGAAAAAAAAAAAACGTATCCTCTGCCAAGACTCCGTAATATGCAAAGTCCTTGTGGAAGCTCTAAGAGATAAGAGGCTAAGCAAGAAGAACTGACTGAATAAAGATGAAAGAAGAGTTAAAGCCAGGCTGAGAAGAAAGGAGAGGCAGCTGAAGGGAAGCATGGAAATGAGGTCTCAGAAGATAATGCAGGATCTCATGTGGATGTCAAGCGGTTGGGGCAGGAAGCCGGGGTCTGATCTGCATTGATAGCAGGTATTCATTTCCTCTGTGCAGAGCCTCCTTCTCTCCTTCCACTCTAGGTTTTGGAATGCAGGCTTCAGATACATCCCTGCAGACTCCAGTTCTGAGATCTAGATGAGTCAGTCATGCTGCTCGCCTGAGCCCTGAGCACCTAATCAGAGCACTGGGTAGAAAGGTCTCTTAGTACTGTAAGCAGCTGTTCCTCAGGATAGTGATCTGGGGAGTTTCTCTGGAGTTCTGGGGTCCCTTCTTTTTTTTTAAGACAGGGTCTCACTTCGTACCCCTGGCTGGCATGAAACTCATGTGTAGATTAGGCTGACTTTGAACTCATAGAGATCCACCTACCTCTACTTCCCAAGTGTTGGGATTAAAGTCATCCATCACCATGCCTGTTTCTTTTTATGTGTATATAATTGCCTATATATGTGTGCCTGCTTGTCTGTATGCACCCTGGTTCATGCAGGAGGTGCCCTCAGAGGCCAGAAGAGGGTAACACATCCTCTGAAGCTAGAGTTACAGTTCTGAGCCACTGGACATGGGAGCTAGGAACTGAACTCAGGTCCACTATAAGAGCAGCAAGTGCTCTTAACCTCTGGGACACCTTTCTAGGCCCTATTTCATTGTTAATTAACAGAGCACAACTGATGCCTGTGAGAGCAGTGTGGGACAGCCAACCACCACCACCACCCCACCCCACCCCACCCCCACGCTGTTAATACCAGGTGTTACATGATGATAAACCTCACCTGATTAACACTCTTGTTTCCTTCCCTCTCTTTAAGCCCTCTGCCTGAAACTTTTTATTTTTCTTTTATTTCTTTATTCATTCATCCTTGAAAGAAATGTTTACTGAGCCTCTCCTATGTTTTGTACGTGTGTGTGTGTGTGTGTGTGTGTGTGTGTGTGTGTGTGTGTGTGCAGACAGACTACAATCAAATGAGCATTGTGCTTGATGGTGTAGCCCAACTGTAGGCAAATGTAAGAGTTCTGCCTGTGTTTAAGGTAAGCCAGTCTAAACTAAGCTGTTTGCTATGGCAAGAGTATTAAGTGCATTTTCTAAATACATAGTATTTATCTGTATATCATTAGTAATCCAGGTAGAATC
The DNA here is from genome assembly GCF_007827085.1 of Peromyscus californicus insignis. NCBI lineage: Eukaryota > Metazoa > Chordata > Mammalia > Rodentia > Cricetidae > Peromyscus > Peromyscus californicus. The sequence continues at coordinate 67,674,092 of NW_026294551.1, forward strand.
TCTTCCCTTCTAGATTACCTTGATCCTTTTTCTGTATGTCCTTCCTCTTAGTTGAAGCAAAAGCACTGGAAAGACATTTTAGCTATAATTAAGATCCCCATGTTCTTCTGCCAACTGCTACTGGTCTAAGGGGAAGTTGATTAATCTCCCTGGATTAATTTTTCCCTTCTGTACATAAACACTTGAACAAAAGGCCAGTCACTAAGAATATTTTCAGCTGCTCCTGGTGAGTGTCTCCTGCCTTGATTTATGTAGACACACACACACAAATACATCATACACACACACACACACACACACACACACACACACACACACTCCAGTGACTCCCTGCCTCACTTAAGTAAAACTCAAAATCCTTATCCTGGAGGTAATATAAGCCCCCGGGACTGGAAGTAGTCCAGCCCCAAAGTCCCTCTGCCTTTCTCCCTCTCCTCCCTTCAGGCACACTGGACCAGGGGCTTGCACACTCCAATATATTCCTCCTTCCTCTGTGTCCCTGCAGCTTTTTCTCCCCTCACCTGAAAAACTCTCCTCTGTCTCACTCCTCACTTTCTTCAAAGGCTGGTCACATGTCTCCTTTCAGAACATCCCCTGATCTGGCTGCCTCATCTAAAAGTCTGTCTCCATGTTACTATATACTCCTTAACTTTCTTCTTTTAAAACTGTATTACATTTTTATTCTTTTATTTGTGTAAGGGGAGGTGCATGTGTGTGGGTACACACATGGTATAGTTCACACATAGTCGTAGTCAGTGAACAACTTTTGAGATATAGAGATAGATAGATAGATAGATAGATAGATAGATAGATAGATAGATAATTTTCATTATCCACTCATCTGTTGATGGGCATCTAGGTTGATTGCAGTTCTTGGCTATAGTGAATAAAACAGCAATAAACACAGGGTTGTAAATATCTCTGTGGCAGGGTATAAAATTCTCTGGGTATATGTCCAAGAGTAAAATAGCTGAGTCATATGACAGGTCTATTTTTAATTTTTGAAATATCTCAAAAGTGATTTCCATAATAACTGTATTAATTCACACCCCCGACAAGAGTGAATAAGGGTTCTTTTCTGTCCACATCCTCTCCAGCATTTGTTGTCAGGGTTGTTGATGATAACTATTCTGACTGGAGTGAGGTAATATCTCAAAGAAGTTGTAATTTGCATATCCCTGGCAGCTAGAAATACTCAATACCTTTTAAAACAGTTATTGGCCATTTGTGTTTCTGCTTTTGAAAACCGCCTAGTCAGTCAGTTATTCACCTATCTGCTGATTAGTAGTTGTATTTCCTTGGGATTTATGTTCTGCCATTCTTTGTGAATTCTGGATAGTAGCCTCTTGTTTGTAGCGTAGATGGCAAAGATTTTCTATCATTCTGTAGATTGTCTGTGAACTCTGCTGATCATTTTCTTGACTGTACAGAAGTTTTTATTTTCATATAGTCCCATCCATTTATGTCTTTGAAGAAATTAATAAAATTGAGAATAAAATAACAATAATAAACAAAATCAACCAAACAAAACCAACCAGTTGGTTCTTTGGAAAAGTTAATGAACTGGACAGACCTTAGCTATCTGGCTTTTCTCAGTAGTCTTTGAAGTAAGTGTATATCCCAGGAGTTCAGACCACTGTTATCCCATGCTTGGGACATATCCATTCATGTGTGTGAACTGATTGAAAGTGTCAGTCTCACACAAATAGAAACCTGTTGAAGCAGACGTGCCCCTCTTTTGTGCCATAGTCACTCTCTTCTTTTACCACAAGCTGAGAGATATTCACACTCACCAGCAACAGCAACACACACACACACACACACACACACACACACACACACACACACACACACACTTTCCATTGTGGGAGGAGTAAAAGAAAGCAGTAGACATTGCATTCATATCTGACTGTGCAAGTGTTTCCTAGCCAGACGAGGTTAGGATACAGTTACCAACTTGTTACTTGTTTTATTGTCTCTGAGGCACCACACTGACTCATGTTGATGCATAAATGTGACACATAGAGGAAGGTATCAGTATACATGCCTATGTGGACAGAAACCAATTGCAAAACAGAAATATACAAATATAAATAGACACTTCAGGTTCACTTCAGGATCAATGCAGACTATAAACCAAAAATGATACACATGGGAGGACACACACTTATTAATCCAGGCATGGAAGTGCATGTTTTTGGTCCCAGTACTCAGGAGGCAGAAACAGATAGATCTCTATGAGTTTGAGGCCATCCTGGTCTACATATCTAGTTTCACTTCTGTGTCAATCAGGGCAACATAATGAAACTGCCTGGAGAGAGAGAGAGAGAGAGAGAGAGAGAGAGAGAGAGAGAGAGAGAGAGAGAATAAGTTTACTTTCAAGAGCACACACACATATGCACACAAAGACGATGATATTACCTTAAGGTGTGACTAGAGAGCAGTGAGGCCATATGGGGTGTCTCCTGGCATGCTAATGGTCAGCTTTTGATTACATATGCTACATATTTACATGCATATATTCAATATGGTACATCTACACAGACATTTGTATCAGATTCCTGAGCACCCACTGTGGATAGCAAATCTCCTTTTCAGTCACTACTGAAAACGTTTTGGGAACCCTGGCATGGGGAAGCCATGAAAGAGTCCCTCTGGGACATGCTTCTGCAGTACAGGAGAGAGGGGATTCCACTGGCCTGCTCCTGAGCTGGGAAAGGAAGCTTCACTTGGGAAAAGACCTGAACTTGCAGAGAATAGAGATGTGAGGAATTATTGCCCCAAGAAAAGAATTCCTGAATATGCTTGGTGAATGAAAGGCTTGTCCCCTCTTAGCAGCTTTGAAAGGGAGAGCCCCCAGAGTCCCAGCCAGTTCCAGCGGGCCAGAAAATCCTGCAGAGGCTATTAATCCACTAAAGTCCCCTGGCTGGGAGAAAATCTGATTAACTCTACCTCCCCAGATGGGCTCAACAGTGAAATGTATATCTCATTTCTGAAAGTCAGATAAGGTAGAGAAACAGAGGAAGGCGGGTGAAAGAAAAGGGGAGGACTGAGCATCACAGGACCGAGATCCATACAGGCACTCCTTGGCGTTGCCATTGGAGGCCAGAATCCCCAGCCTGTATGATGGGATTCAAACTTCCTCTGTTCAGATGGAGGAGTGTGTCTTCTGTTTCTCTCAAAAGGACCAGGCAGATCACTCATCTTTGACCCTAGAAACTAAGTTGGCTTTTTTCCTGAACTCCCTACCACAGTGACCCTGGAAGGAAACTTACTCTGTCTTTCAGACTTTTTTCTAAGTCTTGTGGGCCCAACTATTATAGCTTCAGCACTCTAAAGAACTTGAGGGATCTGGTTCCAAGTAACCCTTTTAAAATGATAAACTGAGTCCCCTAAGCACATCTGGACTGGGGCTCATGGTGTTTCACTTACATACAGCTATTTTCTTTTAAAAAAAAAAAAATCAAGGTTAAGATGTTAAAGACTTCAAAAGATGAATTCCATGAACTCCCTGGAGCGACAGAAGACCTGCAAAGACGCTGGGGCCTGGGAAGTGCAGGAAGCTGGTCTCTGCCAGCACTTCAAGGGTTAAACTCAGCCCAGAGCCTAACACACAATTGGCCGAACCTGGAGAGAAGATATGGTTTTTGCAGCCGCGGGCCAATGAACACCTCGAGTGGGAGGGTTTGAAGCTTCTAAGGAGTTTTTCCCCCCATTTTCCTCTCTCCACCCCCTCCTGTCGGCCCTTCCCCCCGCCCCATTCCTCTACGCCGCCAGTTTGTTAAATTAATGCAGTAAGAAAGTCAGTCTGAAGATCTGAGGGAGTCTGGCCAGAAGATGGGTGAGCTCAGAAACCCGACTTGCCTCTGAAAGGTTGAGCTCCCGAGCCCTGCTGGGAAGCCATGGACCCCAGCAGCCCCTGAAAGTTGTGGTGGGCTCTATTGCGCCTGCAGCCCCAAGCAATGGGACACCGTTCCTGCAGCAATTCCAACTTATTCGGAGGGCACCAGCAAACACGGACTGCAAGGCGACAGCAGACTGGAACGGAGGCAGGGGAACGAGATTCAGGGACTCGGTTGTGTTGCGCCAGCCTGGCACACTCTCCGACATCTAACTGAAGCCAGCACCGTCACCTGCTCCACCACCACCACCACCACCTACACACACACACACACACACACACACACACACACACACACACACACACACACACACACACACACACACACACACACACACACACACAAAAGAAAAAAACAAAAAAAAAACCTAAAACCCCTCGGGCCAGCCCAGGGCCAGAAAGAAGATGCCAGCCGGGTCTAAAGGTCCGAGGCCAGGGCTCTGATCCCCACGGATTTCTTGTTTGCATGAAGCTGGCCATCTCGACATAAAAATAAGGGTTAAAAAGAGAAAAATAAAGAAAGAAAAGAAAAGAAGAAAATATACCCACCCCCAAGAGTGCCTCCCAGCGCCGCAGGGAGCCTTCAGCGAGTTGAGCACCAGCAGCGCTCTTCCCGCCCGCAGCCGGGCTGGACGCTCTCCGTGGTGCTGAACCTGCACGGCCGCCGCTGTCCGCGGTACCCAAGCTGCGCCTGGCTGCAATTCTCCCCGGCTCTGCCACCTCGTCCCTCTACTTCCCAGCTCCCTTGAACATCTGGATTATTTTTCCCCATTGGCGCTCTCTGGTTTCATAGGTGCCCATCGGAAATATTTTGCACCCCCATAACTCGTGGACTTTACAGCACAAGAATCTGGAAAATGTACAGCTTCAACACTCTGCGATTCTACCTTTGGGAGACCATTGTATTCTTCAGGTACGCGATTTTCTATACTGACCACTACTATCCTTATGTGCAAATGCGGTTCAGGTGAAGTAAAGAGGCTGACTCTGTCGCGGCCTCATCAGTTGGGGAGGGGGTGCTGTGTGCTGAAGGCCTTTCTGTTCCCCTCCTCCCCCCCCCCCCCTCCACCCGCAGGGTGTCTGGCTGGTGCGTGTAGGTCCCAGACAGTGGCTGCTCTGGCGGCAGCGGTTTGCCTGTTTCCTGCGGTTTGTCTATCTGACTGCTACACTCCCCCCCGATACTGGCTCCCTGGCCCCTCTGCTCGTTACCCTTCATTCAGCTGAGGACTTAAGGAGAAGCTTTATGAGTTTTTTAGTTTAATTGGGACCGCATTCTCTCAAACCGCAGTGCTGGAAACCCCGGGTCTCCCGTCTGGGAGCGAAGTGACAACTAGCGGTGACGCGGAAGGTTGCAGTTGGACTGGCTGGACACAAAACAGAGCATTCTGTCTCCCTTTTTGTTGTTTTTCTGGAGGGGGGGGTGTCAAGGTTCCTGTGGTTTGAAGCTAGGGGATAACGCAGTTATGACCTCAGCTTGCAAAGCCCTAACTTGAGTGCAGATCAGGCCTATTTACGCATAGACACTGAGAAACATTTTCCTTTCAAAACTTTGACTCCATCCCTCCCTGAGACACACTTCTTTCTGAACTCTGTTACAGCCGACCCTCCCCTGCTCTAAAGGGCAGTTCTTATTTATGAATGAATGCCTATCCCTGCCGCCATAGCTGGGCTCCCCACACCCATCCATTGACTCCTAATTCTCTGCGTACAGGCTGAGCATTCTTGTGTTAGTCCAAGTGAAAAGTGAAAAATCATGTCTTTAGGAAGTATTGAAACAGATAGGCCTTTTGTAAGTGGGCAAATCACGCCATCTTCAGAGGTGGTGATGATAAATTCCATCTATATGAATTGAAAAATATTCTTCCCGGCTCTGCAGAGATCGTTAATCTTCCTCATCCTAGCGTGTCTGCTTCTCGTGTTTTACCACTGTAGTGAGTTAATAGGCATTTGAGGGAAAAAAAAACCAATCCGGTTGTTCTAAAAAACTATATGACCACCAAATAAGATCCTCTCTGATCATAAAACAGCACATAATCGTGATTTTATTACACTGCCAAGAGTTGTTGGTTTGACTAATCCACTGGCTGGTGATATGGATGAGGCCTCCTCTCCCAAGTGACAGTTTCTGAATTTGAGTCTCTCTTTGTGTTTTTTCTCTCAAGATGATGAAGACAAGAGAACCCCTCCCTTCCCAGGGTTACCCACTGCTAAAGCTTTTAATACCCTCTTAAAATACTTCTTTAGCATGCCACTGCCCCAGTCACAGCTTAGAATGTAAATAGTCAAGTATTTTCTTAAGTCCAACATCCCAGAGCCTTGTGAGATTTACCTACTTCATGGGGGGAGGCAAGAAGTGTCTTATCACTCTGCCCACCCCCATTCTTTTTTTTCTTGATGCAACCCTTGATTTTGCCTCTCCCAGACATAAGCTTTCATTAAAAAGGGGAATCGGTCTAAAAGGTCTGCATTGTAATCGCTTAGATAAGGGTGAGACTCCGCTGTGTTAATTCCTCAAGTGAACTGGTGGTGGCTCGTCAGAGAGTCTCATTGTGTCTCCCTTCCCCTCTATGGGTGAAGGCACACATAAACAGCAATAGACATGATCGAGAACTCGATGTGTTTGTGAGGAAGCAAGAGGCATGACTAGAGAGATCCAGCTTATGCTGGTGCTGCGGCACTATCAAAGCAGGAGAATGGTTGCTTCGTTTTAGGAGTTAATGTTCACCCCTCTGCAGTTTTCCAGATAAATGAAGCAAAGGGGATCACGAGAGGGTTAACCAAGCAAGATGTCCTTGCTCAAATGGTATTTGCATCTCTGATACTTTCATCTTTCAAGTTTTAGGTAAGACATACAACAGCCTTAGAACGTAGGGTAAACAGAGGCCAGCAGCTCCCTTACAGGTTATAGGGGAGTAACCAGCCCTTCTCACCAAGGGACAGGCTGAGGGTTGGATGAGCCAGTGTATATTCCCAGGGCCCAGGCCCTTCTTAGGTTGAGTAAGGCCTGTGGCTCACCTGTTTGAAATTATTGAAAATCTTGGGGGGGGGCACCAGGGCATTACCCAAGGTGCTGCTGCATCGCATCTGTGCGCAACCAGAGAAACAGTGACATCGACAGCAAAACAAACAAAAACTGAAGTGAGCAGTGCTGGAGCCTCACAGACTACCACTGCGGGGAGTGAATGGAGGCATTGGCAAGGCAGACTGGGGTCCTAGGAGACCAGCAACACTGCAGTGTTCATCAGCCATGTCCCCACAAATGCGTGAAAGCAATGTGACTGAAGTTCCTGCTCTCGTGGTAAACAGCCTGGCGTTCTTAAGTTTCATACATGACACCCTGCAATCCAATAACACAAATTGTGTGTCACTTGGAGGTTGGGGCCTTATATCCACTTGGGCTAAAACTAATATTCAATTTTTCTTTATTTATTTAACGCTGGAAATGCATTCCATTCAACCCAACTTTAAACCAAAGGGACATGGCTTTGATCCCCCCAGAGTCTTGGCAAAGGCTTATAGCAAGGATGGGACTAGTATGACCCCAACAGTTCCTTGCCTTCTTAATAACTCAGACAGACATGATCTATAATGATGCCTCTCGGCCTCTGCACTATTGACATTTTGACCTTTGTAATTCTTTGTCATGACGTCTGCCCTGTGCATTGTAGCAGCCTGTCTGGTGCCAGTCGCATCTTTTCTCCCTGGTCATGACAAACAAAAACGTCTCCAAACACTGCAAACTAACCCAGGGTACAGTGAGAAGGGACAGAATTGCCCAAGTTGTGAATGACAATAAAAATAACCCAAATTTTTAATCAGCTTCTCTGATGCACTAATTGTCATCATGAAAAAGTCGAATCTGCCTGGGGACATAACCCCTGGGAGAATACACAGCACGTCCCGCTGAGACAGAAAGGGATCTCGCTTGTGCTTCAGCAGGGATCGAACACAGAGGGACATGAACCGAGTGGTTTTCCCACAAGATCACCACCTTTCCGTGTGTACCTTTTCCATTTCCCATCCCAGGAGATGACACCTTGTGCTGAGATTTTAGACTCTGTGTGTCAGTCACTTGCTAAGAAAGCTGATCAAAACTTTGAAATGCAGATGTTTGCATCAATTCTAGGACAAGAAAGACCATGGAAAAGACATTGTTTAATATCTCTATCACAAATGAGTGTTTTCCTGAGACAGACCCTCTTGGGAAGGTTCCCAAGCTTACCAGGAAGGACAGACAACCACCTTGGTCTTTCTCCCCGATAACAGCTATGTTCTGCCTGAGTCCTGCCCACTGTATTTGGGGGCACTGCGGAACGCATCTAGAAGTTTCTGAAATGGCCCAAGGACTTTTTTCCTAAAGAACTAAGCCCATAGGGCAAGTCTGCCTTGGAGCCAACCAAAATGTCAATCAGCCTGCCTGCCCTCTGGAGGCTTAGGAAAGATAGAAAAGAAATTTCATGTTTTCATTCCCAAGGAGCAGTTTGGACAGGGACCCAAAGCCAATAAATGGAATTATAAATCCACACGTAACATCTGCATATTTGCAAAACTGGGAATGACCTACCGAGGACACATGGGGAATTTATCTGTGAGATGGCCTTATGAAAGGCCGCAGCTATGCGGTGCAGTGGAAGCAGAACAGCTATGGGCCACGGGTTCTGACTTCCAGAGTCAACTCAGCTCTCCTCCTGCGGCACAGCCATAACAAGGCTCCTTCCGTATGGCTATTCTAATTTTCTACTCAGATGGCTAAACCCAACCCTTGTGAGTTCCCTTCAGTCTCTGAGCAACTCATTTTGCAAAGACAGGACCCCGTTTGCACAAAGGCTCTGGATGAGCCGGCCCCAGTGGCTTCCCTGCCTTCATCCCTTCACCAGGTGTTAGCTAACTACGTGATTGTGTGTCCAGTTCAAAACTGGGCACTCTGCAGGGATACATGCCATTCCTGAAGAAACCTTTTTCTCCTGCATTAGAGGGTCTGCAGTGTTCGCCTCCGGGCAGCCTGTATACAGAGCCTACGACAGCATCACACTGATGTGGGTGTCATTAACTTTATTTCCTTCATCAGCTAGCAGAAGCCAAAATGATTTTTAAGATGGATGGTACTGTCTCCTGTCTGCCCATCTCGAGGCTCTACTGCAGGTTGTTTAGTGTGCAGCAGACCTGGGATCTGGAATTTAACTGTAGTAGTATGACCTTGAGAAGAGTCTGTGACCCTTCTGGGTCTCACTTTGCCTACCTGTAAAATGAAAGGACTCCACCAATCACACTCTCGAAAATTATTTTTAGCTGTTCCTGTTGGTGCCGACCTTTTCCCATTCTTCCCCATAACAGTTCAGATTGGGTTAAAGTGATTGCAGTGTGTCTCAGCTATTACCAAAATAATAATAACAGCTGTTCCCAGTTACTCCCAGACTCAGAAGTCAGAAAAAAAAATGAGGACCTCACCCAGCTACTCCCCTCTTTGAACAGTTCCCCTAAGATGGACCTGATGACTGACAGAGATGATAACCGTCTTCCCTTTCCACCCCAAGGACTGTTCAGAGAGGTGAGAGGGGATGCTGTTCCACCACTGTCTTCACCTGAAAACCATCTGAGAAATCAAAGGTTTTCTACTTTCTGTCAACAACTCTATTGAACATTTTCCCGCCACCCACGTGCACACATAAAGCCTATTTTTCAGCTGTTCATCCTTGCCTTATCTACCCATTGTCATTAGTCAGAAGAACACACAACTATCAGAAGCCCCAACCACCACAGCACAAGCAATGCCCCTGGCTGAATTTATTTAAGATGAAATGTGGTAAGGACCTGTGGTGCTGCCTAGTCAGCCCATATGGTGTGGGCAGAGGTAAACACACACTGGCTAGTCTTTGAAGCATTTTAAGTAGATTCCAAGACCTCCTTAAGACTGCCCGTACCTCTGACGTACCCACGGCTTCCACATTGGGAAACACTAGATTTGATTTAACCTCTGTGACTGCAAAAGAATAGATTTACTTTAATGCACACAGAAATTCTAGCTCAAGGGAACTAGGAACTTTCTGGAATCTTTACTGAGTGGTGCAGGGGCTGCCACAGTGGTCATGACGGTCAGAAGAAGGGTGTAAGCAGGAAATACAAATCTACCTGCCAGGGTGATATAGAATTTCCCACTTCTTCTATAGATTATGAGAGTTTGTGGGTGATTTCCTGCAAAAGAATAAATGGAACGCAGATCAGAGATAACATTGACAATTCTTACACCCCCCACCTTTTGTCCTGACTCCTAAATTGCCACCTGAAATTTGTGGGCTTTAAATCAAGCCAAGAGCACATACTCAGTGGTATTTTTCTCATTCTTCAAAGTAGATCGGATAATAACTAAAATGGGCAGTGAACCTACCCACACAATGTAGCAAAAGATTATTAAAAGGAAGCCACCTCAGTTATATAAAAAAAAAACCCTGCATTTAAGGAAGGAAAAGGGCTTCAGAATGCACCAGAAGGACCTAGCAGAAAATTTACCAGTCCGCAAATAAAGCCACAGTCACAGTTGCTGTTCCTGGCACTTAAGGCCTCTCTGCCCTGAACTCCAGCTGTCTCCCACAAACCCATTCCCTGTTAAGCCTAACACACAACCAAAGACACAACGGGGTGCCAGCAACTTATTGAGACAGCAGTTAGAAGGGAACAGTGGCTGGATGCTAGGAGAGGGGGTTTAGCCACACTGAGCCCAGGCTTTGGAATGTGATCCCTTAAAAGGGGAGCCCAGGGCACCAAAGCTTTTGAAATCGTGTTTAAAGGTCCCTTTGTGACTTTCTGAAGTTGATATTGTCTGAAGCTAATTCAGTACAATTAGATTACCACTCTCAGCCTTTCATAGGATCTATTACTAGATGAGTTTACCGTCTTAACGGGATGCTGCTGACAATTGAGAATCCCAGCCATGAAGTGGGCAGCAGATGCCCACAGGACACCCCAGCCCAATTCCATCCTCAGGAGCCGCATCCTCAGACCTCCCACCCATTCACTCCAGGGAGGTCACACTGTCCCTCCAAGTCAAGGAGTCTGAAGTAGCCTGAGCTCTGAGCAGATCTAGAATCTAACCTGTCAAATCTAGTTGAGAGGGGCTTGCCAAGGAGAGGGATCCCAAGAATGTGAGCGGTTCAAACTTATATACAGTGTCTTATTACTGAACCATAGCATGTGAAGAGGCACCAGTCAATGCTGCAGGTGATGGAGAGACATGGGGGATTGATGGTGGAGATAGCCTCACAAGTACACACTGCTGTATACGTATGTACGGCTTTGCATATGTCAATCAAACATAATTAAAGATAGTTTTAAAAATTAAATAGTCGGCCGGGCGGTGGTGGCACATGCCTTTAATCCCAGCACTCAGGAGGCAGAGGCAGGCGGATCTTTGTGAGTTCGAGGCCAGCCTGGTCTCCTAAGCAAGTTCCAGGAAAGGTGCAAAAGCTACACAGAGAAACCCTGTCTCGAAAAAAAAAAAAATTAAATAGTCAGGCGTGGAAAGTGGCTCAGTGGTAGAGCACCTACCGAGGATGAGATGCTGGGTGGAGTCCTTAGTGCCACAAAGTAGCAACGTTTTAATGGTAAAATACAGATACTCAGACCAGACTACAGAACCAGGCTCTCCTGGGATGGGACCAGAGACTGAAATGCTCGAAAAGGCTGTTAAGTTGAAGTTTTTCAAACTTCAGGCGCATAGCAAGTGCCAAGGGTCTTGTGGAGATTCAGTTTCTGAGATCTGGGGCATGAGAGTCAGTCTTTCTGCCAGCCCTCTCACGACACAGAGACTTACATGGATAGGAAGTGGGGAACATCAAGGCCCTGGGTCATCCCAACTATGGCCATGTGTGGAGAAGCTCTTTCACTTTGCAGATAAAAAAGAAAATATAAGCAAGTTGCTTACAGGAGGACAGGGCTTCCCCAAAGCATCAGTCATGCATCATTCCCCAAACTTATTCACCATGTGTTGTCTGCAAAGCCTGTGTACCCTGATGATGCCTCTATGTCCCCCTTCATTCCTTGCCAGTTCTGGCTCCCTCTCCTGAACATAAGCACCAAAAGATAGCTCCTCCCCTGGGCAGCCAGCCCCACCCTGAGATGGGGATGCAGTCCCTGAGTCCTGGTGCACCATCAGCTCTCACTCACACACCAGACCTGCACTGTGAGAGGATGCAGACAGAGAGAGGCATCCAGGGATGGGAATGCTATCCTGGCCCCAGAGGCCTAAGGCACAGCAATGAGCATCTGTAGGGACTGAGGGAGGAGTGGATCTGATGTCAGAAGGGACTCCAGAGAATAGGGTTTCTTTAAAATCTCACTCACCCATCTTCCTGAGCACCTGATACTCTCAAACCGGCATTACCTAGATGCTTGCTTGGGACTCCCAGAGTTTCGGAAGACTCTGCATCAGTCCATCATTGTTCTGACCTCAGGACCATGTCCTTCCTTCTACACACTTTTGACTTGCCCACCTTTCCAGGGAGTCTGTTGCTACCTCATACCCATGAGAGCCACTGCTCTGTTCTTCTGGCTTTTGAGAGTGTGTGTTTATTGCTGCACGCTCCATTCTGCAACCCTCCCCAGCTCCAGAGGACTGCAGCAAGCCACCCTGCTTCTGCAGTAGCACTTCAGTTTGCAGAGTAAGCCGCCTGATCATCCAATCGCCTTAAAAATACTTAGGACAATGGTACCTAGCCCATTCTAGAGCTGAGAGAACCGAGGTTTAGAGGAGAACCATCATGGGCCTTTGGGTGATGCAAGAAACCTGACTGATAATCATAGGTAAAGCCGAGGTTCAAACCCTGGCTGCTAAGTCACCACACTGGTTCACGTCTCCGGGACGGTATCAAGCTGGTAGTCCTCCCTTTCTGTGAAAGCCGGGTGCTGTGATGTATGCCTGTAATCCCAGCACTGAGGAGGCTGAAAAAGAAGGGACATGAGTTCAAAACCAAACGTGGTCTACACAATGAGGCTGGGGTGAGGGCAATCTTAGGAGAAGAGAACTGGCAATTTCCCATCAGACCCTGGAGTTAACAGAACCGTACTATTTATTCTTCTTAGCAGGTAGGCATTCCTTCCCTTTCTCTTAATTGCTTTTAAAATAATTATACTTTTTATTTTGTGTGCACACATGTGTATGCAAATGTGCATATGTATTGGTGAAATTATTAAGGCCACTCCACGTAGTTAAAAGGGAGGTTTATTTAGTGGCGTAACTTACAAATAAAGGGATAGGCTACAGGGTCTGGGAAAGGTGTGTCGCAGTCCGGTGGTGTTCTCTGGAGAACTCTGCTTGGTCTACCTCTAGTGTCCAGGGTCCAGAAACCAAGAGAGCCCGCGCATCCCGATCTCGGGTCTTCAGGGTCCTCTCTTGGCCCCGCCTTGTAGGCGTGACAGTTACTGAAGCCTCAATGGGGGCTGGAACTTCCAGATCAAGGTTGGAATGGCTACCCACTACACATATGCCACAGCACAGGGTGTAGAGGTCATAGGACAACATGCAAGAATCTGTTCTCTCCGTTCACCATGTGGGTCTCATGGGTCAGACGCAAGTTGTCGGGTTGGTGGTAAACACTTCCACCACCTCAGCCGTCTCACCGGCCCCTCTTAATCATTTTAATCATATGATCTATGCACACATTCCCTTCTTTAGACATTGCAATGCTAGGGAGAAGCCAGAGTTCCTTGCTTATAAATCACCACGGTGACTTTTTAATCTCTCCAAGCCATATATATCCCTGGGAAGATGCTGTGGTTCTCACGCTAGTAGCCTTACCTCTCTACCAGGGACCACAAGAGAGGATGCCTGTAACCCCAGCATTTGGAAAGCTGAGGCAGGAGCATTACCGTGAAATATGTAGTCCAATCTGGACTGTATAGTGAGTTCCAGGCCAGCCTAAGGTATAAAAGAAGAGGGGAGGGAAAAGGAGGGGAGGGGAAGAGAGGGGAGGAGAGGAGAGGCAGGGAAGGAAGCCCTCCGAATTATTCCATATCTTTGATCCTTCCACACTCACCAGGAGACACTGAGGCAGATGAGGAAGATGAGGGAGGCAAGTTTGTCTCTCAAAAGAATCAAGAGCCAGTTCCTTGCAGGCAGATGTAAATAGTAACAGTTTCCGTCACACACACACACACACACACACACACACACACACACACACACACACACACACACACAAGTTTCCAAACTCCATCCCTTCCACAGGGAGGAGCTGGCTACCCTCCAGCCCCACATGAAGGGCTAAGTCCTTCCTAAGAGTGTGGATGCTTCCCCCCACTACACCTTTTCTTGTGTGCCCCAGATCACCTGAGTGGAAGAGCTATCTAGATGGTGGGAGCACGTTCCTGATTGAGAGGCCAAACAGGGCAGCGCATACTCTGGCCCAAGAACAGAATATTAAGAACTATTGGTCCCCTGTACCCAGACCATCTAACAGTGCAGCAACAGTCTAACCCCAACATGGGGGACCAAGTACCCTCTCCTTCTGAATAATAGTTTGGAGAGTTCTGCCTCAGGTGCCGGCCACCTCACCTCACCTCATGCTCCCATAGGGCTGTCAGAAAACAGAGAGGAAAGTCTCCTCAGAACCTCTCTGGACCAGGAGGCTGAGTGACCAGGTGCCACAGGTGACCCTTCTGAGTCACCCTGGCTCTGCCACTTGTCCCTAGCATGTGACACAGAGACGTGCGCCCATATGCCTCTAGCAGGCCAGAGCCAGGGGAGGAAAAAGAATCAATACACGCTAAGTCCCCAGCAATCAACTTTTGAGACAGACCTGCTGCTGGGTTCCTTTCATTCCCTTTATCTTTTTACATTAGAAACTTTGTAATTGGTTTGAGTGAAGCAACTAAAGAAGAAACGTTGAGGACCCAAACACACAGGAATCTTATTCCCCAGAATGAGTCATTTAGCAGTTTGAGACCCATCCTGTCAATGAATTTTATACCACAACAGTCACCAAAATGTTGATGCATTTGTACCTGGCTTTATTCTCAATGATGAATATGAGTAAGCCTGTGGGCTCCTCAGAGCTATATGTTAAGCAAAATCTGTTACTTATCCCATTGTATGGATGAGCTTAAAGAGTCTTCCTAAAACCACCTAATCTGGACCAGGCAATCCTAGACAGAGATGCAAGTGGTCTGCCTCCAGAAACCCTTTTTCTGCTATGGGGATGCGATTTGTGCCATACAGTGATGGAGTTAGTCTCAAGCCCACAGTCTTGTGGTCCTGATGTGCAGGACCAGCATGGTTCCAGGAGCTGTGCTGACTTTCTCTTGAGCACACCATGTCTTTATCTGACACTTAAATCTCCCAGCTTGCCCCCATTAAGCCCCCACCTCTATTTCTATCTCCTTTACATCACACAAACCAAATCCTAAGCCAAAGGTGTCCTTAAGTCCCTGCTCTGGACTCTCAGTGGCCCCCAGCCCCGTCCATAAAGCTGGTAATGGCACACCCCTAAGAGGCGCTCAAAACAGCTAGCCCTGCACTGGGGTGCAGCGGTTTGGATCCTGCTTTCCTTGTTGAAGGATCTTGGCAGCTGTTCAGCCTTTCTCCATCTCAAGATTCCTGTCTTTAGAGAGCTGGGAGATGTAACTCGGTTGGTCAAGTGTCTGCCTGCCATCACAAAGCTCCCAGTTTCATCCCAGCACGACACAAACTTGGCCTTGTAGCCCAAGCTTGCCATCCCAGCACTCAGGCAAGTAGAGGCAGAAAGATCAGGAGTTCAGGTCAGCCTGGGGTACATGATGAGTTCCAGGCCAGACTGAGCTATGTGAGACACTATCTCAAAAACGATTTTAAAAGCTAGAAATAGTGACTGGGGTCCATTCTAAACACTTTAAAGTCTTTCATGTGGGAGAACACAAACCCTTAACAGGCAGTAATTCCCTCTTCATGGCTGAGATCCTACCCATACCCCTAAAGATCCGTCTCTAGCTTCACTTTTTTCAAGGGCATCCCCTGGGTAACCACTGTCCCTACCACCAACTGAGCCTGAATTCTCCTTTCAAATGTTCCTGAAAAACAGGCTGGGGAGATGGCTTAACCTGTTGGAAAATCACACACCGCTCTTCCAAAGGACCTGAGTTCAAGTCCCAGCACCCACATCAAGTGTTTCATAACCACCTGTAACTCCTGTTCCAGGGGGATCTGACACTTTGGCCTGTGTGGGCACCCCAACACCCATTGACAAATACACTTAATGAAAAATAATACAAGCCAAAAAGTAAAAATAAAACTTTTTTTAAAGTCTTTGGAAATGGAGGCATTACCCTCGGCCCTCAGTTCGAGCAAAGTGGCTTATCTGCATACAGAGCTCTTCTAGCTTCCACACTGGACTACACACCCCTCAAAAGCCACACTGTCTCTCTTGGTACTTCCCAAGGTTTTCACTTGTCCCTCGTGCCCTTCTCGAGCTGCACCATCCTTGTGGCTTCAGGTACATTGCACACAGTGTTTGTTGCTCTGTCCTTCTGTGTCTGTTCACAGCCTCCTGTCACTGGCTCTGCAGAAGTCCAGGACCCGGTGGGTTCCACCCAACCAGCCCTGAAGCACTGCTGTGTCTCACCATGACCCCTTTCTGCTCCAATAAATGAGTCACAGGGAGAGCATGACTTGAAAGTGGTGGCCCAGTCCTGGCTCTGACACAGAGGCGGGAAGTCATTCAGCCTTAGCCTAGCATGTCTGAGCTCTGGGCCTCCCCAAACTTGTGAGCCATTGCAGATAAGATAAGGTTGCTTCCCAGCATGCCCCCAGGCCTGCAGCAAAGTCCCTTCCATGGAATAGGACAAACTTTCTAAGGTGGTTTTCTCAATGGCCATAGTACCCTGAAGGCATGTGATCTCATCAGAAATGGTTTTATTTGTGAAGAAGGTATGGACTTCATTGGAGATGGCTTCCTCTTTGCAACCCAAAATAGCTACTAGTTTAAAAAAAAGTCTCTAGGGTCACATCATGTCTGGAGAGGGGGGCTTAAGTGGGTTTGTTGGCTTTGACACATAAAGAAAGATAGTAACAAAGCAAGCAAAAGATGGGTTGGATCCACCGTCTCAGGTTGGCTGGTCTGGAGTTCAGAGCTAGCCAGGTCTTCCTCCACTAGCAAGCTCTGCTCTTTGTGTGTGTGTGTGTGTGTGTGTGTGTGTGTGTGTGTGTGTGTGTGTGTGTGTACATGTATTATAGAAGCCCAATTACAGCCTCTGAGGTTTCCCAGGTACCATCCATCCTCTTTTTGAGACAGGGTCTCTCATGGGTTAGGAACTCCCCAAGTAGACTAGACTAGCTGGCCAATGAGTCTCAGGGATCCTCCTGTCTCCACCTCCTCAGTGCTAGGATTATAAGCGCAGGCCACCACACCCAGCTTTTTCTTAACGTGGGTTCTGGGGATGAAACTCAGATCTTCGTGCTTGTGAGGCAAGCACTCTGCCTGCTCAGCCACCTATCTCCCCAGTCCTCTGCTTCACAGGGGTCGTAACTGAGTCTCGGGTTTTCCATGTCTAAGATGAGATGAGACTACATAAGATGATGGCCCTTCCAGCTGCCATGCATAAGGCTTCATTTAAGCTGGCCAGCAGGAGACCCCAGGGTTGGAGATTCATTTGTCTGGAATCCTGGTAATGCCATGTGTTAGCTGTGAGACTTAGGGCAAGATTGTTCCAAGGATTCTGAAGCCACCACTGTCCTCTTCTGTGACATGGAAATAGTAATCCCTCCCTGACAGATCACCATTTCTGTTGAATGAGGTGGCCAACAGAGTGTAGGTCCTACCTCTAGCACCTGGATATCATGCAAAGCAAGAAAGCCACACAACAGCCATTTAAAGAAGGCCAGGTGCCAAGAGTGAGCAAAGCACAGAGGAGTCTGACGGGCTGTCTGGAGACGAGGAGACAGTCTAAAAATGAAGACCGTTTCATGAGGCTCAGGATAATTAAACTGGGCCACGGGAAATGACTAATTCACAGGGACCAATGGATACAGAGAGAGTGGGGCTGATAAAAGGGAAAGAGTGACCCTGAGCCCAAGGACGAGGGTGGACAGTTCTAGGCCCTGTCACCCAGGCTCAGCCAGCTCACACTCTGCCTATCCCCTCCCAGTGGCCTTCTATTCAGCTGAAAGTGGGTCAATTCTTCACTCCGCAAAAAAAAAAAAAAAAAAAACCAGTTCCCACTGGAGGCCAGCCATTGTTCTAAGTTACACGGAGAAACAAACAGGAGAGTCCTGGCCTTAGAACACTTTCCTTCTAGAAGGTCTTAAATAACAAGCTAAAGGGACAAATGAGAAAATGAGAATTTCAGAGTCTGTGGCTCGCTCGGTAAAGTGTTTGCTGCACAAATGTGAGGACCTGCCTTTGATCCCTTCAATGTACATAAAAAGCTGGGTACAGTCTGCGGCCCAGGGGAGGCAGAGACAAGAGAACCCCCAGAGCTCACTGGCGAACCACTCAGGCCAATCTAATGACCTCCAAGTTTAGTGGAAGACCCCGTATCAAAAAAATAATGTGGAGAAGTGACTGAGGAAAATACCAGACATTCTGCTCTGGTGAGCACATGTGTACACGCACGTACACACATGCACACGCAAGAACGGGTGTATAACACACATACAATAACTCCAGAGTCTGGTAGCATTACAAAACCAATAAAACAGGAGACTCGGCCAGAGCTCCATCCACAAAGGTTTGCCCCCAAGTGCCTACTCATTCACCAATACATCTCTTTTCATTGCACCTATAACACGGGGAGATGAGCAGATGGGAGGAAACCGTATTTTCCTATAGATGAGGAGGCTCAAAGCCAGACAGGAGACCCATGTCACATGACCAGAAAGAGGCACAAAGTGATCCCATTCCATGGAGTAAAGTAAAAAATATCCAAAATAGGGGCCAATGAGATGGCTCTGTGAGTAAAGACGCTTGCTGCCAAGCCCGACCGCATGAGTCTGATCCCCAGGACCCACGTGGTGGAAGAGAAAAATGATTCCTAAGTCGTCCCCTGACCTCCATACACACCTCTGCACACACATAAACAAATAAAGGAAATGTAATAAAAACATCTTTTTAATACCCAAGGTAAATGACGAGATTGAATGGGTTAGGAAAACTCAAGCATCAAAGAAGTATATTCAGTAGAAGACAATTTTCATCTTTTAATGTGGATAAGTGTTCTCATGTGAAGTGGGGGAGTGCAGAGATGTGGACCCGAAACTGTTTATAGTCACTATCTCTTGAGAATGAGACTGTGGGAGACTCTTATTTCTGGCATTAAATAGTTCAGCAATGCTTGGATGTTTCACAATAATACAAAGTACTTTTAAATGTGAAAACAAAATGTTTTTGAAGGAAGAGAATGTCAGAGAGAACAAGAGAAAGGTGATCAAGGCAGGAGTACACCTTACGAGGGTAAAGACACCCTAAGCCGCAGAGGGGAAAGATAGGCACAAAATGGTGATGACTGAGCTGACTGCATTTCACCCTGGAGTAAATGAGCCTAAAGGCTGAGACCTTGTGATATGTTTACAGGGAATTTTCTGAGCAACTAGAAGATGTTGTTTTCCCCATTGAAATCATGATGCTGGAAGTACAAGGCCATTGGAAGATGGAAGGCCAGACTTATGCTGTAGACTTGGGTTTTTAATTTGTTTATTATGTGTTGGTGTATGTGTGTACATACGAGTTGAGGGGGAGGGTATGTGTGCACATGCCTGTGGAGACCAGAGGACAATCTTAGTTTAGTTCCTCAGAGTCTATGGGACCCTGAGACAGGCTCTCTCATCGGCCTTGGACTCACCAGTCAGGCTAGGCTGGCTGGCTAGAGAGCCCTAGGGATCCCCATGTCTCCACTTCCCCAGGGCTAGGATGACAAGCACCTGCCAGAACACCCAGCCTTTTTTGATATAGGTTCCAGAGTCCATCTCTGTTCCTCATGCCTGCATTAACAAGCACATTACCAACTCAGCCATTTCCCCTAACACTAGACTTACTGGAAAATTTAGAAGAAAGTGACAGCCAAGACACATTCTCAACGGGTAACTAGAGTCTTACCCAATATGGAGGGCTATTTCAGAAAACCGTCAAGGAGGGGGGAGACGGCGGAGTGGAATGAGAACTAAGCTGGAGAGGGAAAGAACTCTCAAGTCTAGTGCCTCCCATTCCAAGGGAGAACTGAGGCCGCAGGGAAAGACCCTTCTCCAAAGTCACAATGGATTAGTGTCCAGACCAGACTAGAGCCTAGGACTCCATGTCTCATTCCCATGACAGCATTCCCCGGCATCGAATGAGGTTTCTGCTGGTGACGTGCAGATAAATTGCAATGGTATGGGATAATTTTGTTCTCATCATCATGAATTTCACTTTAGAATGACAACTTTGCCTTATGGACAAGAATTCCTCTAAGTAAGAATTCTTATAATTAGTAGCATTAGCAAATAACACATGCTTATAGCCTACCATATGCTGGGAAATTTCTAAATGTTCCAGGTGAGGAGACATGGGTGTATCCCAGTGGTAGAGCACCTACTCAGCATATGCAAAGCCCTGGGTTCAATTCTTAGTACCCTAAGAAGATAAGTGCTCTGGGTATACAACTTCTTGATTTAATAGCAACCCCATGAAGTAGGTACCATGACAAACCCCATTTTGCGGATGAAGAGCCAGCATCTTTACTGACATGGGACTCCTTTAGACCAGCTTATCTAATCCAATTCAAAGGGTTCATATGGAAAAGTCATTATCCCTCAGAATCTGGTGTTTTATTATACACAAAAGACCATTCAATAAGACAGGAAGAAAGGAGAGACCCTGAGGAGGAAAGGTAAGGGACTCACCCCAAATCACAGACTTCTCTGGTGGGAAAAGAAGAAGGTAACTTGGTGACAGACTTTCTCCCCCACCCCCACCCCTGGACTGCTGCTGTTTCCTCTTTATCTAGCACCATGAGATTTGGACCCAAGCTAAGTTCCCTTTACCCACATAGCAGCTCTCATCCATCTGTAAGTCCAGTTTCAAATGACCCAGTGCCCTCTTCTGGCCTCCCTGGGTACCAGGCATGCATATGGTGCACAGACATACATGCAAGCAAAACACACACATAAATAAAATTTTATTTAAAAAAGACTCATAAAAAATAAAAGAGGGCTGAAGAGGTAGCTCAATTGGCTGAGTGCTTTCCCAGCATGCACAGGCCCCTGGGTCAGACCCCCAGCACCACATAGACTAAGTACCTATAATCCCAGTACTGGAAAGGCTGAGACAAGAGGGTCAAGAGTTCAAAGCCATCCTCAGCTACATACTATGTCTGAAGCCAGGATGGGCTACCACTGAGACTCTGTCTCAAAAACTGTTACTCTTTAGTTTATATTTTTTTAAAGATTTACTTCATTCTTAATCACATAGTTAGGGGGAGATAGTATGAACATATCAGTACTGGTGGCTGAGGAGGTCAGAAGTGTGTGATTCCCTGGAACTGGAATGGCAGGCAGTTGTAAGACACCATGTGGGTGCTGGAGTTGAAGTTGGATCCTCTGAAAGAGCAGTAAGCACTCTTAACCACTAAACCATCTCTCCAGCCCCTCAAAAAAGTCATTTTTAATTAATTTATTAGAAAAATACATAAGTGCATACAGAGTTCTGGTCCCAGCACCCACCATCCCAGCTGTGCCCTGTAGATCACAGGGCCAAGGAAAATTCCAGCTTCTGCTTGAACACTGGCCAGAAACTCACCCTGTCTCAGGCAGCCTTTTCCATTACAAGAAAGCTCTGACGGTCAGAATAGCCCATCCTCACGTGCATGAAGCAGCCCACTCTGAAAGCTCCACTCGCCTTGCCTGGTTGCTTGGAACAAGCCTACGAAATTCCAGAAGCAGAACCCTCAGGGTTGGGGAAAGAGCTCAGTCAGTAATGTGCCTATTGCGTGAGCATAGAGGCCTAGGGTGTGGTGCAGACAACCCACATAAAAAGCCCTGCATGATGGCACACACTTGTAGTCCCAGCGCTGAAGAGGCCGAGAAAAGCAGATCCCTGAGGCTCACTGGCCAGCTAGACTTACCCACTGGTTGAACTCCAGGCCAATAAGACCCTGCCTCAAAACAACAAGGTAGATAGTGCCTGAGGAACGGTGACTGAGGCTGGCCTCGGGCCTCCACATATACTCACACATATGTGAACTCACACATGTGTGTGAAAACACACACATATAAATACACACACGCAAACACACACACACACACACACACACACACACACACACACACACACACTGTCTGGCCCTGCTCCTACCCTGCCACCTACAGGCCATGTACCTTCCTGCCACATCACTTTCTGCCTCCTGAAGCTTAGTCACCTCCTTCTACAACAGGAATACAAACACATACCTCACAGAGCATCTTGCAAAAGAAAAATAGCTAATATTTGCAAACGGCTTAGCTCAGTGCCTGGAAAAATAGAAAAAGACTTCCAGACCATTGTTTCATTAAGTCAGGTCCCTGCTTCCCCACAACAGCCCAGCACACTGGTCCCTTTTGCCTAAATCTTCTCTCAGCCAAACACCCAGAGTCCTTAATTATTCCTTATAGGTCAATTTCAAGTTTGTTTACCAGCCCAGTTGTTCCTTTCTGGACCTGTTCCAGATGCTAATATCCCTCTTAAAATGCAGGGCCTACAACCGAACACAATAAATTAGCCAAGATTTGAAGTGCAGCCCACATCCAGCAGTCCCTCAGCCTCTTACAGGCTTTACATTCTTCTGGGGTTCGCAGAATGAAGAGTCTTAATCTGGACTGGGATCAAATTGCAGTGAAGGCCACCTATACCTTCTGCAGGAGTCTAGACTTGTGATGATGGCTATCAGACAAAACAAGTGCTCTGTGCCTGTGCCGATAGGACAGTCAGCACCTAAGAAGTCTTTTCTTACTTAACCCTAGCCATCCTCGAGGGCGCTCCGTGAGCATCTTTCTTTTATTCCCAATAAACAGTCCTTTGGAGACTCCAGGGACTTGCCCAAGGTCACTGGGTGATAAAAGGCAGGATCTGTGTTGGGTTCTGCCCATGGTCTTCCTGTGTCTTAAGCATTCAAGGACATGAGGACTGTCAGGATGTAAATGGCAGCACACACAAGCAGAGTGACTCAGTAGAGAAAGCAACACAATGTGCCACACCATATGGGCATCCGAACCACCTGCCACAGAGGCCTCTGGCTCCCACCAGCATGCATCAGTGACTGTGGCTACCTGGGCAGTGGGAGCTGGTGCATGAGAAGGGAAGGTAGGGGACTGTCTTCCTTCTTGTCAACTTCTCACAACCTGCATTGTGAAGATGCTGTTTCTGGGTTTCTGTGATGGTGCTGAAGGTCGGATGGTGCGGAGGGCTCCTCCTCACTGTTACAGCCGGCTACCACAGAAACATTTCCAGCCTTGGACTCGGCAGCTTCGTTTCTACAACAGGAGCAGAGATTTGTCACAGGGGGACTTTCAGCATGACTTAAAGTTGAAAATGCTGCCCAAAGGGTTTTGGTTTGGAGTTCAAGGGGGATACTGAGGCAGATGGCTAATTGGGTAACAGATTTATCAGAAGTCATTAATGCTATGGATGGACAGACAATAGCAGCATGATGGAGGCTCTGAGGTGGGTTCAGGTCCACATGACAGAGGGAGGGCCCCTTCCTGTATGTGCATTTTAGAGCAAAGGGAAGGGGGAGGAGGTTGAACTCGCCCGGTTTTTAGCCCACAGCCGTTGTAGAGGTTAACCAATGAGTAGTCAGTTACAGAACGTCGGATGGGGGCTGGAGAGATGGCTCAGAGGTTAAGAGCACTGGCTGCTCTTTACAGAGGTCCCGAGTTCAATTCCCAGCAACCACATGGTGGCTCCCAACCATCTGTAATGAGATCTGACGCCCTCTTCCGACCTGCAGGCAGAACACTGTATACACAACAAATAAATCGGAAAAAAAAAAAAAAAAGAAACATCAGAACCAGATGATTGACAGGCATCTTTCCACAGGCCGAGGGAGGCAAGAATCTAGAGAAACAATTTACTCTAGATTGGAAACTAAATAATTAGCATAGCTACATGAATTGTCATGGCTTATCCAAAATGGAGGCACCTTACAAAATGGTGTGGCCCTGGAAAACACTGTTGAGGTCCATCCACAGAAGGACCACTGAGTGAAGACAAAGACGAACACACACGGTGTGTGCTGTCATTTAAAACTATGTTTCTAGAAATGCTCATTCAGAATCCTCCGTGAAAAACCCAGAAACTAAACTACCTAAGACAGAGGCAGACGGGTCTCTACTGTGAGTTCAAGGCCAGCCTGGTTTAGCCAGGACTGTTACACAGAGAAACCCTGTCTCAAAAAAAAAAAAAAAAAAAAAAGCTATCTATATAGGGGAAAGAAAAAACTATAAGAAATTTATCAGTATGTCATCTAGAGGATTCCTGATAGGACCCAAGTGACAGGATGCTGGTGGGTTTCATTTCTATTGCATCCTCATTGTACTTTGCCAACGTACATCTATTGCCTCTATCATTGGAAAAAATGTTTTTAAAAGTACTGCAGAGCTCTGGTCTGAAGGCCAGCAGCCAGCTAGTGGCTGGACATTTTTGCCACTGGACAGCATCCGTCTGTGTGGGCGCAATGACTGCCCTCTTACCATCACATCCTAACCCTTTGTATCAAAATGCTAATGTAAGGCTATTAATTTACTGCAGAGAAATTACTAAGGGTGCAGCAGAATAATTATCAGAGGGATGCATGATACTTCTAGATGGGAACATGAGTTGCCCTAGTAGATTCCAGTGTAGAGCACAGAGAAGTTTCCAGAAATTTCTAGAAGGTCCTCCATGCTTCACCATCACAGAGCCCAGATCAGCCAACTCTGAGTCAATGAAAGCTGTTTAAGGCTGATGACACGGGACCACCCTCATATTGATAATACAAATTGTAAGAAGAATACTTCTTCTGTAAAACCCACCCCACCCCAGTTAACAGCAAGTATACATGCCATACACACATACACACAGAGAGACAGACAGACAGAGAAAGAGAACGATCATGATCTACCTACAGAGTGTTAGTCACCTTGTACTGCTACCACAAAACACCCTGAGGTACAAAATACACATTTGTTTTTCATAGCTCTGGGGGAAGAGAGAGAGAAGCAGTAGGAGGAAGAAAGTATGTTCTGCTCCAAAAGTAGTTTTTATTTGTATAGTGTATTATGTTGTCTACAACGTGTGTGTGTGTGTGTGTGTGTGTGTGTGTGTGTGTGTGTGTGTGTGTGTGTGTATACTAAGGAATGAACCCAGCAGCTCATGCATGCTAGACAAGCACTCTGCCAATGAGCTATACCTCCATCCCTCAGTGATTTCCAGTTATCATTAATAAGTTGCAGAGAAGTCTCTACACTCTGGCTGAGGGAGCTAATGATTACACTTAGAAAGGATTGTCCAAGATCATTTGAGAAATAATCGCAGCTGGCAGACATCAAACCCAAGACTTCTGAGTTGCCAGCCACAGCTTCAACCATTTTCTAGGTTGCCTTCTCTCTGATTCTAAGTCATAAAAGAATGAAGAAGCCCTGAGACCCAGACCCCTGTGTGGTTCCCATATGAGCTCCGAAGAGGTTACTCAGCCGTAAGATCCCAAAGATAGGAAGGAGGTATAAAGGAAAGAAAGCCAAAGAGAAAATACAGACTTGAGATACTGAGTCCTGAGATAAGGAAGGACACAAGTACCTTGCCCTCCCCCACATCATCCATGGCCATCCTTCCATCTCTCAAACCCCACACACTCACCTTTCTACTGAGTTGTCTCCTGAAGTCTAAGTAAACACTCTTTATAGAGGTTCATCCTGAAGCACAGGTGAGCTGGCAACGAAAGCAATGTGTAGTTGAGTTGAGTCAGTGTGTACTGAGTTTGCAGCGAAACTGCAAACAATGTGTGTTCGAGTTGCACATTGTGTGTGTGTGTGTGTGTGTGTGTGTGTGTGTGTGTGTGTGTGTGTGTGTGTGTGATCATCACAGATAGCACAACCATGATTAGCTTTACATGGGTTCCGAGGATTCAAACTCAGCTCTCACACTAGTGCAGCTTTGGGTGGGCTTTGGGGATTTATAGCCTGGCTCCACTTCCTGTTTTCCCTCTGCTTCCTGAGAGTGGAGGAGAGTATGACCAGCCCGCTCCAGCTCTTGCCTTCATATACTACACTCACCTGTTACTCACCATGTCTTCCCCACCTCCATGGGCTTCATCTATCCCTCTGAAAATGTAAGCCAAAATACATTTTCTCACCTGAGTTACTTATTGTCAGGGTATTTTATCACAGTCCTAGAAAAGGAACTAGTACAAATAATCGAGGAGTTACCTAGTGCAGAATCTGTACAGGAAATCGTAACTACTGTGAGTCCAAGAGTGCAACAGCCACGGCAGGCCCGGAATTCAGCATTCTACACAGCTCAGCCCTTCCTCCAGCTCTTCCATTCCTTCCGCTCCCACTTCCACGATGTTCCCTGAGCCTTGGAGGAGTTGCCATGGGCATTCGAGCTCTTATTTGTTACAGATTGATTTCCACCTACTAGTTTGAGAGTTCCTGGGGATGCATTGACTGTCACAAGTTGGGCACTGATACAGGTAAGAGAGAGGACCTGGGTGGGATATTAAAACTCTAGGACCCCCAGCCTCCTCATCCTTAGCTGTAGACAAGAGCGGATAGCCCATATGATACTCTTCCTTTTGTGTGTGTGTGATGTATATGTTCACGGGCTTGTTCCAGTGTGTGGGTGCAGGCACGAACTTGCCACAGCACATGGGTGAAGGTCAGAGGGCAACCTCAGGTGTTGGTCCTTACCTTCTACCTTGAGACAATCTCTTCTGATTTGCTACTGCATGTACCAGATCAACTGGCCCATATGCTTCCAGGCAGTCTCCTGTCTCCACCTCCCATCCTGTGACGGGAGCACTCACGTTACAGATAAGCACAACCATACTTAGCTTAATGTGGGTTCTGAGGATTCGAACTCAGGTTTTCACACCAGTACAGCAAGTGATTCTGCTCCCTGAGTCATCTCTCCAGCCATAATATAATTAATTTCATGTCTGGTGCTTTATAGCCACTCGATAAGGACTAGCGGATATTGTTGTTTTTAAACTCTGCTCCAACACAGACTATTCAGACATGTAATAAGTATTCTATAATTATTTTTAGTAAGTAAATAAATGAACTAATGAACTTAACACTATCTCAAATGCGATGGTTATTAACTTGAAGTACCTAATAAAGAAAACCCTTGACTAATCTGAGAAATTAACATTTGTTTCCACAACATTGGTTAAAAAACAAAATAAAACACTGGGACCTTTTGTCACTGCCTTTTGTAAAGGCAGATGGTGCTTTAACAATGAGTGAACTGGATGGAAAGGGGTAAGATGAATGGCAAGTGGGGGGAGGGGCTGTTTTGATTTTTTTTTTCCTTTTTGCATATGCCAGACAGGCACTCTACTACTGAACCCCATGCTTGGGCCCTTGGCATTTTGAGAAAGGCTCTCACTCTGTAGCTCCTGCTGACCTTGAACTCATAATCCTCTGGTCTCCACATGTCAAGTGCTGGGATTACCCTGTATTCCAACCCCAGCACCATGCCTGCCCACTTGCTGACTTACTTGGGACAAGTTTTGGTAGAGATTATTTCATAAGTAATAAAGAAATATTTCACCCATCCCTTTACTACCTTTTGAGAATGAGCAAATCTTCAAACAAATGTCCCACATCAGATCCAGGGACCCTTCAGTGGCCTTACAACCCTACTATCTAGGACCATGAACAAGTCTCTTTCCCTGGTGATGCTGTTGTGGGGGTGCTATGGGGATCCAAGATGATCACGGGTCAAGAATGACGTCCATGTTGTTCTCAAACCATGTCTTTTCAATCCCGAGTACCCCAGGTTCTCATCTACAGTTCCAAAGAGTTGTGGAAACTTTAACATGAAAGAGCAGCTGCTGGTCATCAGAAGCATGGGCACCACAGTGTGGGCAGAAGAGATGCCTGGGCTCCTAGGCTTGCTCTTCACTAGAGGCAGTCTTGGCTAAATGTCTGAGAGGGAATGCGTCAGCTTCTACATCAGTAAAATGGGATGATGATGTCATCTTTGTGGGGTCATTAAGGAGACTGAATATGCTAATACATGCAGAGTGCCTAGTGAACAGGAGCCCCAGCCATCTCCAACACACATCTCCATTTCAGTCCTGTTTGTCCTCTGTGTTTATATTCCTCCACCTGTGACCTCAAATGACCAAGCTCTACTCATCTGTTCAATCTCTTTTCCCTAAACTTTCTGTTCAGAAGCCCAAGCTCCATTCTCTGCACACACACACACATTTCTCCAGTGAGGTTTATCTGATTAAACAGAAAGCCGCATTGAAGGTAATAAGAGCCGTCCGCTCTCCCGGCTGAGGCTGACTCGTGGTGTGCATGCTGATGATACCAGACCTGCTAAGAGCTTGGACTCAGCTACAGCAAACCCCTCCCCCAGACCTGTTGCCCAACACAAAAGCCTCTAAAGAGTTCCCTGAATCCCCATGTCCCTGTCTCATCCAGGACCACTTAACACCCTCCCCACCCCAACCGATACCCCACCCCACCCCGATCCAGTGAGATACACAGGGAAAGTCAGAGACAAGAGAAGTAGCTGATGCGGAATTATAATTAGTGACATAAGGTATCAGGAATATGGGGCCTCTGCACAGACATGAGTTTGTGATGAGCTGCCCTGTCATTCCATGCACTATTCATGAGTATTCCAGAAATAAAAAAAGGAATGGCTTCTACTTCATTGTCCTGGGTTTTCCCAGAGAACATTAAGAATTTGGACTGGAGAGATGACCTGGGTAGTAATGTACTCGCCATGCATACATGGGAATCTGAATTGGACTCCCAGCACCCAGGAGAAAAACCTAGGTGCTACGGCACATCATTATAACCCAATGACAGAGAGGCAGAGACAGGAGAATCCAGTCAGTCTAGGCAAAGTCATGTGCTCCAGGTTCAGTGAGAGACCCTGTCTCAAAAATAGGGGAGAAAGCAATTGAAGAAGCCACCCAACATTGACCTCCGGCCTCTACATTACACACAAGCATGCAAACACACACAAAGAATCTTCCCAAGGGTCTGACTGAAGACACCAGGGCCAGAATTTATGGTTGGTTGGTTGGTTGGTTGGTTGGTTGGTTGGTTGGTTGGTTGATTGGTTGGTTGGTTGGTTGGTTTGAGACAGGGTCTCATTTTGTCACCCAGGGGGGCCTCAAACCCACTATGAAGCCCCAGGTTCATAGCAATCTTCCTGCCTCAGTCTCCCAAGTGCTGGAATTACAGCCACGAGCCTAGGGATTTGGGGACTTCAGACTGATTGAACCCCTAATGAAATATGACTACACAGGTAACTAAAGCTTTATCCAGAATCTCAATGTATATATATATATTTTTTTTTTTTTTTTGGTTTTTCGAGACAGGGTTTCTCTGTGTAGCTTTGCGCCTTTCCTGGAACTCACTTGGTAGTCCAGGCTGGCCTCGAACTCACAGAGATCCTTCTGTCTCTGCCTCCCGAGTGCTGGGATTAAAGGCGTGCGCCACCACCGCCCGGCCCTCAATGTATATTTTTTAACAAGTCTCTCTGGGGTCCTTCCCATGCACCTGGCTCTCTGTTTCATGAAAGCCATGTCCACTAACCTATGAGGTTATGCTCTGACTCCTGTCTGCACAAGACCCAATTTTTCCTATTCTGCAGAGAAGGAAGGTTGAAAAGCTGAGGGTTGGTCTCCAACCACCAGAGAATGAGGACTTCCCTGACCCAAACCTTGACACATGCATGGAAAGTGCGAGGAGGTGAGAATAAGGAAAGCGTGAACGTTGTTTAGCAAGTACCCAATGGAAGGGCAGAAGCTGGCCTGATCAAGTCATGCGCTTCAGCCTCGGTTTCCTTATATATAAAATGAATCAGACTTTTCTACAAAATAAGATGCAGTATGTTCACATGCAAGTCAGTCACAATCAGTGTTCAGTTCATGATGTTTCCTGCCACCGAGGGAAGCTTTCTGAAAATAAGATGGACTGTGGGAGAGACAGACACACTCCCTTTGGGGGAATGCACTTGACAATGTATGAGAAATTGTGGCCTGAGGAGACCAGGCTGGAGGACCTAAGATGCTCCAAGATGCCAGGACCAAGGTGAGGTGAGCAAGGGAGGCGCTTTCTTTCTGAGGTCCCTGCCAGACAAAGCCTGGAACTTCCACAGCCCTGAGAGGGAGAGCCTCCTTAAATTTTGCTAGCCCTCTCGTTGAACTCATTCTGTGGCTGGCCCTGCCCTGTGGGGACACTGAAAGAAAGAGAGTTGGTGCCCAGAAGGCTGGGGAACGCTGTTGAAGAGCACCAGGCTAGAATTGACAACAGAGCGCATGACCAGAACCGGAAGAATTCCGAAGTTCTTTGCAGCTCCCTGAGCATAGACTTTTATCTCGATAGCAGAAGAGAATCACATTGAAATACGTGTGCCTCTTTCCTATGTGCAGCCATGGAACTCAGGATGAGGCAAGGGCATCTTGTTCCCTAAGACCCTGGGGAGAGGAACTTAACGCACATGGCTGTGGCATTCTGCTCCCTGGGACTGCTTAGCAGATCATGAAGTGAGGGTAATAAAATGTCAGGCTCTCCCCCACCAGCTTAAGCCCCTTACTGCAATCAAATAAAATCAGAACTGCACAGCTGGCCAGGGGAAGCCAGATGTTGACCTGATGATGCAACTCAGGAGAAGCTGGGGGTGGCCGGCCATATCCTTGCTTATGACAGTCTCCAAACTTGCTAGGGCCAAAACCCGGGACAGAAATCGGTTCAGTTCATCAAGCCAAGAACACCGGCCTGGCTTAGGCACCTCTCCCCCAGAGCCCAGAAGACAGCACCTCCCTACCATCTGCCATACCCTTCATTCAAAAGCACAGCTTGGACAGTGGCAGATGTCTGTCGGGTCTTTCTAATAGTGCATGGAGGCTTAAATCACTAAAAACTCAGACAATGTCTCTGATCAACCAAATACTGCCTTCTTAGATGGCATCTGATGGTGCCATCTAAGCCAGATGGTAACTTCCTCTCCTAAAAGCTACAGTATCTCACCAGCTCTGTCCCCTTGAACAATCAATAGGCAGAGGGCAAGTTGAAGAGTTGGTTCAGTGGGAAAAGTGTCCGCATTGCAAGTCTGAAGACCCGAGTTCAGTCCCCAGAAGCCACATGAAAAAGTTGAGAGGGGTGATATACAACTATAATCCCAGGGTAAGCGGAGTCAGGAGGACCCCTGTGGCTCACTGGCCAGTCACCGCAGCCTCATCAGTGGCCTTTAAGTTCACTAGTGAGAGACTGTCTCAAAAGAACAAGTGCAGAGCAATTGAGAATGACATAGACACATGGACACGCGCACATGTACCTGTGCGCGTGCGCACACACGCACGCATGCACGAAGAAAAACAGAAGGCAAAGACTGCTCCATTGGGTGACAAAGGGTCCTTGCTTTGTGCCAGAAACTGAAGGGGACATTCGTATGGGAAATTATCCTGGTTGGCAGTGACAGTTTTATTTGCACATGCCACAAGCACACACCTGATGCATACAGTGGGTATGTATTAATAAATAAACCAGAAGGTAGAACAGGCTGGCTTCTAACTCAGAGATCCATCTGCCTCTGCCTCCCAAGTGCCGGCACTGAAGATATGCACCACCGTGCCTGGCTTATGTGCCCTGGTTTATATGGGTTCTAGGAATTCAAAGTTCTCATCCTTGCATAGCAAACACTTTACCCACTGAACCATATCCCAGGCCCCCACTTCCCTTAACTTTAGACCCACCATAAGGACATAGACCACGGATCCCATCCTTGTAACTCCAACCTGTGTTGTGTTCCACCTTCATCGCTTACCCTCTTGCCACTGTTCTCTCTCTCTCTCTCTCTCTCTCTCTCTCTCTCTCTCTCTCTCTCTCTCTCTCTCTCTCTCTCTCTCTCTCTCTCTCACACACACACACACACACACACACACACACACACACACACACACACAATTTCTCTCCACTTCCCAAGTTCTCTCTTACCTCCAGACTTTAGATAAGCTGATCCGCCCACACTTTTCCTCCCCTGTGTCTTCAAGGCAGCCCCACACCAGCCTAGGAGTCTGGGCGCCAATGTCATTCCAGCCACAAGCCCTCTTGCCTGCCCCGACTCCCACAACTTCATTGGGTGCCCAACCTCTGCATTAGTGGTTCTCAACTGTGAGTTGCGACACCTCTGGAGGTCAAACTACCCTTTCACAAGGATCACCTGAGACCATCAGAAAACACAGGTATTTACATTACAGTTCATAACAGTAGCAAAATTACAGTGATGAGGTAGCAATGAAAGTAATGTTATGGTTGGGGGTCACCACAACCTGAGGAACTGTATTAAAGGGCCGCAGCATTAGGAAGGTTGAGAACCACTGCTCTACATTAGCCAGTCCTTTGATAGCAGCCATTAATCACCCTCAAAGACTTCCACCCTTGGGGTCCCCTCTTCTTTGCACCCTTCCTGCTTCCCTTTCCTCCTCCAGTTCCCAGAATCCCCCTCTCAGACACCTGGGCCTCTTAATTTCTCTCCTGGACTACCTCTAATCCTTATCCCTTTGCCTGCCCTTACCTCTAGGCCTCCTCTGCCTATAGTGAGCTAGGAGAATGGAATGCGTGGAGCCCTGTGAGGACCACCCTCTGCTAACCCTAAGCAGTTCTTGGTGGCATGGTACTACATATGATGTAGTGGAAGTTTCCATGTCCTAGTCAACCCTGGCTTATCTAAAATGCAGATCCATACTCCTTCTTCCTTGTACCTGAAGAATAAGACTCTGGACATCAGTCCGGCCTTTCTTCCAAAAAAATCCTTGAGAAATGAGTTGGCTCACTGAGCAGACATCTTGACACTAAATGAGAAAGAGCCAGGACAAGTGTGTGTGCATCCCCCAAAGGAATCAGGACCGGTTCCCACCCCAAGACCAGTTATATGATACTGCAAACTCATAAGATGGTGCTTTGGGGCTTCGGGCTCTCCTCAAATCATACTAAGCCACTCATTTCAGATCATAGGGACCTGAAAATCAGAAGTGACTCAGCCAAGGTCCCACAGTCCCCACATTCTTCCACTGCCCTGCCTCACAGCTTGAACACTGTGCTCAAGCCTTCCAATGCTGCCCAGTTTTCTCTCTGTCACTGTGATAAACAACTCTGACCAGAATTAACTTGAGGGAAGAAATGACTTATTTGGCTCACAGAATGACAGTCCACCAGCAAGGGAAGCCAGGGCAGGAACTCAGGGCAGGACCTGGAGGCAAGAACTGAAGCAGAGGCCATAGAGGAAGACTGCTGGCTGGCTGGCTTCCCCTGACTTTCTCAGCCTGCTTTCTTATACAACCCAGGACCACCTGCCCAGGGGTGGCACTACCCACGACAGGCTGGGCCCTCCCACATCAATCATTAATCACGAAAATGCCCCCACAGACATGCCCCAGGCCAGTCTAATGAGGAAATTCCTCAGTTAAGAGTCCCTTTCCTCAGGTGACACTAGGTTGTGTCAAGTTGACAAAAACGAATCAAACAGATGCACACGGTATCTGCCATTCGGAGTCACAACTAAGATGCCTTAAGGCCCCTGGTGGGACACACATGCCCTGAACAGAAGATGTCAGATTCCCCATGTTCTGTCCAAAGATGCATCTACTGCAAAAATCTTCCATGGGACAGAGGAGCCTTCACCTTCTGTCAATTAGGACTCATCAGATCTGTCTGGGGGCTGGAGAGATGGGTCAGAGTTAAGAAGCATTTGCTGCTCTCAAAGAGGACCCTAGTCCAGTTTCAAACACCCCTGTCAGGCAGCTCACCTATAACTCTAGCTCTAAGGGATCCAATGCCCTCTTCTGGATTCTATGGACATCTGCTCTCACATGTGTGTGTGTGTGTGTGTGTGTGTGTGTGTGTGTGTGTGTGTGTGTGCATGCGCGCGCACGTGCGCGCGTGCATACACATACACACACACACACACGCGCGCGATCTAAAATAAAGTAAATCTTTCTTTAAAAAATGAAGTAATTTGCCTTGCTTCCTAGTACTTATACATGGCCAGGTGCCTCATTGTCAGACTCGTCCCGCCTCTGTAGATCCCCAGAGACAGTGACTCCAAATGCAGTGTGTTTACTATCCACAGATGCCCAGAGCACAGATCCACTGAAGATGGGAGAGAGGCTTAAAATAATCCTGTGCAAATTGCACTGTCCAAACAGAGGCAGAAATAGATGAGGATTATCAGGTACAGGGAAATGACCACTTTGGCATCAATGATGGATCCTTCGTTTCTGGAGAAATATTAGGAAACCTTGGAGATTCGGAGGTTGTTGTTGAACACACACAATAATGTTGAACTTACATTTGTTGGTTTGTTTGCTTGTGTCTTTTTTGCTTGGGGGGAGGGGGTTTTTAAGATTTATTTTACATGTATGTGTGTCCACGAAGGACAGTAGAGGGTGCTGGATCCCTAGGAGCTGGAGTCACAGGCAGTTGTGAGCCACCTGATGTGGGCGCGAGTATCTGAACTTGGGCCCTCTGATAGAGCAGTGAAGTACCTTAACGGCTGAGCCAGCTCTAGCCCCATTCTTTCTCCCCCCCCCCTCATAGGATCTCACTCTGTCTGCCAAGCTGGACTCAAACTTGTAACAATCCCCCTGCCTCAGCCTCTCAAGCCCTGAGATTGTAGGGGTGTAGCACCATAGCCAGCTTGAGTCATTATTGAATCAGTTTTCTCTCAGATGCTCCCATCGTCTCAGAGACAGTCAGTCATCACTAGGTCTGAGTGTATCTAAAACGTTTCCTGCACAGCTCTCCCCTGTCAGCGAGGACAACCTCAGGCTGTAAACAATGGCAATCAGCAGAGGCACCAGTACACAAAGTGCTCCCCTTTATGACATGTGGCTGTCATTGTCCTGGCCGATACGGTCCCTATCCTGGTGAGGTCTCACGGTCAACTTGACACAACCTAGAATCACTCAATAAAAGAGAATCTCAACTGAGGCATTGCCTCCCTCAAATTGGCCTGTCAGCAAGCCTATGGAGCATTTTCTTGATTAATGATTGATATGGGAGGGTCCAGCCCACCATGGGCAGTGCCATCCCCGGGCAGGTGGTCCTGGAGTGTATAAGAAAATAAACTGAGCAAACCATGGGGAGCAAGCCACTAAGCAGTATTCCTCCATGGCTCACGCGCGCACGCTCTCTCTCAGTTCTTGCCTCTCCCTCCTGGGGTGACACAGGCAGCAGGTATGGAAGCCATTACTACATCATATATTACAATGCATAGGAAAACAAACATGTGTAACACATGCATCAACAGTTGTCAGCGTTCACCCGTCTCTGTACACACTGCGCCCCACGTGACTACAGATGGCCCTAACCTGTCATGGATACAGGTACCCTCATGTTTGCACACACCAAGCTCTGTGATGCTATCTGCTCCACATCCACACTCTAGTCTCTGTGCATAGCTGTTACGCACCCTCCTTTGGGATACATGGCACCCCCATCAACACATGCAGAAGGCTATCCCATCACAGAACCCCAGCGGCACCACTAGCCACATACAAACAATGACAACGTCCTTCATCAGTCCAGGACAGCTCTTTGAGACTTGAATAGAGCATTCTCAGAGCCTGAGCAAAGATGTCCAGGAAATCCCAGCATACCTTGAAAATCTCCTAAGAAACACCAGACTGTGTCTGTGTTTTTATTACTGTGTATAATAGTCTAATCATTTTTAAATTGTTAACCCATGTACCAATATTTACAAACACTTCCTATTAGCAGGTATATTTGATTAATTAATGAGTGTCTCGATCATCATTCAGTCACCATGCAATTGCTGAGCACCAATTAAGTTTGAGACGTCAGGGTAGACACCTGGGGGATTAGAGAACAAATAGGGAATAAATAAAAGAATATTATGTGATCCCTACCCTTGGATATAAACAGATACAGTTTCAAAAACAAACAGTTGAGACTAGCAGGTGGCTCACTGGGTAAAGGTTCTTGTCATCAAGTGTGATTGCCTGAGTTCGATCCCCAGGACCCACAAGATGGACAGAAAAAGAATTATTTCTTCAAGTTGTCCTTGGATCACCATGCATATGCACATACACATACACACACTAAATAGATAGATAGATAGACAGATAGATAGACAGACAGACAGACAGACAGACAGACAGACAGACAGACAGATAGATAGATAGATAGATAGATAGATAGATAGATAGATAGATAGATAGATAGATGATAGATAGATAGATAGATAAATGTAATTTTAACTTCTAAAGTCAGTGTAACTGTGCATGTCTGGGATCCCGTCATACAGGAAGCTGAGGCAGGAAACACAACCCTGCAAATAAACGTACCACAGCTGTCTCATAGCTTAACAGGACATGGTGAGTGAGGAAGAGAAGAAGATGCGGACACAGGAGACCCCAACTGGGAGTCCTAGGAAGCAGAGATGGTGGTAGAGTCAGGAAAAAAGCAGTGGCCTGGAGTTTGGAGGGTAAACTTGGGCTGCAGCAGGACATGAAGGAAAAGGGACGTGCCCTGCCGCAGTGAGGCACAGAGTTGAGCAGCAGCAGCCATTACAGCAGATCACTAGACAATTAGCAGGAACGCCAACAGAGAAGGAGGTGGGCGAGGGTGAGGCATGAGGCGGTCAGTGGTGGAATGCCCGCCCAACGTGTGCAGGACCCTGGGGTCAGTCCCCAGCAATGAAGACAAAGACTCAAGAAAGAAGGGCGAGCAGAGAATGAGTCCAGTTCAGGATGGATACTTGGGGGACACATAGCTAATGCACACACACGCACCTCACCCTGCTTCTGTGTTTCCTCCATCTTTGAAGACCCACAAGCCTCTGCCAGGGCAGCATATGGACCCCTCCATGTAAGCATAGCTGCAGACTTCAGGTCTTTTAGGGACCCAAAGCAACCCAAGTGGTTGCTCTTCAACCCTCATGGCTCCAACTATGACGCGCACTGAGATCTGGGCACCTTTGGGACTTTGCTTAGACATTACTAACCTGCCTTGTTAGGGAAAAGAGGCCTGACAGAAATACCTTGGAACATCACCAGACACTTGGTTTCACCAGACACTTGGTTTTTAACCTCCCAACTCCTGGTACCAAGGATTAACTGATCAACTCTGGAACTCGTGGTGAACCTTCCACCACCCTGCCTCAACTTTGCCCACCCCACCCCCAACTTTTTGTTAGCAGTGATGTGAATTATTGAAGATATTTTGGTCTAGACTTTCAGCACAGAGTTAAGAAAAAGAGAAGTGCTCAGGAAGAAGGACACCCGTGAGCGTGGAGGTGGGCTTCTCAAGGAAGTCACTTTTTTTCTTTTTTTTTGGTGGGGGGGGCAGGGTAGTTTTTGCTAGGTAGCACAAGATGGCTTCAAACTTACAGCAATCCTCTTGCCTAAGCCTCTAGAGTGCTGAGGTTACAGGCATGCACCACCTCCAGTTTCTAATGGTGGATTTCTAAAACGCTTATTTTGTAATGTAAGCATTCGTGTGCGTAAGTGTATAAGCCTGCAAAAAGTCAGGGGGTTGAATTTGTATTTCCAAATGCATTTGACTGTAGCAACTTTTTATCTGTTTACTTATTTTTACGATAGCTGATTCTGAAGAGAACTTGAAAGGAAATGGTTATCTCTGAGATCCTTCAATAGCCCACGCACTTGTGAGAGGGCAGGGTACCCGAGGCAGAGCTGAGGCAGCCAGACTGACCCCTCACTCTTCTCCTCAAGGGAGACCCAGATCCAACCCCTCAGTCTCCTCTCCCGAGGAGACCCAGCAGCCTCTGTGATGACTCATGATCTCAGACGCTGGGAGGAGTCGGAGACCTCTCAACCTGTCAGATGCTGGCTTCCACGGGAGCTGGGTAAACAGTGTGGCCTGTGCCTTCCTCCTTAAAGACCTCGCTCAAGCTCAGAGCACTCCAGGGGTTTTACATGGCTGAACAAGGCTAGGGTCTGATCAGAGCATGGAGAAGAGCCACCGTCAACCTTGTGCTTCTTCTCTCTCTCTCTCTCTTCCTAGCCTTGCTGCTTCCAAGGAGGCTGACGCTGCCCGCTCTGCCCCCAAGCCTATGTCGCCCTCAGACTTCCTGGATAAGCTCATGGGGAGGACTTCTGGGTATGACGCCAGGATCAGGCCCAACTTTAAAGGTAGGGAAACACTTCTTTCGTATTCACAGGAAATGCTCTCCCATGATATACACATGCTGTGACCCTCCCACACACACTGTCTTCTCCACCCAAGGCAGACATTGCTAATCGATGCAATCTCTTTCCCCAACAAGTCCAGACAGAGCCTCAGAGAATTCGACTCAATGGCACCTCTGGTTTCTGGGAGTCAGTAAGTGAGTTAGGTCTTTTTCACTATGTCCAGTGTCATAGACGGTCAAACAAGGAATGTGGGTCAAGTTTTGGCTGGAGCACGAGCTTCCTCTGTGAGCTGGGACAAGCGCCTCCCTTTGTCTGGGTCTCAGTTTTCACAT
This sequence comes from Peromyscus californicus insignis, assembly GCF_007827085.1. Classification (NCBI taxonomy): domain Eukaryota; kingdom Metazoa; phylum Chordata; class Mammalia; order Rodentia; family Cricetidae; genus Peromyscus; species Peromyscus californicus. The sequence goes on from NW_026294551.1 coordinate 67,712,636, forward strand.
TTCTGCAATGCAGGCTTGGTTACGTGTACAGTCACGAGGCATGATGCTTGGGGTTTTAGGCTTCTGCCAGGAGTCTTGAGACACAGATGAGGAACTGGTCCACCTTGGCCTTGACCCAAGGAGCATCACTTCTGTTTGTTCTAGAAGGGGCCCTCCTACTCAAACCCACCTGCAGGAGGCTCCCACGGACTAACAAACAATTCATCAAATTCCTTTCACATGCCCACTGAAGTTGGGGGAGTCCTGATTTCTCTTCTCCTTGCTGTGACAAAAAGCCACCTGGCGAAGGAGGGATCGTTTGGGCTCACAGTCTGAGGACACAGTCCATCTGGTGGTGAAGACCCAGTCACAGGGTGAATCTGGAAGCAGAGATCTCTGGGGTTTATCCGCCTTGCTTCTCTTTGTTCAGTCCAGGATGGAAGCCCATGACGTGGGGCTGCCCACATTCAGGATGAGTCTTCCCAGACAAAGGTCAGACACCACCAGGTAGAGACAGTGGATACAAAGAGCCACAGGCTCCTGTGAATGAAGATGACTCCCCTTGCCCCCAGCCTGTAGGTCCCCTATGGGAATGTGGGCCCCATGTGGCCAGATGAGCCAATAGTCCAAGAAGACCCCAAACTGAGCTCTACAAGAAATTCCTAATTCCTGGATCATGCAAATTCAAACAAAACATGTTCAGGGTCCATCACTGCCAAATTGCACATGCTAGTCCAGGCAGTTGGACAAAGTTCTCTGCATTCATGGTCCCATTGGAACCTTAGTGCCAATAACAAAAGGAGATCAGGCTCTGTGTTCTCTGATGCCTTTGAATGATGTCTTCAGTGACATGAATCTTGCAGACCTGGCTTCAAGAGCCTCCTGGGACTCTGTGCACCCCAATCTTCCACACAGCACCCTGGAAAAATATTATTCCAAGAACCGACAGCCATGAGATCAATTCTTGTTTCTGGGTGTTTCTCCTTGTCACTCCTGTGGCTCAAGTCCAAGAGCAAAGATGTGTTTGACAGCTGGGACCAGTTATCTAATGTCTACCTATATTGTCTCCACACACCCCTCATCCCATTCCCCACACTCCCTTCTCTGACTGCTCTGTCCACAAGTCTCTGCAGACAGAAAACCATCTGGGAGAAGCTTGGGCGGCTGTGCTCAGGCCTACCTCCCAGCCTTATTTCCCTGACGGCCCCTTCCCTGGCCCCCAACCACCCTTCCATTATCATTAGCACAGTCTTGCTTCTTGGGGTTTCAATTGCTGTGATAAACACTATAACCAAAAACTGCTTGGCAGGGTAAAGGGAATTTGGTTCAGCTTACACTTCCACATCACAGTCCATCACTGAGGGAAGCTGAGTGGATACTCCAGGAAGGAACCTAGAGGCAGGAACTGATGCAGAGGCCATGGAGGACTGCTGCTTACTGGCCCGCTCAGTTTGCTCTCTTATATACTCTAGGACTGCCTTCCAAAGGGTGGTATCATCCACAGTGGGCTGGGCCCACCTACTTCAATGACTAGTCAGGAAAATACACCCCAGGCCAATCTGGTAGGGGCATTTTCTCAACTGAGGTTACCAAATGCCTCTAGCTCGTGTCAAGTTGACATAAAACTAGCCAGCACATCTTGGTTCTCCTAGGGACAGGACACTTGGTAGTCCAGTTGGCTGGAGTACTTTGCCAAGTTGAAATCTCAAACACCTGGAGAGGTGACAGGCAGATATGCTACAAGAAGGGTGGAACGTGGTGAAGATAAGAAAAATATAGAAAACTGGGGGGCTAGAGAGATGGTTCAGTGAGTTAAAAGTCCCTGCAGTTCAGATCTCCGACACTGATGTAAGAGCCAGGCACGGCCACACTGGCTGCAACACTAACACTGGACAAGCAGACGTAGGCAGATGTCCGGCCAGCCAGCACCCAGGTAATGAGATCTAGGTTCCCTGAGAGACCCTGTCTCAAAAGATAAGGTTTCGAGCAATAGTCAGAGACACCCAACCTCTACCTCCCCCTTCTCTATTCTCTTTCTCCAAGTAAATGGATAAGTAAAATACAGAAAACCCAAGTCCCTTGCAAGGTCCACTCCTCCTCAGTGCCTGCCCAGGGCTTCCAGGAAGGAGTGAAAACTGTGTGGTTAGTCAGGTCCTCCAAGACAGGACTTAAGTCTGAGGTTCTATGTCAAAGTCGCCGAAACTGACACTAAATAACATCTCTTGAGAATACCATTGGCTAAGCCAAACACATTCTGGCAGAGGAGGGAACGGACCTTAGCCACCAGGGTGCACCAATTGCCCCTAGCTAGCCTTTTTTTAGGAATTCAGTCCACAACGCCCCCTGGTGGACTCTTTCAGAACTTCGCCATATCACGGTCTTGTTTCTCCAGGATTCATTTTGTCAAATGGTAGGGTCACCTAAACAGAGGCCTATTTTCCTCCTTCATTGAGGCCAAGATTCAGGTTTTTCTTTTTATTTATCCTCATACTATACAGATGCTCCAAAGAGTTCCTCCAAGGTTCAAGGGCTATTCTTTGTGCATGCCACCATACTTCACACACAGAAGGCCCTCAATAAGCTTGTATAACCTACATGAACTCAAAGTCAAGATCCTCCTGCCTCAGCCTCCTAAGTACTGAGATTACAGCATAAACCTTTGTGCCTCTCTGAAAATCTTACTTAGAACACTTGAGTCCCAAATCTATAGAACTACAAAATCTCTTAGACATCTTCCTACTTCCCACTGGGCTCCCCTTCAGCCTATGCCTGACTAGAAGCAAGGTTGTCTCATGTGCACCTCCCAGGAGCTAGGAGTAGGGCTTTGCTCCTCTCCCTTAAGATTAAAGCAGAAAGCGAAGCCTACTGTACCTGGTCTCCTCTCCTTATCCCACTTCAGACTCAAAGATTTAAGACTCCCCAAAGCCCAGGAAAACCTCAGCATTCCTAAAATGGCCATGCAGCCCAGACTCTAAAAGCCCTCTACACACACACTCATACACACACACACACACACACACACACACACACACACACACACACACACACACAGTTTGAAACCTCAGCAGTTTTTCCCTCAGCAGCTTGCCTGTACAACACGAGCAACCTGCTTCTGGCCAGTCTGAAGTCTGAGGTGGCCAAGAGCTACAAGACGCTTGGTCTGCAGAGCCCAAAGTCAGTTCACACTCTAGTATGGAAGTAAATAGCACTAAGACCACTTATCCAACCTATGTTCCTCCTGAGAGATCCCTTCCTGGGCTTGAGCCCCTGTCTTAGCCTCCAAAGAGGGATGCAAGGAGAAGGACCAGGCCCTCCCAGCTCTGAGGCTTTGCCTCAGCTAAGGCTCTGTATTCTGCAGCAGCTTCCAGGATCAGGGGCATAGCCCAATGCAAACACATACACAAAAGCAAAATTAAACTTTAATATTTAATGAAATATATACATTATCCTGCTGCCAACGGCAACCGGATTGTAATTTTCTCAAGATAATTTAATTTCAGATTTATACCCATGAATCGCACCTCCCCATGGGGTCTTTTTTGGCTGGTGCCCTCTCACACTCATACATCAGCATCTCATTTATATGGAAGTCACAGTGCCGGATGCACGCAGCCCTGGGTGCATCACCTCAAGGCATGGGCAGTAACTCTTTGGGGCATCTAAATGATATGAGGCTAAATAAAAAGAAAAACCTGGATCTGGGGCTAAATGAATGAGGGAAATAAGCATCAGTTTATGTGACCTTAACAAGCAGTAATTCCCGCCCAACATAGGCAAACAATACTTTTAATATGCGGAGTTTTCCAGCGATGAAGGCATTGGGTTCTGAAGGGGGATGTGATCCTTCCCAGCAACCCCTAAACCCAGCTATGTATTCAAATCACCCAGGTGGCTTGTTATACAATAGGCCTTGTGCTAAGAGTCGCTGCTAAGGGCTGAGCCAAGGGCCCTGCAATTTTTGTTCTGTTTTCGTTTGGTTTTTGGTTTTTGTTTTTTTTTTGTTTTGTTTTTTTTTAAGATAGCAATCTCGCTCTGGAGCCCATGCTGACCTCGAACTTCTGGCCTCCCTATATCTGCCTCTTGGGCATCAAGATCACAGGCACAGGCCACCACAGCTCATGGGCTCTGCAACTGACATTTTTCAGGTTTTAGCCTCAGCCACACACAAGTCTGGAAAGCAGTTGATGAAGTGCTGGAAAGGACCCCAGCCCCACTAGCCTGCAATCTAGACTATAGGCTAGCTTCCCTGAGAGGATGCCATTAGAGCTAAGACAGGCCACCTAGCTTCCCTCGCCAGCTTCTGCCTCACTCAGGCTGTCCCCTGACCCTTTCGCTGCCACCTTTCCCTTATCTTTAGCTGTCCGTAACGTTCTCTGGAAGCCCCGCCCCTTTTTTTTCTTCTCATGACTTGGTTCATCTGAAAAGGAAATGCAGATGTCTCAGGAGGCCAGAAGCAGACCGACTTTCAAGAAGTGGGGGCGGGGATAGGGGGTGGGAGGGTAGAGCAGCTCAGTGGTAGAGTTCTTGCCTAGCATGGGCTAGGTCCTGAGTTCCATCCTCAGCACTGGGTATCAGGGGAAAGGAGGAAGAGAGAGGCCCTTTAATGAGAAATACTTCACCTACCCCTGGAATTTCCCACCCACTGTCTTACCATAACCCCTTGTATCCCTAAAAGCTCTTGATACTCCCTGAGCTCTTGAAGATAGATATTTGAGATAAAGATTTCCTTAGTATTTATATAGACCAGCTTCTGATAAATTTGCTCCTGAAAAAGAAGGAAGAGGACAATGATGATGATGAAGAGCAATAATAATAATAATAATAATAATAATAATAATATCTAGCCTTCCCTCCAAACTGTTGAGGGGACTAAGATTCAGAAAATGGAAGTCTGTTCTTTGCCTCAACAGCAGGAGAGTCTGGGGTTGTACGTATACCCCAGAGTTTGACACTTACTGCTTTGAGGGAAGACCTGAATTCTCATCCCAAGAGAAAGTTTCCTCCTATCCATCAAGCCTTCCGAGAGAAAGAGAATCTTAGCTACGTTTGTGAGCAAGCTATAGGTTACCTTTTGAAGATGGACATGATGGATTGGGTACCAGAGGACATAAAGCTGTCCACTCTCTTCTTTCCACAATCAGAAAACTTGGGCTCAAGTCGTGGCTCTACTGCCTTCCACCTAGTGAGCCCAGATAAGTGACTTTGAGACATGAGGACAATTATGCTCTTCCTGTCTCAGCACCTCTTGGGATCAACAAGGGATAAGCCCTGGAAGCATTCATAATTATAACCCTTCAAGTGAAGGTCTATGACCTATCCAAGTCCTAAGCACCTTCAAGGTCAGACCAAGGTCAGCTCCCCTCTCAGGTCTTCCTGTCTTAGTCTTCAGACCCTCTCTGAGCTGGACTCTGCTCCTTTGACCCCTCTTGTTCATGGTCCTATGCCTTTCTCTAGCCGTTTCACGCTTGTTTATATGGAAACTCCTTGTTGAATCTTCTAGACTCTGCCAGGCCTGATAGAACACGCCTGGAAATCCCAGCCCTCAGAAGGCTGAGGCAGAGAATCACTGTAGATCCATATCAGCCTGGGCTACAAGACAAGACCTGTGTCATAAATGGGGTGGGGAAATCTGGGCAGGAAACTAAATTGTAAAGCACTTGCCTTGCAAGCCTGAGGACCTAAGTTCAATCCCCAGCACCCAGGCAAAAACCAGACATATCATTCTAGTGCTAGGAGGTAGAGACAGGTGGGTCCTTGGAGCTTGGTGGCCAGCTAGCCTAGCCTACGGTGGTGCTTTGAATGAGAAATGTTCCCCCGATAGGCTTTAGCACAGTTGATGGTACTGTTTGGGAAGGTGTAGGAGGTTGAGCCTTGCTGAAGGAAATATGCACTGGGAGACAGCTTTTAAGAGCATATAGCCTTGCCCTGTCCCGCCCCCTCTCTCTCTCTCTGCTTCAGGCTTGAGGTTGTAATCTCTTGGCAGTCTGCTCCTGCTACCATGCCGCCATGCTTGCCCCTTGATGCCATGTCCCCTCTGCCATGATGGACTCTTATCTGACTGGAACCATAAACCCAAACAAGCTCTTTCATCCAGAAATTGTTTTTGATCATGGTATTTTATGAAAGCAACAGAAAAGTAACTAATACAGTGAGGGACCATGTCTCTAAAAACAAGGTGGGAGGCACCTAAGGAATAATGACCAAGGTGATCATCTGACCTCCACCTGTGCGCGCGCGCGCGCGCGCGCGCGCGCGCGCGCGCACACACACACACACACACACACACACACACACACACACACTGGTTCTGGATTCTGCCCCTGGCTACATGACCCTGCTTCTTCCTCCCTCTCAACTTGCTTCCCATGGTATAGCTGTTAAGAATTAGACAAATCAGAACTAGAAGCCTGACTTCACCATTCTCTAGCAGTGTGGCCATAGACGAGTAATTTGGCCCCTCTCACCCTCAGTTTCCTACTCTGCACAGTGTGGGTGACAACCAGCCTTCTCACAGAGCTGTTGGGAGGACACGGTGAGATCATGACAGGCAAGGTCTCACTGAAGCAGCTCAGAGGTTGGTAACTGTTGCCATTCACAGTGTGAAATGAAGGATCCCGGCTTCAACCAGGAAGAGTCACCCCCCAGAAACAAGTACCAAGGCAGTGGCATTCATTCCCTTCTTTTCTGGACATAGCAGGCTGGAAAAAAAATACTTGTCCACAAAGTATTTAACAAAGGCTTGTGGACTGTCCATCAGGCTCCCTCCAGATCCCTCGCCTGGTAATTCCCATCATCACCTCTTCATTCTCAGTTCATAAGTTCAAGGCAAAGAACTTGCTGTTCCTTGCAATTCCTGAGATGGCCTCCAAATGTTGTAGCCATAAATATATCTCAGACACAAATTAGAAGGCACCGATGGGGCTTGGGGAAGGGATTTCAGCCAGATGGCAGGATGATGAATCACCTTGTGTTAATGAATGTACAGCTTGGCTCAGCCTCCTGTGAGGTGTACCTGCCCGTTACCTGGAAGCTGGGGAGTCTAGTCTGGCAGAGATGCTAAATGCAAGCTGGAGGTCCCAGACACTTAGGGGTGGGTGGATAACAAGCAGGGGGCTCCTTGGCCCTGTGGGGAGGTCTATCCTTGAAGTTAGTTTCTCTACAGCCTGAGACTCAGTGAAACTCTCTCTTGATTGGTAGGTCCCCCTGTGAACGTGAGTTGCAACATCTTCATCAACAGCTTTGGCTCCATTGCTGAGACAACCATGGTGAGTACGTTATAGCGACCATCGTTTCTGGAGTCGGTGTCTCTGCCCTGGGAATGTTTCTTCGCTGCACCAGGTTCCCTTAAGAAGGCACAGAATTTGGTGTTTTTGTTGGGTCTCTTGAAGGCTCAAATAGTTTTTTTCTGTCCAATTCGATGATTTGGGTAAACATTTAACATCTGAAGAGGGTTAAGCTACTAATAAAGTTAGCACAGGACAAACCTCCAGAATCACAAGAGCAAAATTATAGTGTAATAAGGGAGAAATATGATTAAAATCCATTATATCTGTGTGTATGAAAATGACACAATGGAGGCTGGTTCATGCCTACAATCCCAGGCTCGGGAGGAAGAGGCAGGAGGATGTCTATGAGTCTGAGGCCAGCCTAGCCTGTAGAGTGAGTTCCAGGCCACCCAGACCCTGTCTCAAAACAACAACAAAAAAAATGTTTTAAAAATTAAACAACGAGGCTGAGGAGGTGGATTTGTCAGTGACGTGTTTGCCACTGGAGCATGAAGACCTGAGTTTAATCCCCAGAATCCACCTATAAAAAAGATGGTGCTGTGGCATGGACTTCTAATCCCAGCACTGGCCAGGGAGAGTAGAGACAGGCAGATCCCTGGAACTGGTTGGCCAGTCAGACTAGCCTCATGGGGAGCCCCGGGTTCCTGTGAAAGACTCTGTCTCAAGAATAAGATGGATGACTCCTAAGAAACAACACCCAGGGTTAACTTCTGGCCTACACACACACACATATACATCCATACAAACACACACATATATATACATACATACAAACACACACACACATACACATCCATACAAATACAAACACACACACACATATATACAACCATACAAACACATACATACATATGCATCCATACAAACACACACATATACATCCATACACACATACACACACACACACACACACACACACACACACACACACACACACACACACACATCAAATAACATTAAAAGAAAATATGCTTGGCTGTGGAAGTGCACACCTGTAATGACAGCAGGCTGTATAATCGTCAAGAAGCTGAGGCAGGGGAATAATGACTTAAAGGCCAGTCTGGGCCACATAGTAAGACCCAGTCTCAAAAATAAATCAATAAAAGTGAAATCCTGCTGATGGCTTTCCAGTTTACCCAGAGAATGGAGGAACACGCCAGTTATAGATGCTGAAACGATGCTCTGGGCCAGCTGTGTTATTTGCTCTCTGTTTACTATGTTCTTTAAAATTCTATAGTAAAAAGTTCTAAATAAATAAATCGGTTGCTCTCAGGGGAAAAACACAAGGCAAAGATTGGCAAATGTTAATAGCGATCATCTCTGACTCAAAGACTTATGGGTAATTTTTTTATCTTATTCTGCCAGCATTGTTCCATCTTTCACGTTTCTGTGAAAAGGAGATATGACATTAGGAATTCCAAATGTGTGAGATGATAGTTTAAAGGTTTTTCTTAGTCCCTCAAAACAAAACATAAATCAATTGTACTCATATGGAGGGAATGATCTAGCTTGTAGGAAAAAACAAAAAAACAGCCTGGAGTCAATTTGTGAGTAGAGTAAGATTCGGCTCCCCCCAACACACACACGCTGCCACCTCATGTCCCCAGTCCACTGCCACCCACCTCTGCATCTTCTCTGCCAAAGCTACTTAAATTATCTCTACATAGAACCCCTTCGTGCCCAATAAATTTTTACATGATCCCAAGTATGTAAGTATATAAAATAAGTACACAAATTAAATATTTACTGATAATCATACAGAAACTCATCTTAAGACAGTTATTTAATATGCATGTCATTTTACCATTTATTAAAGACAAAGCAAATGTCTATACTAAAGCAATAGATACACTTATTTTTTTTTACATAAGTGAATTAAAATTTTGTGTATGTATGTGCTCCTATGCCTGTGTGTGTGTGTGTGTGTGTGTGTGTGTGTGTGTGTGTGTGTGTGCCTGTGTGTATGCCTGTGTGTATGCCTTGGTGTGTGTGCATTCCTATATATGGGTGTGCTTGTGTGTGTGTGTGTGTGTGTGTGTGTGTGTGTGTGTGTGTGTAGTGCATGTGAGTATGTGAGTGTGGGGGTGGACAAAATCATGAATATGTAACTGCAGAGACCAGAAAAGAACACTGGGTACCTTCTATCTCTCTCTGCTTTGCTGCCTTGAGATAGGGTCTCTCCCTGAACAGGAAGTTGGCCTCAAAGAGTTGGGGTAGGCTGGCTGGCCAGAAAACTCCTGGAATCTTCATATCTTCACCCCTTCAATGCTAGGGGTGCAAATGCTCCCCTAGTCTTGCTTAGCTTTAAAAAGAAAGGAAGGAAGGAAGGAAGGAAGGAAGGAAGGAAGGAAGGAAGGAAGGAAGGAAGGAAGCAAAGAAGGAAGGAAGGAAGGAAGGAAGGAAGGAAGGAAGGAAGGAAGGAAGGGAGGGAGGGAGGGAGGGAGGGAGGAAGGAAGGAAGGAAAAGAAAAAGAAAAAAACGGTCTTACTGTGTATCTCTAGCTAGCCTGGAACTTCCTATGTAGTCCAGGATGGCCTTGAACTCATAGAGATCTGCCTGTTTCTGCCTTTGAGTGTTGGGATTAAAAGCGTACACCACCACACCAGCCTTTCATGCTCAGCTTTTTATTTAAATGCTGGGGATTCGAACTTAAGTCCTTGTGCTTGCACAGGAATCACTCTTCCCCAGCCCCTAAAATATAATCCTGACCAGATACTTGACGCTGTAGGATATAAGACACTGTCAGCATTTTCCAGAGTTGGTCAATATTTTGATTCAGAACCATCAGTGCCAAAAGCCATCAATATACATCACATCAATACACAATACAAAAATGGCAGGTGTGTGTTTAAGACATTTTCAGAAATTGTTGGAAATTCTGCCCTAATCCCAAACCAAAGCACATTCTGTTATTTTTTTTTTTAATGAAACTCAAGTCAGCAGTCTAAACAGCAATTTGCAAAATCAAACATTCCAACCGAGTGCAACCCAAAGATACTGATTTGAAATGTGCATGCTCAAAAATGATAGTAGGAAACACTGTCTTTGTTTCCTACAATTACACCATGACTGTCTGCAGGAGCAGAATTTCGTATGTGGGGCCAAAGATACAATTCAATTGGCTTGGTGCCTACCTAGCTTGTAGGATTCCCTGGATTTGATCCACCAGCACCACATAAACTGTGTGTGCTACCTCATGCCTCTAATCCCAGAACTCAGGAGATGGAGGCAAGAGGATCAGAAGTTCATGCTACATGGCAAATTCAAAGCCAGCCAAACACCTCAAGGAGCGTTCATTGGAGTCTCAGCGCTCTTCAGTTCCCACAGCCGCACTTACCGCTGCACCAGTGTTTGCTCGTCCCTCTCAGACTGTACTGCAAGTTCATGGCCGCCTGAATCCTTGTTTCCGGAAGTGACCAACCTCAGCAGCCAACACAGCAGTGCAGCTGCAGAAACTCAATCCTTTTGTTACATAAATAAGTCAAAGCAGATGCACTGTTCACCGAGCCCAGCTGTTGCTTGGTCCTCAACATTTACAAACACTGGACCTGTTCCTCCCGGTGTGGACTTGCAAAAATCTTCATGGGGCGAAGGGACCAAAGTCAGCTCTCTTGCAGAGAAAACTTGTCTTGACAGAGTCAAGAAGGTGCGCTGTGCATTCAAAAGACTACTGAGCTAGGGAGAATCTGGCACAGTTGATAAAAGTGTTATCCACACAAACATGAGGACCTTAATTCAGTCCCCCAAAGTCTACGTTAAAAACTGGGCATGTCAGCACACGTGTCTCAGTGCAGAGGAGGTGGAGACAAGCAAATCCCTGGAGCTCACTGGCATCCAGCAGAGCCTACTCAGTGAGCCCTGGGGCAGGGGTGGGGGGCGGGATGTAGATTGCACCTGAAGAGCAATATCTAAGTTTAACCTACAGCCTCTACATGTGCATATTAGTTGACTGATTAATTACTTAAACAAATCAGTGGCTGAACCACCTGCTTATGGAAATGAGCAAGCTCTGTAAGAAAGGATACAATCACAAACACAGACACACAAATATAAATAGATAGGTAGATAGATAGATAAATAGATAGATAGATAGATAGATAGATAGATAGATAGATAGATAGATAGATAGATAGACAGACAGACAGACATAAATACAAGATGGAAACCCAACAAAGCACACCAACCTTAGGGTACCTAAGGGGAAAACCGGAGATGAGGACTCTGGGAACAGCCCATGGTCGGAGTCCAAGGAAATGTCAGTATTCAGAGCAGAATGAAAGGACTGGCAATACATGTCCCTTGGGATGACCCACAGGGCACAGGTCCTGCTGCCTGTCTCTCAATCAAGACAGAGGCACCCTCCTCCTTCCAGCCCACACACTCTAGAATACTATGATACGTTTTCATTGTCTTCCTAAATATATATATATATATATTTGTATATATACCTGTATATGTATATGCTTAATTTACTTTGTATATGACTTAGAAATCTAAAATCTCAGACCTAGAGAAAAACTGTAGAAATTGCCTACCATGGTAGTGCACACCTTTAGTCCCAGCACTTGGGAGGCAGAGGCAAGCTGATCTCTGTGAATCTGAGGCTGCTTAGGCAAGGTCACATGGCACAAAACAGTGTTCCAGAAACCCAGGCGGATTTCTGTGCGGCAGCCAAAGTTTCTCTCCCTGGACTCTCTTCCCTTAAGCAGCAGTTCCTAACCTTCCTAACGCTGCGGCCCTTTAGTACAGTTCCTCATCTTGTGGTGACCCCCAACCACAAAATTATTTTCATTGCTACTTCATAACTGGAATCTTGCTCAGAGATTAAGAGCACTGGCTGTTCTTCCAGAGGTCTTGAGTTCAATTCCCAGCAACCACATGGTGGCTCACAACCATCTACAGTGAGATCTGGTGCCCTCTTCTGGCCTGCTGCATACATGCTGTATACATAATAAATAAATAAATAAATAAATAAATAAATAAATAAATAAATAAATAAGAATCATAATGTAAATATCTGTGTTTTCAAATGATCTTAGGCGACCCCTGTGAAAGGGTAATTCAACAAACCCCCACTCCAAGGGATCTCTACTCACAGGTTGAGCAACGCTGCCTTAGATCCTACCAAACTTCCCCATGCACGTGTCCTTCCCAGCCTTTCAGGGTATGTTTGCAGAGCCAGCCTGAGTTCCTGTTAACAGCAAGAGTGGCAGCTTGTTCACGAGAGCCCTCGAGATGCTGCTGTGTGTTAGGCAGTGAGCAGAGCACTCTGCCTCTGTTATCTCATTTAGACTCCCAGCAAACCCCATGGTAGGCAAGGTCACTCCCAGTAATAAGCGCAGAAACTCAGGGTCAGAAACCTTAGGGTATTTACCTAAAGATAGCTAGTAAGTAGCCAAGGTGGAATTAGAACTCAGCTTTCTCTCTCACCTCAAAGCTTATATTCTCCTAAATACATGGGATCATCCAGATTTGCTTGTCTCATTTCACTGGGGGCATCCGAGCTGAGAGGGAGCTCACTGACTGACAGGGAATGAATGGGAGGCCAGAGAGAGGATTGCACTTGACCACCGATCCCCCTGGCTCCACACCAAGAGCTGCCTGGGCACCAAGGGTTTATAGCAGTACAGATGAAGTCACCATGTCAGAACCTTTTCAGGCTCTGTTGGTTCTGCAGAACATCGGGAGAGTATTGAAGCCCTAGAAGCAACTGGAGGGTCCAGTCCAAGCCTTCCCTCCCTCCATCCCTTCCCTTCTTTCCTCCCTACTTCTCCTTCTTCTTCCATCAGGGAGCCTGACTTTGTTCACCAGGCTAACAGACCTAAGATCAGGGAAGGACAGAAAGACCACAGTGATCTCTACTCATCCTGCCAAGGTTAGCCCTCACCAACCTTCCCAGAGCTGTCTCAAAAGGCAGGGGAAAAAAGGAGAGTGGGGAAGAGAACAGCAACTTCTCTATCTACAAGCAAATTTCTACAGCAACTCTCTATCTACAAGAGAAACATCTAAACCAGTGGTTCTCAACCTGTGGGTTGTGACCCCCTTGGAGTCACATATCTGATATCCTATGTATCAGATATTTACATTACAATTCATAACAGTAGTAAAATTACAGTTATGAAGTAGCAACAAAATAATTTTATGGTTGAGGGTCACCACAACATGAGGAACTGTATTAAAGGGTCGCAGCATTAGGAAGATTGAGAACCACTGATCTAGATCTAGAAGCCAGCAGGAAGCAACTAGCTTTCCCATACACATGTGCACATGAGGTTGCATGTGTGTAGTGCAACACCTGTGTTCATGTGCAGTATTTGTGTGCATGTGGGATTATGGGGCCACGTAGATTAACAAACATGCATGTGTGCATGCGTGTACCATTTTGAAATAGATATGTAACATCAAAGAGACGTGCCCATGAGGAATATGGCTGTGATTGCGTGTGCACTGGGCCCATATGTATACATGAAGAGGTGTGTACATGTGGTTGTACAATGTATTTTGATCTCAGTTAGCTTTGTTAAGTTAGCAGCACCTCCATGAGTTTCTGTTTCAAGTTCCTGCCTTGAGTCCTTGCTCTGATTTCCCTTAGTGTGGACTGTGACCTGGCAGTCTAAGCTGAAATAAACCCTTCCCTCCCCTAAGCTGATTATGATCAGGGTTTTATCACAGCACAGAAAGGAAGCCACCATGAAACACCTCTGAAGTGCAGCTCCCTCTGAGCACCTGCCTCTACGAGTGGGCCACAGGTTCACACAGAGCACTAGACGTGCGAGCCTTCTCTGACTGCTACAGAAGTACAAGACATCACTAACCACTGAGCTATCAGCCAAGGACTCCAACACAGAAGTACAAAAAGATACCTTTCTGCATATTGCTGTTTGCTGTCCTGACCTTATTCCTGTGTTCTTTCCTCCCCACTTACAACCCTGTGTGTGCTAAGTGTGACATTGAACTCTAGGGCCCTGGTTCTGTTTGACCTCTCTTAGGCTAGACTTCCCTAGGATGAGGAAGCCAACAAATGTGCCTTCAAAAACAGAGATTCATTTCTCCCTCATCCAGAGTCTGTTGTGAATCAGAGGACTCTCCGGGGCTCTGGTCCTCAGGTACCAGCTCAGCGCTCGGTTTCCATATCAACACATGTAGTCAGGGAGATGTGATGCGTTGCAAGGCTGAGCATTGCTGTATTCCTCAGCAAAACATCACCGAGTGGGCTGCCCAAACATTAGCAATTGACTTTGTCACAGTTCTGGAGACTGGAATCCAAGGTCAAGGTGCTACCAGGGTTGGTTTCCAATGAGACGGGTTCCTGGTGGGTAGACAGAGCTATCTTCTGTCTGCTATTGCATCCTTTCAGGTCTCTTCCCTCTGCAGAGTGAGGGAGAGAGGGAGTAAAAGAGAGGGACCCAGTGTCTCTTCTTCCCTTTTAGAAAACTTTATTGCAATATTTATTTAGTGAATGTGTGTGAGTGTTTGTGTGTGTGAGCATGCACATGCATGCATGTACCACATCGTGCACATGACAGTCAGAGGACGTTTTTCAAGCGTGGATTCTCTCCTTCCACCTCTATATGGGTTCCAGGAATCGAATACAGGTCTTCAGGCTTATGCAGGCTTGGTGGATCTGTCTTTCCAGCTCTTGCCTTATTCTTCTGAGAGTCTCTCACTGACCCTGGAGTTCACCAATTCTGCTAGACTGACTGACTAGCAAGCCTTAGGAACCATCCTGTCTCCACCCCCCAGCACTGAGGTTACAGGTGCATACCGCCCACTTGGCTTCTTATGTGGGTGCTGGGGAACTAAACTTCAGACCCTGTACTTATACAGCAAGGATCTCCTCCACTGAGCCATTTCCCCAGCCCTGGAGTGCGCTTTTTGAAAGTATTTTGAGAAATATTATTGTCCATCCCTCTTCTAGAGAAGCCTCCATCATCACCTGCCTCACGCACTGTGATGATCATTTCTCTTCATCCTTCACCCAGAATATTATCAAGCTTTCTGTCATCACCAAATATGACTTTCAAAATGGTACTTCACTGTCACTTTTAATTTGCATTCTTGATTCTTAGCAAATGTGAGCCTCGTTGTGTATATTGATTGGGCATTTCGAATAATGTACAGGGGTGTGTGTGTGTGTGTGTGTGTGTGTGTGTGTGTGTGTGTGTGTGTGTGTATTCATGCATACATACCCAGAGACCAGAGGATGACATTGGACACCCTCCTTTATCACTCTCCGCCTTATTTTTTTGAGACAAGGTCTCTCACTGCACCTGGAGCTTGTCATTTTTCAACAAGGCCGGCCAGGGACACTCCTCTGTTGTTCTCTTACAAAGTTTTTCTTGACCCAACTAGTCATTTTTGCTTCTGTATGCATGGTATTTTTTTTATCAGTCCATTCTTTATGGTAATAGAAAGGATACAGATACAAATGTCTAGGGAAAGGAATTAAAGTGTGAGGAGAGCGGGTCAGGGGTCACAAGGTGACAAAACAGAGCAAAGCGTAAGGTCAAGTGAGAAACCCAAGTCAGGGGCACGACCTCTGGAGTGTTTTCGAGGTTCTACAGAGTGGGTGGGTCTTCCAGTGACTCTGGGCTTTGGGGCACTTGTCAATCAGTGACAGTTAGAGGAAAAAGAAGGGCTGTGTGATTCCAAGGCATTCCAGCTCTTCAGTCCTGGAGGACGGGGAGAAGCAGCCAGTGGGGAGATGGCTCTGGGAAATTCTGCAGGCCTTGTAGTTCTCTAAGTCTCTCTAGCATCATGTGGCTATGGGCCTTCATAGTCATGGGTCCTCTGTGGGGCCGTCACTGAGTTCTGTGAGGAAAGAACTCTTCCAGTCAGTGAACTTGAGAGCTTCAGCCAGTATCAACTCCAGGAAAAAAACATATCCCCGGGCCACACAAATGTGTGAAGTATCTGGGACCACTGTGTCAACACAGAATTGCCAGCCCAAATCCACCTGTATATATAACTCCGAGTGCTTAGTTTCCTGGAGTTGCTCAACGACATTTCTCAGTTGAAGGTATAAGGACAGCTGCTCATATACCTTGTCACTGTGTTCCAGCACCTTTTGCAAGTCCCACTACAGTACATCACTGATAAGGCCTCATACCACATCACTCTCTCCCCCACAGCATCCATGACCTCCATTTGGAGGGTGTCACCATGATGGGCTCCAGTACCCAAATGCAATGCTTTACTCTGCATTACTTTGTCTTGTTTGTACACACACACTTGCACGTGTGTGTGTGTATGTGTGTGTGTGTGTGTGTGTGTGTGTGTGTGTGAAAGTTATTGCTGCATATTGATTATATAAATTATTGGGTTTTGCTGTGATATCATTCAACACTCATATAAGCATGCTCTCATGGAGTCCACCCTTCCTCCCAGTGAACTTCAGTCAACATCTTGAGGCCTATAAAACTCTCTTCCAGTTCTAACGAGGATGGCATTGAGTTCATGGGAACTCACACGGAAACGATTGACGTCTCTCCAATATTTTCTAAACATGGTGCATCCTTTGCACATACAGAGGCACTCAATACTCACTGATGACCAAGAGAAGGCAGAGGCCATTCGATTCTGCAACCGGCACAAAATGAGGCAGTCTTGGAAGTGTTTTCTCATAGCTAACCTTAGTCCACCACTGAGGAGGATGCCACAGCCAGGAGTTAGTGACAGCCCAGAGTATAGCTCTCCATCAGACCAAACTTAGGGAGAGTTGACTCAACCATGTAATCCAAAAGAGACTGAAGTAGAGAGACCAGACTGCCAAGCTATTCCAGTTTACAATGGAGCTTACTTGTGTGCTCACAAGTGCACCAGGGCATGCTCACATGCTCACGAAAGGACTCCCTTGCCACCACTGCCCATACACTAGGATGCCCAAGAAACAATTCTAAAATACATCTTACCTGACCACCCAGTAGCCCTTTTCCAATGGCAAGAAGGAGAGATGGCTCAGTGATAAAAAGCACTGGCTGCTCTTCCAGAGGACCCAGGTTCAATTCCCAACATCCACATGGCAGCTCACAACTGCCTGCAACTCCAGTTCCAGACAATCCTGTACCCTTTTTTGGCCTCTGTGGACACCAGGCACACATGTGATGCCCATGAACTCAGGCAAGCGCATGCATGAACACATGAAAATAAATAAATAAAATTGTAAAACAAAGAAAGTGGGCAAAATGCTTGCTGCGCACGCATGCAGACTTGAGTTCCAGCCCCCAGCATCAGCATAAAAAGATGGGCATAGCTTGGGCCGGAGAGATGGCTCAGCGGTTAGGACCACTGGCTGCTCTTCCAGAGGTCCTAAGTTCAAGTCCCAGCAACCACATGGTGGCTCACAACCATCTGTAATGAGATCTGGTGCCCTCTTCTGGCCTGCAGGGATATGTGCAGACAGAACACTGTATACGTAATAAATAAATAAATCTTTAAAAAAAAAAAAAAAAAAAAAAGATGGGCATAGCTCACCTATAATCCCAGTGCTGTGTAGGTGGACATAGGAGGATCCCTGGGACTTGTTGGCCAGCTAGTTGGGAAGCCCTGGGTCCCAGCAAGAGACCCTGTCTCAAACAAATAAGATGGAGAGCAATGGAAGAAGGCACCAGACACCATCCTCATACCTCCTCATGCACGGGTACACAAACAGGTGTACATGTACATGCATGCACACACTTGAACATGTGCAACACACATATTCATTGTAATCATATATAAGTTAGTGTCCACTGGGACATGGAGACCCTGACCCTCAGATGAAGCGACATCCCTAATTGCCAAATCCCTGCTCCATGACCTTCCTTTTATTGTACTACAGAATTACCCCAGCACGTCTACAAAATCATCCTGTACAATGAGACGCATCTGGGTTCTCCTTATTAAATTAAAACACATTCCCAAGGGGCTGGGAGTGTAGCTCGGTCCATAGAGTGCTTGCCTGGCATGTGTGAAGCCCTGAATTCAATCCCTTGCACCACATAAAATCAGACATAGTGGCTCAGGCATAGAATGCCAGCACTCTGGAGGTGGAGGCAGGAGGAACAATAATTCAAGGAGTTTGAGGCCAACCTGGGCTACATGAGACCCTGTCTCAAGAAGACAAATTCCTGTATACAAACATTGAGAGAAGCCACAGATGACTATGGCTGAGGCTGGGCCTCACCGAGTCTGTTCATATGCATCTCAGTTATTAGTCTGACTCTCCAAGAGTAGCCTTCTTTTCTGCTCTGAACGTGTCATCCCATTCCCTTCCAAGCTGCAAAAAAAATCGACATTTAGTCTAAGGGGATTTCCTCCTATGATACTTGATACTTCTCTTCTACTGTTTATGGAATTCTTTATATGATTTTTTTGAGACAGAGTCTTACCAGGTAGGAAATAGAGCTATAAAATATGTAGGCCAGGTTGGCCTCACATTCACAGAAATCCACCTACCTCTGCCTTCTGAGTGCTGGGATTAAAGGCATGTACCACCACATCTGGCTCTGTCTGACTTGTTGACAGTCTTTGCTATAATAACCCAGAAAGGACTTTTGGGGGGTTGTGTCTATTTGGAGACTTTTATTTCATTAGTTTGTTTGTTTGTTTGTTTGTTTGTTTGTTTGTTTGTTTGTGAGAGTCAGAGCACCACAGCATTCCTGTGGTGGTCAGAGGACAACTTGCAAAGAAGTCAGTCTTTTCCTTCCACTGTGTGGGTCCTGGAATCAAACTCAGGTTGTCAGGCTGGGCTGTAAGCACCTTTACTCACGGAACCACCTCATATTTGGAGACTTCAAAAACGTTTTCTTTCACATTATCATCTGTACACCGGTTTTGGCTTGCATGTATGTCCATGCACCATGTGAATGCCTGATTCTCACAGAGGTTAGAAGAAATGTCAGATCTTCTGTGACTGGAGTTACTAAGCTGCTGTGTTGGTGGTGGGAATCAGGCCCTAGCCCTCCGGAAGAGCAGCCAGTGCTCTCACCCTCCAGGCCATCGCCCCACTCCCAAAAATATACATATTTTATTATTTTAATTACACGCATGTGTGCCTGTCTTTGTGCAGGTCTGTGCACATGAGTGCAAGTACTGCACCTGACGTGGGTGCTGGAAACCAAACTCTGGTCCTCTGGGAGAGCGGTATGCACTCTCGACTGCATGGCTGTATCCCCAGCCTCTTATTTAGCAACTTTGGAACTTCATGGATCTGGAAGTCCACATCTCTCCCAAGATCTGGTGAGCGTCAGCTGGTGTTACATTAAACAGCCTCTCTGTGCCTTTTCCTCCTCCCAGAATGCCCACATTGCAGATTTCTGCTCATTGACTTGGTCCCATAAGTCCTGTCATTCCTTTTTCCTCTTTCTTAGTTCTGGTACATTGAGTCTGCTATTGATTCAGTCACATCTTCATCTTATTGATGGAATCTTTCAAAGCACAGACGGCAGTTGAGTTCTTTCTTCAGGACCACTTCCTCTTTGCGGACTTTCTCATACCATCTCCCAGACACTAAACTATTCTCCTGAGTTGGTCACATTACGTATCTGTGCTCTTTCTCATGCCACTGCATTTCCCCGAGGTCATTATTTTGTATCCCTTTCCCAGGCATTTCATTGATTTCCTTTTCTTTTGTGGCAGTAACTAGAGCCTCATTGTGTTTGGTGGCAGTCACTAGCTTCTCGTGGCATTCCTTTAGACCTGCCGTGTTCCCTTGCTCAGCCTGTTTCTTCAGTTTTTGCATCGATATCTGAACATCGTATGGGACAGCCATATCTTCCAGCTCTATGGAGAAGCTTGTGTAGAGACTTTGTCCTACAAAGAGTACTGGATTTGGTTTGTCTAGGGTGCTTAGGCTTTGCTTCTGGGTCACCTCCCTAATGTGATTCCCCCAAGAATAACTCAGCTGGGGATGGAGCTCAGTTGATTAAGTGTCTGAAGCTCTGGCTTCCATTTCCAACACCACATAAACTAGGTATGGTGATACCTATCTGCAATCCCAGTGGTCAGGGGTGGAGGCAGAAAATCACAGTTATCCACAGCTACACAACCAGCTGGAGTCAAGCCTGAGCTACATGATTTTGTCTCAGAACAACACCAGCTGAGATTAGTAAGTTCTTCAAGGGCCTGGGCTCCAGATGATAGGGGGCACTATTGTGCAGGGGTGGGGGCTGCTAGCTGAGCATGACCTCAGACCTCGGATGCTCAGGTTCCACAGTCTTGGGCTGGTGTTAGTGCTGAACTGGACCACCTGTCCACTGGAAAGCACAGCACCATATAAGGCTGGGTTCCAGGGTCACAATTATCGTCTTGGACCTGGCCGGCATCATGTGTGTGAGCATGACGGGATGCTGGTGAAGCCTTGGGAATGAAGAGGTGCTGTCGAAGTGGAGGGCACACCGAAGTGGTGGCTCTGTTTTCAAGATGATGCTGAAACACAGCAGCTCAAGCCCAAGGGCGTGGAGCCGACACTGTAGGAACTCCACCTCCGAGGCTGTGCTGAAGCTGCATAGACTCCAAAGCTGAGGACTGTGGGACTCCCCTGTGGCTAGGAGCCACTTCAAGAGATCTGCTGACCATTGCCCTGAGCCCTGGCTTCCTCCTGACTCCAAGCCAATCCTGACTGGGAAGACAGGGTCACAGATCAGGACATCATTGCTTCTCTAGACTGTCCTCCTGAGTTTCTATGACTCTCAAGACCCTCATCTCTCCCCTGCTTAATTCCTGTTTCCTCCTTACAAGAGCAAGTATGTCTTGGTCCTTCTTTACGGAAGAGAAGAATGCTGGGCACTTCTGTTCTGCCCTGGGGAAATGGGCAGCACCCATACATGTGCTCACCGGTGTGAGTGCCTGGGAAGCCTCTCAATGACCCTGTAACTTGCCATTAGAATTCGGCTTGCGGGCCAGTGGATCCCCAGAATCTTTCTGTCTCCACCCTTCCAGCCTTAAGGTTGTAGATGGACAGCACAGTGCCTGGCTTTTACAGGGATACTGGGGATCCAAATTTAAGTCCTAGTGCTTGTGAAGCAAACACCGTACCTCCCGAGCAACCTCCTTGACCTCCATTCAGCCTTCTTGGTGATTTCCTTTCCAAGTGCATCAGTGACACGTCTCACCATTGGAGACTGTCTTTCAAGGTTAACAAACCTTCACTTTACACCCTTCAACAGCCACTTACAAATCCACCCATATTTTCAGTCTCCCAAACAAGTTCTCCTGACACTGACCATCTGCTGCGGGCTGCAAGAACATATCATAAGAACTCAGCTGGTTCTGGCAAAGTCACTACCTGGAGGGATCAGGGAATTCCTCCAGAGGAAGCCAAATTCCAAGGAGTTTTTGGTGTTATTTGGCTTGTTATATATCAGCTGTCTTCTGTTATTGAAAATCATGTGTGCCTTCATAGTTTTCCCAATTGACTTTTCCCTAAGAAGGGCTAACAGTGTGGACTGATCACTTTCTGGACATATACATTCCAGGTATTTGGAAAACAGCCTCAGGAAAGGCTTTCTCTGGAATCAGATATCTCCCTTAGCCACTTCCAAGGACTAACAGTGATAATTGCCCACATGCAAGTCTCCTGATTTAAGATAAATTCCACAAGGAGACACCACCTAGGTCAGGTGGATGTTAAATAATAGCTTTACACAGTTTAGCTTGGACCCTCCTTTCTTATACAACCTTGCTAATAGACCCCTAACTTCTTACCTAACCACTTCTAGCCATGTAGACTGAGCACATAGATCCCCTTTGCGTAGCACTCAGTTGACCTCCTCTTTTACCACTCCCATTTGGGGTTGTAAAAGAAAGCCTGGTAGTCACTACCTGAGGAAAATTCTTACCTGCCTTTATGACCCTGTAGAATTCAAGCCTGGTGACCTTGCTCAACCAGGGGCTTGATATAACTGGATTCTGGAGAGACTTAGGTAGAACATGGAGAATGGAGGATGGAGAATAGAAAAGAGAATGGGAGAACTAGATGGGTAAGAACTTGAGAGGAACAAACTGAGATGGGGAAGAACTAGATTGAAGGGCTAGAAGAGAGTACTAGAGGAATGAGATGGAAGATGAGGATGAGCCAGATGGGGAAGTACTAGCTGGGGAAGAACAAGATGAGGAGAGAGAAAGAGATGGGAGAAAAGATGATATGGGAAGGAACAAGATGGATGAGAACCTAGAAGGGGCAGAACTAGATGAAGGAATTAAGATAGAACCTGGAGGGAACAACAGATAAATGTAAAGAGAAATTGGGTTAAAAAGGAGCTAAAAACGAGAGCAGAGTATAAGCTTGTAGAGAGAACTGACAATAATAAAGTGTATAGACTAAGGAGTTTCGTGGACATAGATTCATTTCTTTTCATCAAAGATTAATTATCAGCTGGTTGTAGATTCTTCCCGGACCCTGGGAGGGGACTATCGAGGGGCTGGACCCCCATAGTCCCCGATAACTATCGGCCACTGTGACCCCGCCAGCGACACAGCCAGTTGGGTCCCATTAGACCCTGCCTACTCAACTCCTTCCTTCATGTCCGACAGGAAATTTTTTAAAAAAAATTTTACATCCATTCCATATTGAGTAACATTTTAAAATATTGAACAGAATATTTAATATTTAAATAGCAAATATTTAATTTTAAAACACTTAAATGTTTTAATATAATAATCAATATTGAAAATAGATTTAAGATTAAGTAGACGAAACTTTTTAGTTTTAAAAAATGTTTTAGAGCCAGGCAGTGGTGTCTCATGCCTTTAATCCCAGCACTCGGAAGGCAACAGCAGGTGGATCTTTGTGAGTTTGAGGCCAGCCTGGCATATAGAGCAAGTTCCAGGGCCATAAAGAGAAACCTTGTCTCAAAAAACCATTAAAAAAATATTTTGGAGACAAGGTCTTACCTTGTAGCCCAAATGCTAGATTTAAAAGTGTGTGCCACCACACCTGGCAGTTTTACTTTTATGAAAAAGAGATCAAAGTGCATTACACAATTATCAAGATAGTGTGGAGCTGAAAACCAAAAGTCTTGGATCCCATATATACAGCCTAGTGCTCAGCAATTGTGTGGCTTCAGGTAGGAACCTGACCTCAGGATGGTGCAGGTGCTCAAGGTGCCTGCAGGCAGATCTGACAGCCTGAGTTCAATTCCCTGAACCCATGTGGTAGAAAGAGAGAACCAATTCCCAAGTTGTCTTCTGGCATCCACGTGTGTGCTGTGGCACACATATGTTCACACACATGTACACACACACACACAAATAAGTATTTTTAAAAACTAGACAAGAGCTTGAGCTCTGCTTTAATCCAGTGAATTTGTTTCCTGCCTGTGAAATGGGTATCACAGGGCCCATGTGCCTGCATGATAAAAAGTTTAGAGACACAACTCATCTCAAGTTCTAACAAATGTTCAACATCCAATCAAAGTAGATGCTGTCAGTATTTTTATACGATTTTTGGAGTCATACTGGGATTTCTTGATCCCATAAAGACAGGCAAGGATCCTTAGCTTCACTTATCCAAAGCACGCTCTTGGCTCTTGACAGCAAAAAGTAACTCTGAGCGTGTGATCACCAACTGGGAAAATGCTCAGTAGCGTGGTGTCCTAGAGGAGATGAAGGTTCAGATCGGGCTTCTGGAAAGGGGACAGCACATGGCACAACAGTGAGATGGGCCTCTAACGCTCTTGAATAGAGACTATGGAGAAGACTGCAGAGATACCAGGAAAGGATGGAGACATCAGGAAAGGATGGGGGACATCAGGGAAGAATGGGGGAGATCAGGAAAGGATGAGGGACATCAAGAAAGGCTGGAGGGACACCAGGAAAAGATGGAGCACCCATCCGCTCTGGACTTGAGGAAGGCACACAGCCAGGACAGAGGTTTCCTGTCCTTTGCCCTCTGTGTCACTTCCCTGTCATACCCAATAGCACTGAGGGTTCATGAACTCAGAGAGAGGGCCTGGTTAAATGCTTGGATGGCACTAACTTCCTGGGTTCAAATCCCAGCTTTGCCACTGACTGGAACCAAGTGGTCCTGACCATGAGACAACTTCCAAAGTTACACAACACAGAGAAGGAAAAGCAGCGAGGTGGAAGTCAAATGCCCATGTGTCTTCCTTTCTCACTGCTATGATAAAATAGTCTGACAGAAGCAACTGAAGGAAGAAAGGCTCTATTCTGGCTCGCACTTCAAAAGTGTAGTCTACTATGGTGGGGAAATCAAGGTAATAAGAGCACCTAGTCAAAATACAGCCGCACACAATCAAGAAGCAGTCAGAGGGCTGCAGAGACGGCTCCGTGGTTAGGAGAGCTTACTGGTCCTACAGAGGACCCAGACTCTGTTCTCAGCACCCACATGGCAGCTCACAATAACCTGTAACTCTAGTGCCAAGAGATCTGGTGCCCTTTCCTGGCCTGCACGGGCACCTGCTCACATATGGTGCATACACAGATATGCGGGCACTTGCACATCCACATTAAAAATAAATAATTTTGAACAGAAGAAAAGCAGAGAGCAGTGAATGCATGCTGCTGCTCAGTTCCTTTTCTCCACTTCCACAGTCCAGGATGCTCTCCCCAGGGAATGGCGCCACCCACAGTGGGCAGGCCTTCCCAACTCAATTTACACAATCAAGATGAGATACCCCACAGGCATGTCTAGAGGCCCCTCTCTCAAATGATTCTAGATTCTGTCCAGATGACATTTAACACTAACCATCACATCATGTAAGCCTTGCCTTAGTCATGGCACTGCTTGGCATCCTGGGAAATCTGCTTAGCTCCCCTGGACTATGTGTAATATGCAGTTGAGACCGAAGTCTCCACAGCTAGTAGTAACACCTGTGCAAATGGTGGCAATGATATTTAAAGATCTCTAGGAGCTAGAGAGGATGCTCAGTGGTTAATAATGCTTCCCAGTCTGTGGCTGTCTCTTCATTCTGTTGGCAGTTTTCTTTGCTGTGCAGAAACCTTTTAATTTAGTAGTTTGTCAGTTCTTGCTTTTGTTTTCTGAGCTTTTGGAGTCGTCCAGGAAACCACAGCCCATGCTACAATCTCAACATATTCCCCCAATGTTTTCCTCCAGTGGTTTCAAAGTTTCAGGGTTTACATGAAGGTCTCTTATCTATTTTGAGCTAATTTGTTTAGCAGCGTGAGAGACAAACAAAGAGATTTCAGTGTCCTACGTCTGGATGTCCAGTGTTTCCCGGCACTATTTGTTGGTGAAGCTGTCTTTTCTCCAGTACACTCTTGGCACCTTCAAAAGCAGTTGGCTGAAGATGCTGAATTTATTTCGGGTACTGCGTTCTACCTCAGGGATCTAAGCATCTGTAATTGTGCCGATATCGCACCATTTTTAACTATTGCTCAGTGGGATGTCTTGAAATCAGGTACCATTACTCTCCAGCTTTGTCCTTTCCAACCAAGACTGTTTGGGCTTTTGTGCTTCCGTATAAATTTTAGGATTTCTTTTCTTAAGTTCTGTGAAGCCTGTCTCTGTTGCTTCAATGAAGGTTACATTACCTCTGTAAATGCTTTGTGTGGCAGGAGTCTTTTAACAATGGTCCTTTCAGTCTGTGAACATGGAAGGTCCTTCCACCTTTCAGTATCCTCAGATTATTTTTTTAAGTTGTGTAATTTTCATTGAAGAGTTCTTTCACATCCTAGTTAAGTTTATTCCTGAAACTGGAATGGGAGCGCGTGCTATATTTGAGACAGGGTCTCATGTAGCCCACACTGTCCTCAAACTCTATATGAAGTAAAGGGTGGCCTTGAAATTCTTTGGATTTTTAATTAATTTATTTTATGTGTATGAGTGTTTGTCTGAGGTTTGTCTATGTATCACATGCATGCAGTGCCCTAGGAGGTGAGAAGAGGGCATCAGATCCCCTGTAACTGGAGTTACAGACCGTGGATACCCACCATGCAGGTTCTGGGAATCCTCTACATGAGCAGCCAGTGCTCTGGACTGCTGAGCCACCTCTCCAACCTCGACCTTGAACTTCTGATCCTCCTGCCTCCATCTCCTTAGTACTGAAGTTACAGGTGTGCCCCACCACACCCGGTTTATACGGTGCTGAAAATGGAACCCAGAGCTTCGTGTATATTAGGGAAGCAATCTGCAGAGTTACTTACCCAACTCCTAGGGTTTTGCTCTTTGTTTCGTTTTGTAGCTGTTATGAATAGGATGCTATCCTGATTATTTTTTCTCAGCAGATTCATTGCTAGTATATAGAGAAGCTACTGACTTTCGTTTGTTGGTGTTGTATCCTAGTACTGAATTCATTTATTACTTCCAATAACCTTTGTTAGAGTCTTTGGGTTTTTCATATATAGAATCATATCATCTGCAAACAGAAACAATTGGACTTCCTACTTCATATACCTTGTCTAATTTCTCTTGTCTAATAAGAGTGTGAATTTTATATCATCAGACAAATTAGGTTCAAACTCCAGCCATTTCCACCCCCTCAACCCTTCTTTATCAACCATGTGATTTGAGCATACTTATTTCCTTGAGTCTTCTTTGTCTTTGAAATCAAATTGAGAGCAGAGAAGCTGGCTCAGATAGCGGAGTGTTTGCATTACAAGCATGGACCTGAGGATGGTCCCCAGAGCACATTTTAGAAGACAGAGACAGAGACAGAGACAGGTGAATCCCTAGAACTCACTGGTAAACCAGCCTAGCCTACTTGACAAGTTCCAGGTCAGTGAGAGATCCTGTCTCAGAGAATGAAAGAGAGATCGAGGGACAGAGGGACAGAGGAGGGGGGTATAAATCAGAGAGAGAGAGAGAGAGAGAGAGAGAGAGAGAGAGAGAGAGAGAGAGAGAAGAAAGGGTGGATAACACCTGAGGATCAACATGGTGGTTAGTGGTGTTTGTTTGTTTGTTTGTTTGTTTGTTTGTTTGTTTGTTTGTTTTAAACTCTTTGGGGGCCCACCACCCAGCTGCCAAATAAATACATGGAGACTTCCTCTTACTTAGAAATGTCCAGCCTTAGCTTGGCTTGTTTATAGCCAGTTTTTCTTAACTTAAATTATCCCATCTCTCTTTAATTACACTTTGCCTCTGAGCTTTTTGCCTTTCTTTATTCTATATATCTTTCTTTCCTTCTTACTTCATGGCTGGCTGTGTAGCTGGGTGGCTGGGCCCTAGCGTCCTCCTCTCCTTCTCCTTTTCTTGCTCCTCCTTCTTCTTCCCTAGATTTCTTCTCCTATTGATTCTCTCTGCATGCCAGCCCTGCCTATCCTTTCTCCTGCCTAACTATTGGCCCTTTAGATCTTTATTAGACCAATCAGTTGCTTTAGGCAGACAAAGTAACACAGCTTCACAGAGTTAAACAAATGCACCATTAAAAAATGCAACATATCTTTGCATCATTAAACAAATATTCCACAGCATAAATGAATGTATCACATCTTACACTCATATTCCACAACACATGGTAGTTGTCCTCTGGCTTCCACACAACTGCACTTGCATACACACACTATTCATTTCTTTTCTGTCACTGTGATAAAATAACCTGACAAGAAGCAAAAGGGAGAAAAATTTATCTTGACTCACAGTTCTAGAGGTATGGAGTCCATCACAGTGGGGAAGGCGTGCTGACAACAAGGTCAGGAAGCTGGCTGGTAACATTAGATCCACACTCATCAGAAAAAAACAGGAAGTGAAGTCAGGCTATAAACCCTCAAAGCCCAGTGACATACTTCCTCCAGCAAGGCCTCACTTCCTAAAGGTTCCATAACCTTCCCAGGGAGTATCGCCAGCTGGGGACCAGGTGTTCAAACACATGAGCCTGTAGGGGATGTTTGTCATCCAAATGGCCACACATATGCACCCATAAACACATACACCAATACGTACACACTTTCTTTAAATTGGATTAGAAAATACTTATGCCATGGGATTATTCTCAAAAGGAAAAAAAAAAAAAACAACCAAGTTGTGTGGCATGCTTAGGCACAATGCCCGGCTCACAGGAGGTGCTCAGTAGGGAGAGGCTGTTGTTATGCTAGGCTGAGTAAACGTGAATGCCCCTGCCTACATAGCTCTGTCTGTGCTGGGTTTTGGGGGGGCTTTTTTTGGGGTTTTTTTTTGTTTTGTTTTTTGTTTTTTGTTTTCTGCATGAGATCCCTTTTACCCCTGATTACTCTCCTCATTCTAATCTTAAACACCCTGAAGCTATGGCCCCATTCCTCATGGCTGCTCTCAGTGTTCACACATCACCTCTGTCCTCATGCGCTGTTGGCTCCTTTCCCGGCTAAGCAGATACCATAAGCAGTCGCTGTCCTTATCTTGGTGCAAGAGCTGCTCTGAGACACAAGCTTCAAGAGGAAAGACCAACTGAAATGGACATCTCAGGTGCCACCTTCTCATCTAACCTTGCTGGGAGCAAGCCCCTATGGTTTGAGGGCTGCATCTGATAACGACTTGTTAGTATATCCTGAGACCACGGATAGTCTGAGCTTCCTATAATGGATGTTTGTGACCACATCTTGCCTTGTGTGCTTGATAACCTAAGTTCCCCAAGTGCAGAAACCAAAACCTTCTGCCTCTCCTTCTGCTTCTGCTAGTCTGTATCCAGTTCAGCGCAATCAATGGTAAGAGCTTATTTGAATTCAGCAAAGGAAAACTCAGCTGTCTCCTTGAGAACTGAAAACTAAGACTTCAGAATGTGCACAGGGGGCCGCAGACGGCTCAGCTGGTAAAGGCAAATGCCACAAGGCCTCGCAAACTGAGTTAGAGCCCCAGAATCTATGCAATAGAAGGAGAGAACCAACTCCTGCAAATTGTTTTCTGACCTCAAGATCCATGCCATAGCATGTGCACACACACGCAAACACATATGCACCCAAAAAAGTAATAAAATGCTGTCTTTTAAAAGGTACATGAGTCAGGTATAGTGGCATTTACTTATAATCCAGCACTCAGGAGGCTGGAGGAGGATGGAGAGTTTGAGGACAGCTTGGGCTACACATAAAAAGAAAAATAGGAACATGAATTTGCTTCTTCCACCCACCCCTTACTGCTGTGTCTCTTGCTTCTGACAATAGCAAGTGGGCCTCTTGCCTTCCACATCTCCTTTCTAATAACACACCCTCACAAGCTCCGAGCTCTTTCCTGTTCAAACATTTTGAGCTTCCTATTTCACCCCAATTCTGAATTTAAAGGAGCTTATTAGATGTTAGAATGTTAAATTAGACAACAAAAGGAAGGAAAGAGGAGATATCTAACTATAAGTGACAAATAGAAAACATCACATGTTTAGAATATGAATGTATAAATGAATGGATGGGTGGATAGATGATAGATGATGGATAAATGGATGGGTGAATGATGGATGGATGGATGAATGATGGATGGGTGAACAATGAATAGATGGATAGATGAAGTATTGTTGAATGATGGATGGATGGATGATGGGTGGATGGATGGATGATGGATGGATGGATGGATGGATGGATGGATGGATGATGGGTGAATGGATGGATGGATGATGGGTAGATGGATGATGGGTAGGTAGATGGATGGATAAATGGTCAGATGGATGATGGGTGGATGAATGGGTGAGTTAATATCTTTCTTGGTCTTATAAGCAAAGCAACTAGTTATCCAGTTACCAGAGATAAGATTGTCAAGGAATCTCAAGTCTTGCAATCTGGGTGAGTTGATGCTGAAGATAACTGGACTGACTGTACCTCTGAGTGCCCCCATTTCAGGGATTTGAGCTGCCTTTATGAAAGTGAGACCTTAAGTCCTTGGCTGGAGAATTCCACTATTGCCTCTCTGGCTCCTGAACTTGCACATGGACTTCACATATGCCAAACACCAAGCCAGCAAAGTGTAAGGCTAAGAAACCGAAGCAGCACTTGGCTTTCAACCCACTGAACCACTCATTTCAATCCCTTCTGAGCTTCATTCCCAACTCTTTACCAACCCTGAAGGGAAAACTCCATGGTGGGAACCTGTCTGGGAAGCAGATTCCAAGAGGAGCCAATGGTCATGGGGAGAACTCAGAAGCCAGAGAAGCTCTCAGGACCTGGAGGCCATGGGCCAGAAAAGAAGTCAGGCATGGGGACCCCACGATATGCTGTCCCAGTCTCTTGCTGTGACTCTCACTAGTCATTTTATAATGAGATCCTGTGGGGCTTATTTCCTTCTTTCAAATGATGCACCATTCTATTTGTTTGCATGCATTATTTCTGCAAAAAGACAAAAAAAAAAAAAAGACACGAAAGTAAGAGAGGACTATTGGGGTAGCAGAGATGCTGCAGGGAAAACACAAGTTCAGTGTCATCCTTTCCAATTCCTGCCAATCACGGTTGGGAGAGGAGCCGCTCTCGGGGAGGAAGCACCCACGTGGGTGTTTCTGAGGATTCCATCCTACTGGGAGCTCAGCAAGAAAACCAGGGGGTACCTAGTGCATCTAGCTCCTAAAGGGGGTGGGGCTTAAGTTAAGTTCACAGAATTTGCTAGGCAACAAGGGTCAGAGCATCCAAAGCAAGAACCAACTTCCTCCATCCAAGGCAAGTGTTCACTGGAGGGTTAGGTCAATGGGATTGCAGCCCTAGATTCCCCAACTCTTAAACCCTGTTCTTGGACACATCCCTCAGCCTTTCTAAGCCCATTTCTTCCCCTTGTTGGAGGAATCTGGGTGTTTGTTTGCTGAGCTTTAGTGAGAATTAAATGTGTGTGACAGTATGGAAAACATTTTAAGAAATGTCACTTCCTTTTCTTCCTCGAAGCTACATGAACAGTCTTGACATGTCACTAGCAGGAACATCAAAATTATGACTGGGATTTGGGGACTGGAGGCTTTTTCTGCCCAGTCATTCATAGTCTGTTCACTTCCCAGGTGACTTTCCCAGAACCCATCCTAACACACACTCTCTGTGTAAGCTCCAAAGGAGTAGGAGAGGAGGGCCGAGCTTCAGAGATGCCACCACCAGTGCAAGAAAAACAAAACCCAACCTCCAGGGCTGGTGAGATGGTTCAATGGGTAAGGTACTTGCCACTAAACCTGACAACCCGAGTTCAAGACCAGAGTCCTACATAGGGGAAGGAAAGAATTTGCCTCTGGAACATATCCTCTGACCCCCACATCTTCACTCATATGCTTGTGCATGCACACACACATACACAGATACACACACACACACACACACACACACACACACACACACACATACGCGCATGCATGCACTTGCACGCACACACACAGACTAAACAAATATAATTAGACATTTTTTTCATTTTTATTTCTTTATTTTTATTTGATAAGTATGGGTGTTTCATTTCATGTACATCTGTGCATGCAGTGCCTGTGGAGGCCGAAAGAGGGTGTCAGATACCCTGGAACTGGAGTTTTTAAACAATAGGCAGGCCTAGCCCCCATCCTGGGACTCATAAGACCTGAGATTATGAGACCAAACGTCACCTTCTATGAGGCTTGAGGGACAGGCTGCAATTAAATTATAGGAAAATCCTATAAAATGCTTTGGAACGTTTATGAAGCTGTCGATATTTCCACTGGAATGAAGCACATGGGAGGCAGTGGACAGGGCGGAGTGAGCATGGGAAGATCGTTTGTTTGCATTCATCCCTGCTAGTGACTGATCAAGACTAATGGGGGCTCAGAAGCAGCATCCCAAAAGAAAATACAGTGGGGCCTCATTTTGTGGCACCCCCAGGGAAAGAGTGATATCTCTAGTGTGTGCATGTGTGTGTGAGCGCACAAACAAGGGTGTGGGTATGCGTGGGTGAATGGGTGGGTGCATGGGTATGGGGGGATGTGCATGGGTGGTATGCACACATATGGGTGTGTGCATATGTGTGTGCATGCACACAAGGGTGTGGGGTGTGCATGGGTGTGGGGTATGGGTGGGTGCATGAATGTGGGGGATGTACATGTAAGAGGGGTGTATGCACACATGTGGGTGTGTGCATGTGTGTGTGTGTGTATGTACTATGTACGTGTGTGTATTATTTCTTGAAGGTTGGCACCAAAAGTTAGACTTGGGGTCATTAATCTTTGGGAGAGTGATGCCCTTTGGGGAGCCCAACACTAATGTTCTTCCTTTCTGCCTTGGGAAACAGAAATACACCCCAAATGGACCCCAAGTTTACAGTACCTCTCCAGCAAAATTAAAACTTTCCTTTTTTTAAGTCTTATTTCGTTTTTATATGTGTGTTTGTGTGTGTGTGAGTGAGTGTGTACAGTGCTGATAGAGGCCAGAAGAGGATGTCAGATTGGCCTGAAGCTGGAGTCACAGGTGGTTGTGAACTGCCATGTGGGTGCTGGGAATTGAACCTGGGTCCTCTGGAAGAGCAGTCAGTGCTTTTAACTGCTGAGCCATCTCTCTAGCCCCTAAAAGACTTCTTACTGAAATATTTCTTTTTTAGGGAATATTCCTTAGCTCCATCTGCTCAGTGTCTTGACAGTTTTCCCAGGCATGAATGGAAATAAAATGGCCTCTCCACAACTCTCCAATCAGTGAGAGCTGGGGAGCAAAGCTGGAGTGGGACCTGCCCTGGCCTGCATGAGTCTCCTGTATCCCAGCAAGACCTCGAACTACAGAGCTATGAATGACCTTGAACTTCCTTTTTTACACTTATTCATTTACAATGTGGAGGAGTAAACTGGATGTGTCAATACGCACCTTTAATCCCAGCACTTAGGAGGCAGTGGCAGGTGGACTCTGAGTTTGAGGCCAGCCTGGTCTACAGAGTGAGATCCGGGACAGCCAGGACTACACAGTGAAACCCTGTGTCAAAAAAAAAAAAGGCAAGGGTGCTTGTCGTCAAGCCTGGTGACCTGAGTTCAGTCCCCTGGAGCCATATGGTAGAAGGAGATAGTTAATTCCCACAAGTTGTCCTCAGGCTATCACATATACGCTGCACACACACAAGGAAAGAAAAGAAAGGAAGGAAGGAAGGAAGGAAGGAAGGAAGGAAGGAAGGAAGGGAGACACATTGCCTCAACCTCCTATGCTGGAATTACAGGCGTGAGCCACCACGCTCAGCTGAAATTCCTTCAAAATAAAACATTTCTTCTAAAGGTCAGATTTAAGTGTACTTAGCTGAGGATAGAGAGGAGCAATTGTTGGTCCCCCGGTGCCCAGTCACATCAGGGGAGGCAGCCACACTCAGCCTCTTCCAGGTTGGGGGGGCCCATGAGCCATAAGCACCCGGGACCTCTGAGAGTTGGCACCCAGAGCCTAACCCCACCACCACTGCTGTCTTGGGGCTGCAGGACTACAGGGTCAACATCTTCCTGAGGCAGCAGTGGAATGACCCCCGTCTGGCCTACAATGAATACCCTGACGACTCTCTGGACCTTGACCCGTCCATGTTGGATTCCATCTGGAAGCCGGACCTGTTCTTTGCCAATGAGAAGGGAGCCCATTTCCATGAGATCACCACTGACAACAAACTGCTGAGAATCTCCAGGAATGGCAATGTCCTCTACAGCATCAGGTGAGTTCCGGAGACAACAACAAGGTCAGGGAGTCCCAGGAGTGGGTTTCATCATAAGCACAAAGAGAGGATGGGAAAGGCTTGTGAGGGAAGGTGGAGTTTCAGTCACCCTGTGTTTCAACGAAGACAAAATAGACTTCTCAGACATGATCAGTAGCCAGGGTAGAGGGACAAAGTTGGCAAGATTCGGCGACTTGGCAGTAAATGGGACCACCAGGTAAATGGCACAGTCTGAGAGGATAAGCCAGGGTTGCTGCCTCCCTGCTTTGAATTCCACTTACCTTGTATTAAGCCTCGGGAGGCAGGACCCCTCCCTGTGTATGTAGCCTGTAGACATTAGATAGGTGCTAAGCTTTCAGAGTGTTCTGTGACACCAGCTCTCTCTCTCTCTCTCTCTCTCTCTCTCTCTCTCTCTCTCTCTCTCTCTCTCTCTCTCACACACACACACACACACACACACACACACACACACACACACACACACACACCTAGTCCCTGACCTCCTTCCCCAGGACACAGGGACAGTGGACAATACAAGTGGAGAAATGGACTCACACTTGCAGCATTGGCAACTCGGAGAATGGACTATGCAGAACACTTCTCATGTATTACATCATTATATAACTCATGAACTAGGTTTGATGATCCCCGTTATGTACATCAGAAAAGTGTGGGTTTGGAAATTTAGGAAACCTTCCCAAGTTTTCATGGTTTCTGTCAGAAAGTAAGCTCTGATGGGGGTACCAGTGTGGGTCCCATGCCATCTGAAGAATCAAAAGAGCCACAGCTTTCTGGTTGGGTCTCGGGACTTCTGGAGAATCAGAATGGCCACCGGCCACCACTTTACATCTGCACATCAATACATAATAATGAATGGATGCATTCTGATTTAAAGAAGCTTCAAAGTGTTAAATGACCATGCCCTCCACCCCCCACCTTCAGTTCCTCAACGGGAGAGAAATCTTATCTCCCATTCAGAGAGAGCCTTACATATCCCGGATGGGACAGGGCGGAAAGGGAAAAGGCTTGCCTGATTCTGAGCCTCAGAGGGGACTGGGCTCAGTCCCTCCACAGGCTGAGGGGTAGGGATGTGGAAGCTCTGCTGATTGAGTTTGCCCTACCTGCTACATCTAGATGAAGAATGGCATGGGGCCCGGCGTCAGCCACCAAGGCCCTGGTGGGCTGCTGGAGGGAGGGTCACTTCTGCCTGGAATTCGCTGCTGCCAGGACAGTTTCATGTCTCTGGGAAGCAGAGTCCCAGTGCAACGTGACAGAAGGACAGGTCAGCAGAAAGTGATGGTCCCAAGGTCGTTCAGCAGCTGGAAATTAACCCAGCCTGACAGCTGCCCCACTTCAGAGCTTTTAGCTTCAGAAATGGGCCTCGCTCGCTCGTTCTCTCTTCACTCCTCCCACCCCTTCTCTGCCTCCCATCTCCCCCCTCTTCCTCTCCACCCCACCCCCACCCCCGGTTTGTTTATTTGATGTCCTTAGAGGAGAGTACACACACCTGTGGTATGAGCTGGAAGAGACGTTCACAAAGGGCCAGGTGTGCAGCTGGGGTGGTGGTGGCGGTAGCTATGTTCAATGGAGACATCTCCAACTGGGTACCTCAAGAAGTGGGCCTGGCTTCCAGACAACAGGGAGCACGCCAGCCAGTCCCACAGCCAACTCCATCTGGACTCAACAACCAGCCTGAGGTGTTACAGAAGGGCTCCCTCTGGCTCTGGGGCTGAAGCCTTTATAAGGGTTGAACACCCCAAAACAAATAACTGACCCACTGCTTTACACCTGCCCCTGCCTGAAGCCACAGATGTGAGTCAGCGGTGTGGGAACAGCCAACAGTGGGTGGGGGCTCTGGGCTTGCTTTCGACAGGCCCAGTGTGTGAACAGAAGCAGCCAAGAGCCATGCTCAACACTTACTGCTGAAGCATAGGAGTACCTGAGTCTGGGGACTCTGGAAAACCTGGGATCTCCCTAAGGGAAGAGTTGGCATAGGGGCAACACCCGGCACCCCAGCAATCTGCTAAAAAGCAATCACTAGCATCCAAGAAAGTTCCAGAGAAATGTAGAAGTCCCTCTGACTGATGGCTTTGGGACACCTCCTTTCCATCACGGAGCCTCCTCTACCATCCCAGGAATTTGGAAATGTGCACACGCTTATTCTATAAGCACTGGTCCCCTGGTCTCTGGTCCCTACATGAAACAATGATTTCAACTGGCAAAAGCCTGGAGACACAGACTCCCTGAATGTGGTGCCCGTGTCAGCCCAGTCCCTTCTCTTCTCAGGATCACCCTGACGCTGGCCTGCCCCATGGACCTGAAGAACTTCCCGATGGATGTACAGACATGTATCATGCAACTGGAAAGCTGTGAGTCCCTTGCCCGAATCATTTTTTTTTTAAAGGAGCCAGGCTCCTATTTACCCATTGCCAGGCAGAAATTCCCTAATCACTGAATCCCGGGAGAGTACTTTTATGACTCCAAGTGCCAAGTAGAGGGTTTCCTTGGAGAATACACATTAGAAATATAACTCACCCTGCTCTGTCTCACTGGGGCGCAGACTTTGTCATCAGCTGCATCCTCCCAGGAGGAAGCAATATGCCAAGTCCCTTGTGAATGTGCCTGCTAGGAATGAAGGGAAATAGTCTAGAGAAATCATGTCTGAGGATGCTCACTTGAGGTAGACAACTGACCGCACAGGTCACTCTAGCAAAGGGGAACCAGTGGAGTGTTTTGGTGGAAGCAGAAACAGGGCCAGGAGAAAGGCTCAGCCAGGCAAGTGCCTGCCACACAAGCATCAGAACCTGAGTTTGGATCCCCAGCCCCATGTCAAAGCCCAGCATGGCCAGAAGTGCAGAGATAGGAAGATCTCTGGAATTCACTGGCCAGCCAACCCATCTGAATCAACAAGTCCCGTGTTTAGTGAGAGACCTTGTCTCAAAAAATAAGGTGGTTGCTGGAGAGATGACTCAGTGGTTAAGAGCTCATACTGCAAGGCTGGAGAGATAGCTCAGCGCTTAAGAGCACTGGCTACTCTTCCAGAGGATCTGGATTCCCAGCACCTAAATGGCAGCTCACAACTGTCTGTAACTCCAGTTTCTGGGGATCTGACACCTTCACATAGACATACATGCAGGCAAAACACCAATCCACATGAAATAAAAATAAATAAAACATTTTTAAAAGAAGAACACATACTGCTCTTGCAGAAGACCCAAATTCAGTTTCCAGCTCCCACACTGGTCAGCTCACAACCACCTGAAAATCAAGCTCCAGGAAAATTTGGCACCACTGGCCTCTGAGGCCATCTGCACACATGTGACATCACACACACACACACACACACACACACACACACACACACACACACACACACATTTTAAAATAACAATAAGATATTTTCTAAAAATAAATGACACAGACAGCAATTGAGGAAGACACCGGAACATACACATGTCACACCACACACACAAGGTAGGAAATAGCTACACAGTGTATGCCACAAGAGGCTGAGACAGAAGGATTGTGAGTTTGAAGACAGATCTAACTACATAGTGAGTTTGAGCCTAGCCTAGGCTACACGAGACCATGTCTCAAGAAAATAAAAAAGGAGCTGGTCCTGGAGCAGAAATCTGATTGCCTCGACTAGGCCACCATTTCCAACATATGCATGTGGTAGATTCACTCCCCAGAGGAAAACCTGTGGGGAACAAAGGGGGACGTTTTCGAGAGGTGGCATGTGCAAGAAGTGTTGGTGTCAATCACCCTTCATCATGGGGTGAGGGGTGGAGCCCCAGGACAAACCTAGGTGGGAGGGCTGGGGAATAAATTTCTACAATTTACCAAGTTTCACCTCCTTTACGAGGCGGGTAGAGAAGAGAAGGCAATGGAGTTCCCTGACCTCCACCACGGTCTGGGGCTTCACCCAACCCCCGACCCTAAGGATATCGCGGAGACCTGCTGACCCGTTCCTTCTTCCAATCCCTCCCAGTTGGATACACCATGAATGACCTCATCTTTGAGTGGCAGGAGCAGGGAGCCGTGCAGGTGGCAGATGGACTGACCCTGCCTCAGTTTATCCTGAAAGAGGAGAAGGACCTGAGATACTGCACCAAGCATTATAACACAGGTGGGTGCAAGTGGCCACCGTGCTCTCCGGGACCTCAGGTCGTTTCAGACACCGTTTAGCTGCAGAACTGCATGCTCCGTGTTTATTACCTGGTGGTTAACGGAATAGGTTTAAAACAACAACAACAAAACAAAACAAAAAATGCCACTGAGATGTCCTTTCTGTGAGTCCTGGGGATGTTCACCTAAGCTTGGGCCACACCTAATTAGCAGGGAAGCTAGTAAACACTCTTTATTCTGGGCAAGGGGTCCTACTGCTGAGGCAAGGAGGGGGAGTTGGTTGATGCAGGGTGGGCCCTGCCACACAGAAACTTGTGTTTCTGATAGTGCAGAAGCAAAGTGCTTGCTTTGGACCCAAGCAAGAGGGAGCTGGGAGGCCATGGTTCTAACTGGTAACTAGTAACCATTAGAAATCAGCCCATTCTCGGTGAACCATGGTGGGTGAAGGGAGAACCCAAATGATGGTGAAGATAATTAA
Source organism: Peromyscus californicus insignis (assembly GCF_007827085.1). Lineage (NCBI taxonomy): Eukaryota > Metazoa > Chordata > Mammalia > Rodentia > Cricetidae > Peromyscus > Peromyscus californicus. The sequence goes on from NW_026294551.1 coordinate 67,750,959, forward strand.
AATGATGGTGATGATGAAGATGGTAATGATGCTGATCCCAGTGATGGTGGCAATGATGATAATGGTAATGATGTTGCAATGACAATGGTGACAGAAATGATAGTGGCGGTGATAATTATGATGGGGATAATGGTCATGGTGGTGGTGGCAAATGATGCTGCTGAGCGTTCACGACATGTGAGGACTGTCATAGTTCTTCATAAGCACATTTCACCCCACAAAAACCGTAAGAGCTTCTACGTAAGGGCTGGCAAGGGGACTCCTAGGGTAACGGTGCTTGCCGCCAAGCCTGACAACCATAGGTTGATCCTCAGGACCCAAATGGTGGAAGAATGAACTCACTCTCACAAGTTGTTCTCTGGCCTCCACACAAGGACCAGGGTATGACATGTCCACTTGTGCATGCATTCACACACCACAAATGAATAAATACATGTAATTTTTAAAAAAGAGTAACCAAACCAGGTGGTAGTGGTGCACGTCTTTAACTCAGCACGTAGGAGGCAGAGGCAGGTGGATCTCTGTGTGTTCGAGGTCAGCCAGGTCTACAGAGCAAGTTCCAGGACATGCTCCAAAAGCTACGCAGAGGGACCCTGTCTTGGAAAAAAAAAAAAAGAGTAACCATATGAAGTATGTTTTTTATTTTTTTTTAATTTTTGTCATCCTTTAGTATTCCCAGGAGGTTGTCTCCAGGACCCCCTCAGATACCAAGATGCAAAGATGCCAAATATGCTCAAGTCCCCTTGGCAGAGGGGGGCAGTGTTTGTATGTGACATACACACACCCTTCTGCATACGTCATCTCAGGATGACTGACAATACCTAACTCAGTGTAAATGCTGTGTGGACAGATGTTCACCTGTTGTCTGGGGTGTGAGGACAGGAACAAAGCCTGTATGTGTTCAGGAGAGATGAACTCCTGAACATTTCTACTTGCACTTGGCTAAAACCATGGGTATAGAACCCATGGATATGGAGGGTCAACTGTGTTACCTCATTTACCCTAGGTGAGGAAACTGAGGCAAAGAACAAGTCAAGCCCTTGTTTATGAGCATAGATGGCCTGGGGCTGGACCAGAACTCCAGTCAAGATGACCCTAATACCACTGCCACTCTCTAGCATGTTCCATGGCTCCTTTGCTGTCATTCCTTGCAGGTAAATTCACCTGCATTGAGGCCCGATTCCACCTGGAGCGGCAGATGGGCTACTACCTGATCCAGATGTACATTCCCAGTCTGCTCATTGTCATCCTGTCCTGGATCTCCTTCTGGATCAACATGGATGCTGCACCAGCTCGTGTGGGACTGGGCATCACCACTGTGCTCACCATGACCACACAGAGTTCTGGCTCCCGAGCCTCCCTACCCAAGGTGAGTAGCACCATTGAGGAGTACTGAACCCCAGAACAGAGAAGAATCCAGCATCCTTCATCCATGCCTAAGACATGGAGAACATATAGTGTATGTCACCATGTATATACATACTGCGTATGGCATTGTTTCCAGAAGTTGCTGCCTGGACCACAGTTTCTAGGTTCTTGGCATCTTATTCAAAGAATTGGGGAGTGAGGGAAGATGCATACAGTTTGCAAAATAGCAAGAAAACTTTATTCATGAGCAAATCAAGAGTATAAATCAGAGCCAGGCAGTGGTGGCGCATGCCTCTGATCCCAGCACTCGGGAGGCAGAGGCAGGCAGATCTCCATGAGTTTGAGGCCAACCTGGGCTACAGAGTAAGTTCCAGGAAAGGCTCCAAAGCTACACAGAGAAAACCTGTCTCAAAAAACAAAAACAAAACAAAAAATGAAGAGTATGAATCAGGCATCCTGCTAAAGACAGCAGCAGGCCACCAGAGCAAGAGAGAACTCAAGGGTATGCTTACTGTTTGGGACTTAATTTTATGGAGCCTGAAAGAAGGAGGGACTGATGGCTAAAGAGTATGATCTGGGTGGCTCTCTGTTGTGATTGACAGATTTGAGTTATATACGCTTTATTGTGGATGCTCTTTCCCATGATGCATCTGATTTTAATCTTATGCACACCCAATTATGCATAGGTATAAGCAGTAAATAAGGGTCAGGGTGTGGCGGCACATGTCTTTAATCCCAGCACTTGGCAAGCAGAGGCAAGTAGATCTCTGAGTTCAGGCCAACCTGGTCTACATAATGAATTCCCAACTACACAGGACTACATAGTGAGCCCCTGTCTCAAAACAAAGAACAGCAACAAAATACGGTAAATGGAGAATTCTCCCTACAAGTTTGTTCAGAAGACGCAGTATGCCTCACTGCTCATGCTTCCCAAACCAATTCAGACTGGAGCAGCCCCCTCCTTCCTGTACGCAGATACATCCAGAAGGATATTTGAATAGGAACTATCCACAAAAGGGAAGTTCTTCATGACCATTATCCATTGCCCACAGTTGGATAATGCTGGGCATGCAACATGATGTAGGTGGGGGCCCTAGGTTGCTAGATGCATTGTTTGGGGAAGGGTGTGTGGAGTTCCAGGTTGCTAAGCTAGTCCGTGCTCGCCTGACTCAGCATTCTAGCTCATCGGTCCTCCCACCAGACTCAACACAGACTCTGCTTAATTCACCCTTAACACTAAACATAGTGTTCTGTCCCCTACACTGCTGTCCCTCCACATCTTCCTAGCGAGGAATAACAGTACTGCCATGCCCCTACTCCTTGACACCCTCCTGTGAAGTACCATGCTGCTCCCCACTGATGTCCATTGCTGCTGCTTCATCCTGTTCTGCTTTTCCCTAACGCCAGGCCCAACTTCTGCTGCATTCACTCTAACTGTCCAAGGCACTTCCCACTCTGTCCACCAGCACCAAACACAGCATTGTATTCTGCTATTCATGCCACACCTGTGCTGGTGATACACAGTGTCTTCACTGTTTCCAGTCAGGACCACACATTACCTCTGATGTAGCACAGGGACACTGAAAGAATATCCAAGATGTATTCCATGACCTTTACCTGCATTCACCAATTATTAGTACTTAGCCACATTTGTTTTATTTATATACAGAGATAGAAATATATAAATAGACACATAGCATAGATAGATGCTACATGTAAACAAGATAAGATATATTAAATGACATATATGCAGACATAAATATATACATACACACGCATACATACATACATACTTATATACATACATACACTCCTAGCTAGCATTAACTGTCAACTTGATACAGCCTAGAGTCATCTAAGGGTATTTCAACTGAGGGATGCATGGATCATATTGGCCTGTGGGCATGTCTATGGATGGATTGTCTTAACTGTTAATTGATGTAGAAAAGTTCAGCCCACTGTGGGCAGTACCATCCCTATGTAGGTGGTCCTGAACTATATAAGAATGCTAGGGCCTGGAGAGATGGCTTAGAGGTTAAGAGCACTGGCTGCTCTTCCAGAGAACCTGGGTTCAATCCCCAGTACCCACATGGCAGCTCACAACTGTAAGTCCAGTTCCAGGGGATCCGACATCCTCACACAGACATACATGCAAGCAAAACACTAATGCACATAAAATAGAAATAAATAAATTATAAGAATGCTAGCTGAGCACAAGTGAGCAGAGAGCAAGCATGATTCTTCCATGGTTTCTGCTTCAAGAACCTCTCTGAGTTCCCACCCTGATTTCCCTCAATAATGAAATGTGAACTGAAAGTGTCAGCCATAGTAGCTTTCAGTCAGAGCATTTGTCACAGCAACAATAAAGAAACAAGAACAGATAGACAGAAGACAGACGATAGATAGACAGATAGATAGATAGATGATAGATAGATAGATAGATAGATAGATAGATAGATAGATAGATAGATAGATAGATAGAAGAGAGAGGGAGACAGACTATACATTAGATAGGTCTATAGATGATAGATACATAAATACATATATGATAGAGATAGGATAGAAGATAAATTGGATAGGTAAATAGATGCTAGACAGATAGATAGAGAGACAGACAGATAGATAGATGGTAAGTAGACAGTTGGAAGAAGTTATAAAAGATCAATGATATATAAATAGATGATAGGTTATTAATAGGTTGATAGATGATTAATAAATAGATGATAGGCATAGGGTAGATAATTGGTCAATTATTCTACCTTTTTGTCTCTTCTATGGCCCTGGTCACCATGTGTTGGTGGCTTTGGTGTTTCCTATGAGTCTCTGTGGCTCCGCTCCTCTTCCCTCTTTCTGTCCCTCAGACTCATGATCTCAAGTTGCTGGTTCTGCTCCACGTTCTCTGGATCTTTCTTCTGCCTCTTCAGATTCACTGTTGTCTCCTCCAGTGAAATTCTCATCTTCATTATTTACTTTCAACGTCAGAGTTTTCATTTGGTTCTCTTATCATTTTTATCTTTTTATTAATGTGTTCTGTTTGGTGAGAGAATGTTCTCAAATTTTCCTTTAGTTTCTTTGTGTTGTTTTTGTTTTATTTGAGACAGAATCCACTCTGTAGCCCAAGCTGGCCTCAAACACATGGGCGATTCTCCACCCTCAGCCTCCTTAGTTCTGGGAATACAAGTGTGTGTCACCATGCTCAGACTCCTATACTCAGTTTCTTTCAATTGCTTGAATATATTTAAGCTAATTGAATTAACTAATTCAATGTCTTTGTCTACCCAGTGTGATAGTGGCACACATACCCTTAGGATGCAGAGACAGGAGCATCAGGAGTTCTAAGTCATCCTCAGCTACACAGCAAGTTCAAGGCCAGCTATATAATATCCTGTCTTTAAAAATAATAAAATAAAGGGACTAGAGAGATGGCTTAGAGATTAAAAGCACTCGCTGCTCCTACAGAGGACCTGAGTTTAGTTCCCCGTTCCCACAACACAATCTCCTAGGAATCCAACCCCAGAAGATCCAATGTCTCTAGTCTCTTGTGCACATACCTATACACAGACATAATATATACATGTAACTAAAAATAAAATAAAATAATTAAGTCTCTGTTACGTCTGAGATCTGGTGTCCTCAGGTGCCACCCCTTTGACCCACCTTGTTTTCCTGTAACTGGGTCATTTTTCTGGTGGGAGAGTTATTTTTTGTTTTGTTTTGTTTGTTTGTTTGCACATCTTATAAATTGCTCATATTACATAATACAACAGGGCAATTTTTGGAACTCAGGTTCTACCCCCTAAGGACTTGTTGTTGATGTCTGTTCTTAACTCTGTCTGAACTGTTTTTGTGAACCCTGTCTTCTTGGTTATGTCAACCATTGAAGTCTGGCTCACTCAGCCTAGTGGCCACGCAAAAAACCACACAGATTTTTAGGGAATGTCCAGATCCTATGCGCATCCCCATCTCTTCCTGAGAGAGTCTGTTAGAGTCAGTATTAGTCAGGCACTTTACAGCTTGGCCTCAGCCTTTACTTCCTGCTCAGGGCTCAGGGAGGCCTGGGTCCTCTGTGAGCCCTCTCAGACTAGTCTGCTGTGGCATCTCATGACACAGCTCACTTTCCTGAACTTTTCATTTAACATTGCAAAATCTTGAACCCAGGCCCTTGAGCTTGCCAGGCAAGTGCCCCACTACTGAGCTATGTCCGTCCCCAGTCCCCTCTTTAGTTTTTTGATTAACCTGTCGTTTTGCCTCAGTGCCTCTGATAGCAATTGCCACTAATTGTTTTCAACAAATGTCCCCCCGATTAAAAAGATACAAATGAAAACTGTTCCCACTGGGCCCCCTCCAAATCAGGTCAAATAAAGGCAGCCTGTGAGTAGTTCTAAGTGAACAGCTAAGGAGGTCAAAGGAGGAGGGCAGGGCCCAGGGAACCGGTTTGAAGTGGCTCCTCTGCCCTCTCCAGTGGCTGCCTGGTGGTTGGTTATTACTGTGCTTTTCCGGCTGCTGATTGTCAAGGCTGCTGTGGTCTGGAGGGTTAGGATAGGAGCAGAGCAAGTTAAAGCGCCCGAAGCCCCAGGGGAAATGAATTCATGCATACAGCCACTCTATAGCATCACTCTTTATTCCCCCAAAAGATGGAGATGATTGATATCCACCATCCAATGAACAAAAACAGTGCGATGTATCCATACATAGAATATTATTAAGGCATAACAATAAACTGCTGGGGCTAGAGAGACAGCTCAGCGGTTAAGAGCATTTGCTTCTCTTGCTTGAGGACCGCCATTGGGTTCCCAGCACCCAGGTAGGGCAGTGCACAACCACCTGTAACTCCAGCTCTAGGGGGAACTGATGACATCTTCTGGACCCTGCGCACATGTGCGTCTACACGTACAAATGCACACACATACACACAAATAAATATAAAATTAATCTTTAAAAATAAATAAATGCAAATAAACTGCTGTTGTTGAATGCAACAGTAAGATAAACCGCAAACGTATTATAAGTGGGAGAAACCAGTCACGGAAGGACACATGCTGCTAATATTATTTCATAAAGAAATTCTGGAATGTTCAGAACAGAAAAGCCACAGAAACATGTTGATCTTCAGGGTTGGGGAAGTAGAGAAGCTTTGACACCAGTTTTCAACAGTTTTAAAACAATGCTATGAACTTGCTATTCTCTCCAAAATCCAGCTGCTGCTGTTGTTGTTGTTGTTGTTACTTTTTTCTTCATTTGGGGGTGTGAGGGGGCACATATAAGCAACAGAGTCTGTGGGGGGGGGGTCAGAGAGCAACTTAGGGGAGTTGGTTCTTTACTTCCACCACATGGGTCCTGGGGTTTGAACTCAGGTCATCAGGCTTGTCAGCAAGTGCCCTTTCTCCTGCTGAGTCATCTCTCAGCCATCAACTGCTTTTCTTGAATAAATTCTCACAGGATTGCTATGAGCCTTTGGTAGTTAACAGAGCTCTAGGTCACGTGACTGTAGCAATTTCTGCCAGTGCGCTCAATGATTCTGTGAAGGGACAGTTTCCCGGGGTCCTGACAGTGCTGTTTACCAACAGCCTCCTCTCGCGCTAACGCTCAGTCCAGCATCCTCTCAGACTTACATGCTATGCTCCACTCCACAAACGGAAGCGATGGAGGTGCACCATCCTCCTCTTATCCCTTCTCTCGTAAGCATCATCTCTTTTCCCTGACATTCTGCCCAGCTTGTTCAATATGCTTTTCCTAGCTTCCTCTGCTCCTTCCATCCAAATACCCCAGCTGAGGAGCAGTGGCAGTGGGGAAAGTTACTGAAGATCAGCGATGTCCCATCCACACTCAATACAACAATCGCTTTTTGAACTCACAGAGATCCGCCTGGCCCTGCCTCCCGAGTGCTGGGATTAAAGGCGTGCACCACAACGCCTGGCACAACAATCTCTTCTTATCCACAGGGGTCATATTCTAGGGACACTCCGCTATACTCTTCCTCTAGCCACTGCATAGAACGACAGTGGTACCAAACCCTGTGTGCCGTGTTCTTTTCCTATACACACCATAACTGTGTAGACAAGTGTGTTCTGCTGCGGAGCTGAAAAGATGGCTCCGTGGTTAGGAGTGCTTGCTGCTCTTGCAGAGGACCCAAGTGCAGTTCCCAGCATCACACTGGGCAGCTCACAACTATCTATATAAACTCCAGCTCCAGAGGATCTGGTGACCCCATCTGGTCTCCTCATATGCTACATTCACATGCAAATATACACAGAGACATATAATCTAAAAACAAGCTGGGCGGTGGTGGTGCACACCTTTAATCCCAGCACTCAGGAGGCAGAGGCAGGCGGATCTCTGTGAGTTCGAGGCCAGCCCGGTCTCCAAAGCGAGTTCCAGGAAAGGTGCAAAACTACACAGAGAAACCCTGTCTCGAAAAACCAAAAAACAAAAAATCTTTTTTTGAAAAAATGCATTCTTAGGCTGGAGAGATGGCTCAGTGGTTAATAGCACTGGCTGTTTTTCCAGAGGACCCAGGTTCAATCCTCAGCACCCACAGGGTAGCGCATAACTATCTATAACTGCAGTCCCAAAGGATCCTGTGCCCTCTCTGGCCTCTTCAGGAACTGCATGCATAGACATACACACAGGCAAAATACCTATATGCAAATAAAATTTTACATATTTAAAATTTTTTTTTAAGTATGTAAAATAAAAAATAAGCCGGGCGGTGGTGGCGCACGCCTTTAATCCCAGCACTCGGGAGGCAGAGCCAGGCGGATCGTTGTGAGTTCGAGGCCAGCCTGGGCTACCAAGTGAGTTCCAGGAAAGGCACAAAGCTACACAGAGAAACCCTGTCTCGAAAAACCAAAAATAATAATAATAATAATAATAATAATAATAATAATAAGGTTAAAAATTTCTTTAAATAAAAATTTGTTGCTGATGTAGATCTTAGCAATATCAGCAAAGGATATTTTTCTTTCCGTATTAAATTGAGAACTTCGAAGCCTTGTAAGCCGGGCGGTGGTGGCGCACGCCTTTAAGCCCAGCACTCCGGAGGCAGAGCCAGGTGCACCTCTGTGAGTTCAAGACCAGCCTGGGCTACAGAGTGAGTTCCAGGAAAGGCGCAGGGCTACACAGAGAAACCCTGTCTCAAAAAACAAAAACAAAAAACAAACAAAAAAGAGGCTTTTGTAGCTTTTCTTGTCATATCCAAATTCCCTGCTTGTCTGTTTTGCACTTTGGAGCCATTATTAAGTAAATAATACTTGTGCTTTGGCCACAGTCAATCTGATAATGCGCATGCCTACTCAGTGATTGGTAGACGTCTGCAGTGTATACAGAGTGGATACACTTGGGAAAGGACAGCGTATGTTACTAGCAGGATGGAGGAGTATGATGCAAGAGTTCATCACATTGTTCAGAACGGTGTATGGCTTAAAACTTACAAGCTGCAATATTTCAGAACATTATCCTCTCCGCTCACCTCCCTGTGCTCTCTCCCATCCTCACACCAGGTGTCCTATGTGAAAGCCATTGACATTTGGATGGCTGTGTGCCTGCTCTTCGTGTTCTCGGCTCTGCTGGAATATGCAGCGGTGAACTTCGTGTCTCGGCAACACAAGGAGCTGCTGCGATTTAGGAGGAAGCGGCGACATCACAAGGTAGGCCTTTGGGGCGTGGCCTAGGGAGGAGCATCCGGTGGACAGAGGAAGATCTCTGAGCAGTCCGGTGACCCTTGCTTCATTGGGCTGTCCCCATGGGCAAGGCAAGTGTGAGGGATCCTGAAAAGCTTGACTTTTCCCCTTGTGAATAATGACCTAGTTGGCTATCAAGAGCCTCTCTTAACCACAGCATCGGTGCTGTAGGGATCATGTGACATCAAGAAGCAAATGCCCGTAGTCAAGACGATAACCAGCTTCATCCTGCAGACAGGGCAGGCTGGGGCAGGCCTGCTGTTGGTTTTCTGCAATGTGACGTCAAGCCGGCCTGGCTCTGGGCTCCATTTCTTCATCATCTACAAAGACTGGCTTGGTGGGAGACTGTGCTGAGGGTGAAGTCAGAGGTTCCAAGGAAGCTTTCAACTTTGTCCCTGCCACACCAGCGTCAAGGATGAAAACTATCACACACACACACACACACACACACACACACACACACACACACACACACGGCTCCCCACTAGTATGTTATTTAAACACTGGCAACATGATTCAATTAACTCTACCATAGGACGATCTTCTAGGGCGGGTCCAGACAACAAGGTCTTTCTATGTCTATACTGGAAAAGATTTGGCAGGCTAGGTGGAACCTCCTAGAAGGCTTAGCCCTACCTACTGCCCTTTAGGCACCAAGTCCCTCCTTTGGAGTAGTAATCATCTGTAGACACTGTAGTGCATACTTGCAATTCCAGTACTTGGGTATGATGTGCAGAGGCCGGAGGATCGGGAGTTCAAGGTCAGCCTGGACTACAGCATGGGACTCTGTCACAAAAAAGGGGGGGGGGGAGCCTGGAGTAGAGTGCTCACCTAGCATTTGCGAAGCCCCTCCCCCCATTCCATACCTCACACTGCATAAATCCAGACATGAAAGCACATCTGTAGCCCCAGCACTTGGAGGTAGAGGGAGGAGAATCAGAAGTTCAAAGCCATCCTTTGCTATATCAAGTTCAAGGGGAAACTTGAGCTACATGAGATCTTTTCTCAAAAAAAAAAAAAAATCTGAGATAAAATGAGGTGCAGTGATTTCCACTGTAATCCCAGCACTCTGAAAGCTGAGGCAGGAAGATCAAAAGCTCAAGGTTAAAAGCTAGGAAAAGTTAACTGAAGGAGGGAAATCCTCTAGGCAGCCATGGGGAAGCCATCATCCAGACTGGGCGAAGACTTCCCCCTGTGGCTGCTTTGGAGGCCCCCATGCTCCTGTGAGTAACCCTTCACCCAGCCCTGTAAGTAAGCCCAATAACATCACTGTTGAGGTAGAGATATCAAGGCTAGCCTTGGCTACAAGAAAAGAAAGAAAAAAAAGGGAAGGAAGGGAGGGAGGGGAGAAATAGAAAGGGGGAGAAAGGGATAAAGGAAGAGAGGAACTGGAGAGCTGGTACAGTGGTTAGGAACACAGGCTGAGCTGGATCGTGGAGACACACACCTTTAATCCCAGCACTCAGGAGGCAGAAGCAATTGGATCTCTGTGAGTTCAAGGCCAGCCTGGTCTACAGAGAGAGTTCCAGGACAGCTAGGACTACTTCATAGAGAAACCCTATATTGAAAAACCAATAAATAAATAAATAAATAAGACCAATAAATAAATAAATGAATGAATGAATAAATAGATAGATAGATAGATAAACAAACAAACAAATAAATAAATAAATAAATAAATGAGACCAATGTCGGTTACTTGGGCCCACACTACGGAAGACCTCCCTTTGGCATCTGGGTGTGGCTTGCACTGAAGTCCTGCAGATTTGGGCTGCGGAAACCTCCCTTGAGTAATAAGCCTGAGCAGGTTTTGGAGCTCTTGCTGGTGAGTGGCAAGGAACTAGCTCTGGGCTGGATTTCTTTCGGCCAGTGATCTGGGCCAGGCTCCCCAACACCCACTGTTTTTTCATGTTTTCAAAGGCTACCTCATTTGCTGGGCAGAAAGCATCCAGTCTTCCAAGTCCCTAGCCCACCTCTTTAGAAGGGTCCTCAGGAAGCTTCTGTGGGGCCCAGACACAGCAGATGCTCCAGATCCCTCGGGTGGGTTCCACAGTCTATGTCCCAGTTTCTTGCTCCATCCCCAAGCATCTCCAGGCAGATGAACATGCTTGTCCTGTCATCTGCTGGTTGTAGTCAGAATAGCAAGCCTTTGCCCGTCATTCCTCAGGCATTTCCTTTCTCCAGGATACAAGGGGCCGCTGTCTATCTAGATGGAGCCAAACCTCTTCCCCTGCCAATGAGTAACAGATAAGGAAGGTGGAGCATGAATCTCCGACAATGTCTGGGAAAGCTAATATGGTGTTTCCCATACCAAGAGAGTCTGTTATATATGGTAGGGATTTATGTTGTGGTGGTACTCCTCTGTGTCTAGAGACGGTTAATTATGTACACGACGTACTTACTACTCACTTACTGCAAATGTCACTCCAAGTTTTTCCTTTTCTTTATTTGCTTTTAGAGACAGTCTCATGTAGCCCAGGCTGGCCTTGAATACTCTGTGTGTGTCTGTGTGTGTCTGTGTGTGTGTGTACACACACTCACAAATGTCCATGAATGTCTACATATGCAGAAATACAGTGATCAGAGAACAACTTGTAAGAATCTGTTCTCTCCTTCTATTGTGTGAGTCCTGGGGATTCCCAGGTTTTCCAGGCTTACCCACTGAGCCATCTTATCAGCCCATACCTTCTTTATTCATTTTTAAATCTTTTTAAAGTTTATTTTTATTTTATGTCTATAAATATTTGTCTGTGTGGATGTATGTGCCCAGTGCCAAAGGAGACAAAAAAAATGGCTCTAAAACTGGAGTTAGAGACAGTTGTGAGCCACCATGTGGGAGCTGGGAACCAAACCCAGGTCCTCTGCAAGAACAGCCAGTGTTCTTGAGTGCTGAGCCATCTCTCCAGCCTGACTGCTTTCTTAGAGCATCAGCGATGCTCAGCGCTAGCTGCGTTAGTTCTGAGTTAGAGCTGCAGACGTGTAGAGACCATTTACACTTCTGTGTCGTCCATTACCACGCTGTCAGCACTGGGGCTGTGTTGTGTGGTGAAAACAGCCATAAAAAAGGGAAAGCAACAGTCTCTATTCTCTGCCTCCTAACAGTAAGGGCAAGTTTATGTTTAGATGCGGTGGGATAATGCTTTTGTACACTGATTTAATAAAACACTGACTGGCCAGTAGCCAGGCAGGAAGTATAGGTGGGATAAGCAGACAAGGAGAATTCTGGGAAGAGGAAGGCTGGGTCAGGAGATGCCAGCCCGCAATCCAGGGAGCAGCATATAATGGCACACAGGTAAAGGCATGAAAAACATGGCAACACATAGATGAACAGAAATGGGCTAAGTATAAATGTAAGAGCTAATCAGTGGAAAGCCTGAGCTAATGACCAAACAGTTTTAATCAATATAAGCCTCCATGTGTTTACTTGGGTCTGAGTGGCTGAGGACCAAACGGGACACAGAAAAACTTCAGCTACATTTAGATGTGATGAAGTCCCAGGTCCCTTGCCAGCCCCTGGGTCCAGGAATGTGCTGGCTCCCACATTCCTCTTCTTGGCCTTGGTGTGAAGCCTCCACCACCTTCCAGTGTTGGCTTTGCACCTGTCTGCCCTCAGTATGTGACCCACGTTCTCTTTCTTCCACGGTGAATGCTGAGCCAGATGCACTCACGGAACATTTCCCGGTCATTAGTCATGTGTCTGATGCAGAATGCAACCCCACTTAGATAAACCAAAGGAATGAAGAGAAGAAAATATGTCAAAGGAGGCTGGGTGGGCTGGAGAGCTCCCTCAGACATTGAGGAGCACTTGCTAATCTTGTAGAGGACCCAGGTCTGATTCTCAGCACCCACAATGGTAGCCCATAACTGTCTGTAACTCCAGGTCCAGGATACCTGTCACTCTCCTGGCCTCTGAAGGCACTAGCCTACACTTAGAACATAAACACACGCAGGAAAAACATCCATGCACACAAAATAAGTCTAAGAAAAACAATTAAGGAGGCTGGGACTGGTGAAGATTCCATTTACTGAAGTAATAATATTGCTAGGTTTTGGGCCTCTGCACCAAAAGAACATGTCTGTCTGTTCAGCGCTTGTTTCAGGGTGCATTTTGTGAGCTGGGTGTTGCTGGTTTGGGGGACAGGGCCTTGTGTACGTCAAGCTGACCTCCGTCTGTGTGGCTCAGCCGATCTTGAACTCTTGATCCTCTTGCTTCTGCTTCCAAACACTGGGTCGACAGGCTGCACCACAGCTGCTTGTTCCCAAAGCTTACTCTCTAGGGCAGTGGTTGTCAACCTCCTGATGCCATGACCCTTTAATACAGTCCCTCATGTTGTGGGGACCCCGCAAGCACAAAATGATTTTTGTTGCTCCTTCATAACTGTAGTTTTGCTACTGTTATGAATCCTAATGTAAATATCTGTGTTTTCTGGTGATCTTAGGCGACCCCTGTGCAAAGGTCATCCTCCTTCCAACCACCCCCCAAAGGGGTCAAGGCCCACAAGTTGAGAACTGCTGATCTAATGGGAGGGGCAAGGTTAGCAAAGGAATTAGAACCCAGTGGAATCGGAGCTTCTCCTCAGGGTCACTCACAGGGCACTCTCCATGACAGCTAGCCTGTCTTTGGGCGCTCAAGGGGCACCTAAGTGGGAGGCCAGGGCTCCCATTTTTGGAGGCAGAGGCAAAGCAGAGAGAATAACTTGAACTGAACCAAAGAGGAATTCAGCCCAACATCCTCAAACGTGAGGAAATGTTTCAGGGTGACTGAAGAATAATGTCACACAGAAAATGGCATGAAGGGAGACGGAACAGGTGGACACACGCCAGGGAATCTGAGGCCTTCTTAAGCACTGGAAGAATTTAATTATCCTGAGGTCAGCAGCAGCCTGCTAGAAAGTTCTTAGTAGAACAAGGCATAGTTGCACACACCCATAATCCCAGCATTTGGTATACTGAGGCGGGAAGACTGAGACGTCCAGGTCAGCCAGATGGCGGCATGCCCAAGGGTGGCAGAGGCATGGGAAGACCAGGGTATTAGATCCTGTATTACATTTCTTATTCTCGTTGGCACTGTCTTTTGGGGGAAAAGCAAGACAGAATTCCTTTCCTGGAAGTTTTTGGTATCCAGGAGGGCAATGTGAGCTGGTGGACCTTGCCAGCACCACACACTGAATTGGTGGCTCAGCTGCAGCTGAAACACTGGCCTTGGCCTGGGGACATGGTTCAGCCACTAAAGTGCTTCTGGCTTAAGCGTGAGAACCAGAAGTGCCAGGCAAGTGGGGTAACCTGACTGTGATCTCAGCTCAAGGGAGGCAGACACGGAATCCCAGGAGCAAGCCAGCCAGCACGAGACTAGCTGAACTGGCGAGCTCTGGGTTCAACTGAGAGACCTGGTCTCAACAAAGAAGGACAGGAATCCAGGAAGATACCTGACATCAACTTTTGGCCTCCACATGTCCCACACACATGCACACATGTACCCACACACCTGTGAGCACACATACACACAGAAAACAAAACAAACACCTTGGCCTTTGGTCCTGTTGTGGAACTGCAGGTGAAGGGGACTGACCAGGGCATGATGGAGCTGGCTGGGAAAGGGCTGAACCACTAGGATCCGGGATCAAACATTTTACGAAGGCGGAGAAGGCCAAGAAAGCCAGCAGGGGTACAGATCACATGGGAAGTGGGGTGGGGTTGGAAAGGTAAGTTGGAGCTGAATGACAAAGAGCCTGTGACAAGCTTATGGAAATCAGAAGACTATTAGAGGTGATGGCGTGGGAACTTGAGGCAGGAAGAAGCCATGGCTTCCCTGACTCATAACATGGGAAAGCCAGGAGCTTTCTGCTCCTTCCCGGGCCATCACGGGGTGGGGAAGATAGGAAGGATGCAACAGAGGCAAAGCAGGGGATGTCTGCAAACCGCTCTCCAAAACTCTAAACCCAAACCCAGGCCAGCTTGGAGCCACCTACTCAGTGAAGTCTCCAGTGGTTAAAAAGCCTTGAGAAGAAACCTTGAAATCATTCTCAGGCACCAGGAAGGAAGTTACCAGTATGAGGTCACAAGTCAGTAAATGACAAAGCCCCACAGCCTGGTGTGGAGTTCGGGCCTCAGAATCTGTACCCATTCCCATCCCCTGGCTTGCATCTGTTTCAGCATGCGAGTGGCGCCCCTCTACTTGGCTGAACTCCCCAGCCAGCCAGACTGCCTCCAGCAACTGGGAACACAAAGCCTAAGAGACAGGGAGGATCAGATGGCATGGCCTGGTCCCCCAGGGGAGTGCCTTGCAGGGAGGGTGCCCAGCCCGTGTCTTATTTTAAGTAGAGCCCCATGCTGAATCTGTTTCAGGATGATGAGGGTGGAGAAGGCCGCTTCAACTTCTCCGCCTATGGGATGGGGCCAGCCTGTCTGCAGGCCAAGGATGGCATCTCTGTCAAGGGTGCCAACAACAACAACACCACCAACCCCCCTCCTGCACCGTCCAAGTCCCCGGAGGAGATGCGGAAACTCTTCATCCAGAGAGCCAAGAAGATCGACAAGATATCGCGCATTGGGTTCCCCATGGCCTTCCTCATCTTCAACATGTTCTACTGGATCATCTACAAGATCGTCCGAAGGGAGGATGTCCACAACAAGTGAAGGCTCTGGGGTGGGGTGGGGGGTTGGGAGAGGGTGGTGGGAGGAGCACCGAGGCTGGGAGCCAGGGGAGGAGGGAGAGAGGGAGAGTGCACACCCATCTCCCTCCACCAAGTGCAATAGAGACCACAGGGGTGGATACTTCCAGGGTATGGCAATATTCATCTAGCCTCCGAGGGCATGAGTTGGGGGGTGCTTTTCAAATACAGCAACTGAGGACCATGAGGGGTGGGGTGGGGGTGAGGGAGGGGGATTGGGGAATCACAGCTTTCAAAATTCAAGTCCATTGGTTTGATTGGGGGGGGGGGTCCTCCTGTTTGGAGGTCAGTGCCGCCTGCCCCAGAGCAGGAAAGCAGTGTAATATATGACATATAACCATGCTTAACGTTAATGCAAATCCCACAAGAACAAAAGACGCGTCTCTTAAATCAGCCTAGTAACTGCTTAAACTTTTAAAATCCCCAAAGTGATGGACAACTTTTCCCAGAGTAGAAACAGTCACTAATAAGCTTGCTGTGGTATGTGCCCACATCACACCCTTACAAATGCCATGTCTGTCTTCAAACTGACCCCGGTGGACACATGCCAAAAAGCCATTCCGACTCTGCTTCGAGGGGGTCACATGACAGAGGCATGGGTCGTGGAGATGGATAAAGGTGGACCAACAGCAGGAAGTGACTGAGGAGAAGGACCATTGCAGAAGCCTGGGGATGGAGAACCCAGGAACCCCCCCACAGGGCACCAAGCTTGCCCCTCTTGCTTCTGCGCTTCAGCGCCAGCCCAACTCAGTGCCAGCTCTACGGCCGCCATGGTCTTCTCGTTGTATTACCAATATGCAATCTTTTTTATTGTTTAAAAAAAAGTAATAATCTTGAGAAACAATATGGGGAGAGACTGAGTGTAAACCCATGAACTTTTTTCCAAATGTCTATTTTTTTGGAGAGTCTCTTTGGAACTGCAAGTAGGCGCATTATGGGAAAGGTGGGTCTGGCTGAAACAGGCCCCAAATGCCAGGCAGGAATCCAGTTTGAAGATGTGAAAGGGAAGCCACCGATACTGCTGCTGCTGCTGCTGCTGCTGCTGCTGCTGCCCATTCTGTTTACAGGTGGGAAGAGACAATGATATTTAGAAAGTCCACTCATTATATTTTGACATTTCATATATCATAACATGGGAAGCTTGGGGGAATGACCCCATTATATTTTTATAAGTCTTTTTTTTTTAAGATGCTTTGCACAGCTTTAACATGTAGGAAAGTTAGACAAATATTTCTCTTTCCTTCTAACTCTGAAGTGCCAGAAGGGTCCCAGACTAGCCAGGGCACTCCAGGGGAAGAGACAGGGACTGAGATGAACTGAGTTGGAAGAAGGAGTCCCGCTGACAGGTCTGGATATGCACAGAACCATCCTACCCATGGCACAAAGCCTGTCCCAGTCCTGCAGCCTGTGGCTAGGGCACAGGCGTGGCACTTCTGTCCTAGCACTTTACTGTCTTGGCCTTGGGTCAGAGTTAGAGGTAGGATGGAGATCGATCGCTGACAATCAGCTAGGGAGCTCAGGGGCAGGATGGAGAAGTGGAATGATGAGATGATGCCTACCTGCCCCCTGCCATGCACTTTCCCTGGGGAGTTTTCCGCTCTCCCCTGTGGCATCGAAGCTAATGCCTAGATGGGTCTAAAACAGAGGAAGCCAAGACAAAGACCATGAGTTCTGAGTAAAGATGCACTGTGCAGCCAGAGGGATGAGACTGAACTGCTGGTATCCCGCCAGGTTCAAGGTCAACCGGTCCGTGCCTTGCCTCCTCTTGGACTGTGAGATCCAAAAAGACAATCTACATTTCAACTCTGGGTAAGGGGGCACAGGACCTTTGTTTACAGGAAATCTTGAGCAGTGGGAGCCCCGTGAGTGGGCGACTCTCATCTGAGGTTTGTCCTTTCCCACCGGAAAAATGTTCGAAGTGGGGAAAAGTGAAGATGGCCTTGTATAGCCAGAGTTCAGTATGAAGATGCCAGCGTGTGGAGCTGTGAGCATCTTCCTCAGCACAAGAGGAGGAATCTCGTCACTCCAGGGCTGTGCATCTTAGGAGAGGCTGCAATCAGTCCTTTCCAGTGGCACTTTATCCCCTTTATTTAGGTAACAGATATTTGTAACAGAAAATAATCAATGGAGCCCTCTCCTTACTGTGCTCAGACTGACTCAAGACCAGGTGAATGGGGTGACCACAGGAGGCACCAGGACACATCAGAATCTGTGCTGAACACAGAACCACCCAGCACCTTCCAAAATGGTCTCCATGGGAAGCATCTGGAATCACCCTAAGACAGAGAAATCACTGAACTATTTGCCCAGTCTCAACTGGGCTCCTAGGTCCCCGTGTCATCATTTTGGAATGGTCCATTGTGAGCTGTCTGGTGGCCAATTCAGCAAAGCAATGGGCTCACATCTTTGAGACATACTGGGGAATGTCACTGAAACCCTTCAGACTATAAGCAAAGAGACAACCTGAATCAAGCCCACGGTTAATACACAGAATGTTCTTGGGTGGATGTCCAAGCTTTGGTCTCTCTGAATGCACTGTGAAGAGAATGGGACAGTATCTGAACTCTCCCTGGCTCTACCTGCTATGAATCTGTGTTTACACTGAGGATCTTTGCACAACTTAAAGCTTGCCATCGTTTTGATTTCTCAGGCCTCCATGCAAGCATGTAGATTTATGCACAGTTGCACTGACCTACACAACTCCTGTTGCTTCTCTTCTTCAGAAAATTTGCAAATTTGCTTTTCCTCTTGTACCACTTTTAATCAAAACTCAAAGGAAGGAAGGAAGGAAGGAAGGAAGGAAGGAAGGAAGGAAGGAAGAAAGAAATTTGAACTAGATAATTTAGGCCAAAGCTTTCAGGTGACCCCAATGAACAGAGCAAGGCTTTCCCAATTTCCCCTTTAGGCTGAGCACAAAGGGCCCTTTGCCCTGGGATTACAGGTATAAAATGGATGTTTCAGTATATGGAAATCTGATGTCCGTGCAGAGAATACCTTACCGGTTTTGAAGCTCTTCTCCAGTACAGACTGGTTTTCATACATAGTGTGAAACTTGGAAAGGGGCATGGAGGAGCAGATGACTTCAATTCACCTCCAAAGCTGCAGCTTATCCTAGAAGCCAGGTGGGGACACCAACTGCTCCAGGGATCCCATTGGTTTCAGAAATAAATAACTCCACTCTGCCCTCTGCTGGAATTTCCTAGCACCTGCAAGACCCTTCATGGCAAAGGCTCCCATGGAAAATGTGTGTGTGTGTGTGTGTGTGTGTGTGTGTGTGTGTGTGTGTGTGTGTGTGTGTGTGTGTGTGACAGAGAGAGAGAGAGAGAGAGAGAGAGAGAGAGAGAGAGAGAGAGAGATCTGTTTTTCTATTAACTCTAGAAAAAAAGAAGGAAGTTTCACCCCATTATTTCCTTTTCTAAACTATCAATAAATAGGAAAGTAATCCCTTTCAGAAGTATACCAATATTTTCCATTGCCTTTTTTTCCTACTTGGGAGGCAAATAACCAAGAAGGCTGGTTCATTTCATCCAGCATATGCATCTTTACGAGCATCATAAAAAGAAGTAATGTCTTTGAGAGGCACCATGATGTAAGATTGCAGGACAGATTGGCACTTCAGTCAAGATGGTACTGCCACTAGTAATTGTCTTCTGTCTTACTTCATTGCAACATGCTGAAACCAAAGGGGGTTGTCACAACCCTGGCAGTGACTGCATCCTTTGGAGAAGATGACAAGCAGAGTGTATCCTCTTCGGGGCTCTGAGGGTCACAACCCTTTCCCAGCCAGGCTGGAACCCAGTCCAGAACAATGAATGTCATGATGGAAGCTATCAATATCTATTTCAGGAACATCTTCAGCACTTTCTACCGACCCTCCACCCTTAACTCTGCCCAGACAGGTGAGGCTGGGTTTTCTCGGGATGTCTCTTGGATTGATAAGTGGCCAATAAGTCTGAATCGGTGAATGACTTCTACCCATTGAATCAACTAGAACAATGTGTCTCCACCCAAGCAAGCAGGAAACATATTCTTTAAACAGAACATGGATTCTGTTTTTCTACTTCAGAAATTTGAAGTGAGAGCCTTCTTCGTTTCCTCCAATTCTAGGGAACAGTAACAAGAGTCTATGACGAGAGAAGAGTGAATGTGTCTTGCTTTAATGGCTCAACCATGAGGACTGTCTGTACAAGGAAAACATACATCCTGGCAAGGATTTGGTCTGTTGTACTCTGACATCCCAGTGACAGAGAAGACATCCTTGAGTGGGTCAAAATCTCCAGAGCAATAAAGAAGTCTCTGGTAGAAGAGACTTCCCTGGTGTGGGGGTTGATGAAAAGGAGAGACAGATGAGGAGATGATGTCAGATGACTGGCAGCCATGTAGATTTTTGTTGAGGAGAAAAGCCTTCAAAGGAGGGGTCTAGTATAGGAGACTGGGGTACTTACAGGGCAGAAAATGGGAAGGGGCCTCACCCTCACCTTGGAAAGCTCTCGAAACCCTGCCATGGTTCTCCTAAGCAGTGTAACTCCAAAGCCTAGAGTTCCTTTAACATCCCTTCCAGATGAAGTGTCCAAAGCATACAGTGAAAGTCACGGGAGCCAAAGATAACTAGCCCAAGACAAAGCCTGACAGAGAGTATCCAGGCCTGGTCCCACAGAGGACAAGGAACTGAGTTTTGAGACTGGCTGGTGTCCATTTACCTCTTCCATGTGTGTGTTTTTTAATCTTCAACAAATTATTTCACCTTCTGTGATCTTGAAGGAATCCTAACTTCCCAAATTGTTGATGAGCATAAAATTGAGGAAATGAAATGATCAATGTTTTTGTTATTAAAAGTAGAATAGGGGTCGGAGAGATGGCTCAGTGGTTAAGAGCACTGGCTGTTCTTCCAGAGGACCTAGGTTCAATTCCCAGCACCGACATGGCAGTTTACAACTGCCTGTAACTCTACCTTCCAGGGATCCGACATCAACAGACATACATGCAGGCAAAATATCAATGCACATAAAGTAAATAAATCATTTTTTTAAAAAAGTAGAATATAGATGAGATATTTCACTAAAATGAATCTGATAGCTGCAGATCAAAAGTCTGGATCTTTTTGTTTAAGAACATCCCAGTATATGAACATTTAAGTCCTAGTTGTTACCACTCAAATGCTGGTGAATACTTTTACTAGATTAGAAATCAAAGATCTTGATCAAAAGCCAATGTTCAGTGGTGGTGGCGTACGCCTTTAATCCCAGCACTCAGAAGGCAGAGGCAGGTGGATCTGTGAGTTCAAGGCCAGTCTGGTCTACAAATCGAGTGCCAGGACAGCTAGAACTACACAGAGAAATCCTGTCTCGGAAAAAAAAAAAAAGCCAATTTCTCTCTTCCTTATCTCAAAATGTAGTCATAAGCAATATAAATTCACTAACTCATCTTCAAGGTTAATAATCTACTAACACAGCTTGATACACAGGGAACTTGGCTGAGATGAAGCCACTGAGTAGTTACTGAAGTTTGAAAACGAAGAGGAGTGAGCTGGAGGGCAGGTGAGAATCAGTGGTGTTTGGAGGGATACAGACAGTGTGCCTTACTTGTGATCCTGCAGAGGTGGGGAAACCTTGTGCTAGGAAGGTTTAAACTTGGCTGGAGTGCAGAGCTAGGACAAGACCTTCCCTGAGGCTTTCCAAAGTCTAGAATTCCTTTAACATCCACTCAAGATGAGAAACAGTGAAAGGCCTAGGAGCCAAAGATAAGCATCATCTCTAAGGGCTGGCCTTGAAATTGAGCAGGGTGAGACCTGGTGTGACTGAATAATTCAGAGCGAGATGCGGCGACAACAGGCAGAGACAGTGCTGAGAGCATCTCACTCTTAGGATGGATGCTCAGGGGTTCTGGAGCATAGGACATTTGAGCCCAAATTTGAAAGACTATATCCAAGGCAACCATTTACTATTTGGGGGGTCTCATCCACCTGTTTAGCAGGCAAATGGTTTAACCCTGTGGGACAGCTGCCCAGCTACTTCTTCCAGGCAGGTGTTTGAGTAAAAAGGAACCATCTTCAGATAAGAGCCAAATGAAACGGAAACACTGACCAATGTTCCAGAAAAGAAGGGTTGTCTGGTAGCTTTTCACTCTCATCCCAGATCTAGAAATGAAAGGGGGAAATGGAATTACAAAACGTGTAGCGAGTCAACTCCTCCCTCACCACCAAACAAAAACCCTAAGAACTAAATAGATACTTGTCTCAGGATCCCCTTGTTCCTGGTCTAACTGTCCAGTAGATAACTTGATGCGCACAACACCCCGGGCAGTCCATTTCCCTGTTCAAGGTCTCACCTGCTATTTCCCAGGGCTCGCCTAGGCTCTTCAGCTCTATCCTAAAGCCAGGGTGTTAGCAAAACAGGTTCACCACCTGTAGGAGTAATGTACCCAGGAACATGTTAGCTTCTTTCCTGAGGGCCCCCAGATCATCTGGGTAATGAGGACAGTTTCGCTCTGAGTGGACTCTAGCGAAGGCCAAGTCTGACTTAGTGGGTCTCCAAATGAAAACTACACACTAGTCTTTGAATACTTCAGTCTGGACAGAACAACTTAACCTAACTGGACCAGAGAATTCTCTCACATTGCTATGTGTCACAGCCAAGACTAGACTATAACCACATGGGACATTATAAATAGAGGTATTCGCAATTGTTCTGTGACTTTCTTCTTACCCTTCCTACACTTGCTGTGTTAAGTCTGAAAGTGGCATACTATGAAAGCTGAGCATCCAAATAAAACCATGTAGGAGGCAACGACTGAAGTTCCAAAAGAGTCACTAGCATGGGAGATGGAGGACGCCACAGAGAAAGAAGTAGATGGTGGTGTATCGGAAGCCCAGCTGAGCGGTCATGTAAGGAACAGGTGAAGTTCTGATAGATGCGGCAGGACAGTCTCAAGCAGACTGAGCAAGTGCTAAGATCCAGGGGTAAAACGAAGGGGCTCATGTAAGCATGGCTTGCACTTTCGGGTGAAGGGTAATGAATTGGAGGCAGGTTAGGAGAGGCGGGTCTGTGCCGATCAGGCACGCTTACAGGAGATGCTACAGATCAGGTCTCATTAGGCAGTTGGGCAGGACAAAGCAAGAAGTCTCCATCTCCTTCCTGACCCCTGTGATGTCCCCAGCCCTCTCAGCTTCTTCTGCACTTCTCATGGGAGAACCTGCTTTTCCTCGATCTTGGAAGCATATAAAGTAGTCGTGTGTGTGGGAACTCACATCTCAAAGGTCATCAATTCATCCCATTAAGTGCTAAGAGTTTATGCTAAGAAGGCGCTAGAGCTAGATAGAGGCTTGGGAGTCAGGCTTCTTTATTTATTTTGTGGTGTGTGTGTGTGTGTGTGTGTATGTGTGTGTGTGTGTGTGTGTGTAGGTGAAAGGTTGTTGGACCCAGCTTCTATATGGGTCGGGGGATTCGAACTCAGGTCCTTATGTTTGTGAAGCAAGCACTTTACTGACTGAACCGTCTCCTAAAAGTTGTGGTTCCTTACGGAGCTCACTAAGAACACTGACTAAAAAAGTCCTTCCTGTCATGGTTAACTGACGCGGAGCACACGCGGCAGACAGTGAAGACCTGTGTTCTTTCTCTTCTCCCCGCTGTGGTGCTGGGGCTTGAACCCACAGCCCGTGGCATGCGAGGCTAGAGCTCTACCCCCAAACCACATCCTCAGCAGTGTACTGAAGGCGTTTCTAGAGCTGAGTTTGTGAGCCAGACATCACCTTGTTGTTGATCTCACTGAAGAGCAGCCCTGGTGGAAAAGAAGTCTGACGTGTTGTTTTCATCCTTAGCCGCATCTAAAAATCATTTCCCAACCTAGAGAAGAATTATTCCAGGCACACGGTCAGACAAGGAAGAAGCGGTATGGAGGAGAAAATACAGACAGGAACCAGATGCTGTTCATGCCACTGCAGGTGCAAATGCACAAAAGGACAGGGTTTCCCCCCCCCCCTCAGGAACTTGCCTTCCTTCCCCTGGCAAACTTAGGAGGGGTATTTTGGGGGGATGGCTTATAGTATCTCCCTCTGTAAAAGATTGTCCCTAAGTCTTAGCTTGAAAGGGAGGGTGATCACGCAAGCAGTTGGGTAGGTTAACGTTCTCCATGTTAGATGCATTTCTACCTCATATTAAAAGACATTGTGCTCTCAGCACGCTAATTTAGCCAGAATGGTATCGATGAAGCTGAAGTGTTGGATGAGATAAATTGCACATTTTAAACCCATCCAATTTCATGTCATAACGATTTCATCTTTCAACGCTGGAGCCATGATAATAATATCGCCACCAAGTTAAAATGAGATGAACGAGCTGGGCTCCAAAGGGGCTCATCTTCCTTCTTTCTCATACTGGACCCATGCAATGCCTACTGCATGCTGATGTGTATACTACGGACAACAAAGAGGTGAGGAGTATGTTCGCATTTTTTTTTTTTTAATCAACCCGAGTTAAGCTTACAAAAGATTGGCATAGCAGGGACTGCAGCAGCCTAAAAAAAAAAAAAAAAAAAAAAAAACTTGAAAAACTGGATAAAATACATGTCTTCTAATAAACAAAGTGACCAAGACAGCCAGTTGTGGTGGTGCATGACTACAATCCCAGGACACAGGCGGTAGAATCAGAAAGACCTAACCCTGAGCTACACAGTGAGTTCCAGTCCTGCCCGAGCTAAGCAGCAGGACCCTGTCTCAAAAACCAAGTGGCCAAGACAAGACCGGAAGTCATTTGAAGCCCTCTTGTTACTGTCAGGATCAACCTCGTGATAGTCCTGTTGGGATCCACGCAAGTCCTTGACAGTGCTACTCAAAGGCTGGTACTAGTAAAAATGAAGTGACTGTTCAAACAAGCCACGGGGCTGCCAAACCAGACTGGACCGGCTTTCGACATGCCTGGGTGGTTACAAGCCTGGAGTGATTGCTGCATTTGCCTTGTTTCTCCCAGACTTGGTAAGCTCTCCATTCTCACCTGAACCTCAGATGTAATTCACTCATTTGAAATGAGCTAGCTTCTGCCGATGGGAGCAATGTGCCACCCCAGTCTCACCCAAACCTTGCCAAAGCGAATGACCTGAGAGTCACCTCCAAAGGACTACCCTTTGTCATCTCTAGTTCATCCATCTAGGTGTTTGCACAAAGCTAACCTGTCTTCAAAGTTCTCTGGCTTGGTTCTGAGACAGAACAGATGGCTCTTTGGGTAACTTTATATTTCCTTTTTCCCTCCCCAGTAAAGTTAGCTTCCAACTGAAATGTGTCACAAATCACAAGGGACAAAAGTCAGCCCCTTAAAACAGGTAGGAAATGCTCCCTGGAAGTTAAGACTCCCTGGGCATTTCAACCCTACAAGGGCATCCTGCCATCCTTCCTATCACAGTGCCAGTGTGGATGTGGGGTCCATTAGAGGTAAGATGCCTACAATTGTCTAAGTCCAAAGGATGCAAGAGTCGTGCTTAGCTGGGCACTGTGGGCTGAGCTGTAAAGTACTTTATCACCACAATGGGAGAGGTTTCCACAAGCCACATAGCCAAAGCAGATTGCTGAGTAGCAGTCCGGGGACATCTCTGATGAATTGACCTGGAAAATTGGGTCTGAATTACTCTCACGGAAGTTCCTCATCCTTTCCCAGAAGAGAATGTGACCATGTGTTTTCTATGGAAACTTCTTTGTACATATGTATAAACTAGGTATGGCCTTAAAGCTGCAGTTAAGGATCTGTCTGGCTCCCACCTTAAGCAGCGTGCTAAGCAACCGCTTCCTTAATGTACTATTTTTACGTCTCATTGACCATTCAACCTTGAACAGGCAATTCTCTCTGGCCCCTTCCCTTTTTTGCATGAAGTCATTAAAGTTATGGCAGGGTTTGTTTTTGTTATTTTTGTTTTGTTTTGGTTCGGGTCTTTTTAGCTTGTAAAAAAAATCTATTTCTGCAATTTAAAGATGGAATGTAAAATTTCTGTGCTGTATATAGAAGTATATTTATTGAGCCATCCATAGACACATATCCATGCCAATTCTAATGAAAAAAAATTAAAGTTTTCTGAAATTTTCTGTGATTAACTCCTAATTGTTAGACTTCGCCAATCTTGTGAGAACTTCTGAAATCCTACAGTTACCCCCAGAGAAAAACCTGTGTACAACCTGGGAAGCATTTCACTAGAAGGACTTCATAGTGAGAAGTGAGAACTCATTTGTTTAGTCAATATTTATTGGTAGGTACCACTGGGGGTTAACGAAGGTGACTCACTCACAGATCCTGCCACAAAGAGCTTACAGTCTATGGGGGTGGTGAGAGAGAGAAAAAAACACATGTGGGCTACAAGGCCAGGGCTGGTTCAGAAAGATTAATCTAATGATGAGCGGAGACCAGTGACGTCATGGGGTGGGAGGAGTGTGGTGTCAAGTCTGTTGAGGTAGCATGATGGGACTTTTCTGAAGACTGGATGCAGGGAGGAATGGAGGGAAACTGACTGGTCCCTTCGAGCAGGGTGGAGCATGGGTAGCGAGTTTGTGAGAAATCAGTTGTCCTGCAGGGACAATGCCTACAATGGACTAAGGACATCCAGGAAGAATACTCAGACCACAGGCTTCCTTAATAGACCCCCTACTTCCACCCCCCAGTCTTCCAAGAATTTCCTGTACTGAAATGTCACACAATCTGAAATTGATGGAAGGCTATCTATCTCCAGTCACTGACTCAGTCATCACTTAGGGACTTCAAGGTAGGTGCCTCCCTGTGGGATACAGAAATTAAGCATCTGTTCTCAGTTCCCTAAGAACTTAACAGTGGTAAAAAGCTAATTCCAACTCTAGGCTGAACCATGAGAAAGAGTCCTCCAGGAAGACACTACTTATGACAATGAATGGGACAGAACTTCAAATAGGGACAAAACAAAATGAAAGGGAGGTGAATTTGTTCACTTACAATTCTAACAGTGAACTGGGTCTTGACAAAAACTGGTAAGAAACAGAGATGGGGCTGGGGGCACATGCCCATGTTTGGGGAAGAGAAGGCACGGGAAGCTATGGGCTTAGCATGTCCAGGAATACCATGGGGACTCTTGTCATTCCACGAGCTGGAGCCTCGCCTCACGAGTGAATCGTGTGAAAAAGAACAGGCCATTGATACATAACGTGGCTCATATAGCCTGGCAGGAAGGCGACAGGGCAGTGCTTCCGCCCCAAACACTGCCCCTGGGGACTAAAAGCACCAACACACCAGATACAGAATGCTGAAAGACCTCAGAGAAAATGGCAGGTGAGTTTCAGCTCTTAAAGCATCACATTAGCAAGGCTGGAGAAACTGTTCATTCTGTAAAATGCCTGCCGCACAAGCCTGAGGACCTGAGTTCAGTCTGCAGAACATAAAAGCTGGGTGTCGGGAGACACACTTGTAATCCTGCACTGGGGAGGCAGACAGGTGGACGCCCTGAGCTCACTGGCCAGCTACCTAGCCTAACGAGAGCAACAGGTCCCAGTGAGAAAGCCTTATTTCAAAGAACAAGGAGAGCCTGATACGGGCTTGCACACCTCACTGACTCCAATCACAGACTCAGGCATCACTTAGGAACGTCAACGTAGGTGCCTCCCAGTACACCTACTCAGCCTCCTGAGCACCAGGATTGCAAGTGTGTGCCACAGGCCCAACATCTGACAGGCAGAAGGAGGTGGATCTCTGTGAGTTAAAGAGGAGGCAAGTTCCAGAACAACTACAGCTACGTAGTGAGGCCATCTCAAAAAAAAAAAGTGGATGACTCCTGGGGAACACTCAAGGCTATCTCCTCTGGCCTCTGGCTTACACACACACACATACACACACACACACACACACACACACACACACCTGTACCCTTCCCCCGCCCTTCTTACAAAAAAACAGCTTGCTAAGACAGTAAATGCATCCATCTCTAAGGGGAGTGGGGGCAGAACACCAGTTCTATAAGCAATCGATGAGTTTACTTTCCTAAAGGAACAGGGGCGCTACTGTGTTCTGAATGTTACAGCAACTCAGGTCTGTGCAGTGGCGATCCCACTCTAGGAATACCTGGTTCACAGGCACTCGCTGGACGCGGGCTCCTGGTTCAACACAATAGGTGCTGCCTAGAACCCCACCTGCTCCTGGAAGCCCTGCTCACTCAACTGCTTCATGCCATATCTTCCCCTTGTTCCACAGGGTGGATATGAAAATTAAGTGAGTTCACTTGTTTCTTGCTGCATTGTCTTTGAGACAGGCTCATGGTTTGTAATTGAGGTTGGTTTTGAACTCACAATCCTCTCACCTCAGCCTCCTGAACACCAGGATTACAAGTATGTGCCACAGGCCTGTATTTTAACTATCCAATTCCCACTGCTCCAGAGCAGCAGATGAGATCGAAGAACATGGCAGTACCATCTCACCATGAAAACAAATAAAACAGTTTTGTTTAAGATTTACTTATGTCTGACAAAGATTCAGGGCTGGAGAGATGCCCAGTGGCTAAGAGCATTTTGCTGCTCTTCCAGGACATGGGTTCGGTTCCCAGCACCTATGTAGGAAGGCTCACTTACCTGTAACTCCAGCTCCAGCGAGTCATCAACATCACCTGGCCTCCTAAGTCACCTGCACACACATAGCCAACATTCACACAAACATACACACATGTACACATAAATAAAAAAATCCATCACAGGTCCAGGTTAAGACCCCACTCAATAACAAAGAACTATCCAGAGTCATCCCTACAGATCAAATCTTAATTTGATCTGAGGCTGTAAGAGTCAGCCTCATACATACAGAAAAACCCTGTGCTTTCTACGTGGCCATAAACATCTACCTGCCTCTAAGCACTGAGATTTAGGATTTGAGTGGTGTCAGTACTGACATCCAGATTCTCAGCAATGTAAACTGTGCTGCCAAGTCCCATCAGGCCCATGCACTTTCAAAGCACATCCCCATCCCAATCCCACCGCTGCGAAGTGGGGCTAGTCACAAGCAATTCAGGCATACTGCTACATCCCTATACACATGCACACATGCACCCACGCAATACAGAGAGGTCATGGAGATCTACACTTCCCACTTATCTGAGGCCAAAGAGACGGGACTTTTATCTCCCGATCCCACCACCATTCCATGTACCCACAGGAAACTGTTTTATTTCTCAGATCAATCCTGATCACCCTTGACCCACAGAGAATATGAGGGGCAGTGCTGATCCCAAGACACCTCCTCACCTTGTACTGTCAAATGTCAATCGCCTCAGTAGGTTAGTACTCCTGGCGAGGAAGAACTTCCATCTGACTTAGTACAATTGTGAAAATCATTTTTAGATTTACCTGAGTTACTGAAACTTAGAGAGACCGTATTACATAGGTCAGACTGGCCTTGAACTTGAAATTTCCCTGTGCCTGGGGCTCTCTAGTATCTGAGACTACAGGCCTATGCCAAAGTGCACCGCCTCAATTTTTTTTTTTCAGAAGTAATCTAGGATACCTTTTTTCCTTTGGCTGCCTTTTTGTTTTGATTTTTGACGTCACACTATGCAGCCTTGGCCAGACTGGAAATTGCTTCATAAACCAGGTTAGCCTCACACAGATCTACACGCTTCTGCCTCCTGAGTACTGGGATTAAATTCATGTGCCACCACACGTGGCTGTTGTCTTTCTTGTCACCAAAATCTTTACGTGATCTACTTCTGTAGTAGTACATGCTGAACACTTTATCCTATAATCACTGGCCTAAAACAAATGAAAATATTTAAACTAACCCTAAAACAGTCATGTGACTAGGCTGCCTCATGTGTAGATGCTGCCAATATTCAGATCTGTGAGGTACTGAGACCAGACCGATAACTTCATCATTTTCACCCAAACTACCCTTTCAAACAACAAAACTGTAACACTTACCCATCCATGACAGTTCTCCAAACGAACATGAGAGGGCTAGGGAGATGACTGGCAGACGTGCTATGTGCAAGTCTAAAGACTTGATTAATCCCCAGAACCCACAGAAAAGCCAGACACGGCTTATGTCTGCAGTCCCTGTGCTTACAGCAAGATGAGAGGATCCCTGGGAACTTGTAGCTATGGGCCAGTTAGCCTGGCCTATGCAAGAAAAAGGACAGACTGTCTGAAACAGGGTGGAATATAAGGACTGCACACAATTTGTCCTCGGATATCCACAAGTACGCTGTGGTACACCCATGTGTGAATACACCCCCCATACATACACACACAAAAAAAACATTAGGAAAAGTTAGATTTGACAATCTGGTTACCCACACACTGAAGCTGTGTAAACAAAACCTTCACCCATCTCACACACAACACTCAACACAACACTGTGAAGTGAGTTTTAGCAGTCTACATTGCCAGATGAAGTTTTCTTCCAGAAATATTTTAATAAAAATTGGCCTTTTCCAAGAAACACCCACTGCATGTCCATCAGTAAAAGAGAACCGTAACAAAATAGAAAATTTACCATATGGCTATGATTTAAAGAAAAAAAAAAAAATATGCAGACCCTGGAGCACATTAGCCAAGTCCAAGATTCAAGCCAAATCCTTCTGACGGGCCCCTAAGGAACCCAGATAGACAGCAGAGTAGAACGTGGCCATCAGCCACTGAGGTCAGAGGCCTCACAGAAGCACCTTCCTCAAAAGCGGTCCAGTCTGAGGCGTGATTTCAGGATAAGGCAGAACAATGTTAACACAACACATACACGTGATCAAAAAAAAAAAAATTCTACAGTTCCCCCACATACTCTGAATCTGAACACAAATCTAGAATCTTTATTACTTTTCTTTAAACAATTGTCAGGACCAGAATCAAAGATAAATAGAAGGCACAGTTTTGCTTGGTTTTGTTATCAGATTGGGGGTTTGTTTTCTCATGGGGATTTTTTGTCCTTTTTTTTTTTTTCTTTTCTTTCTTTTTTTTTTTACAAATACAAATAAAACATGAAAAACTCTACCTCAAAAAAAAAAAAAAAAACAAAAAAAAACCTAACAGTTCAACAAAAAAATCCTTAGCTGCATTCTAGACATTGACAGGCTACGTCACAATTTAAAATCCAATGGTAAAAACAGGTTTAGAACTGTTTGGTAATCACATGTCAAAAGAACAAAGTTCTGGAAACACCTTTTATTCAGTTAGCCACACCAGCAGGGACCCAGCGGCAGTTGCCAAAAGGCAATTTTTCCACACCAGAAAGGAGTCGTGACTCTCGACAGGTAATATGGATTTTCCTGCTTCCAAAATGTTTATCAAATCCTGTGTCTCCCAACAGATGAAACATCCACTGTCAGTGAAAAGCGAGACGCGCTCCTTGGGGAACGGCTGTTAAACTCCAGTCTGTATCTGCGGTGTGGGCAGGAAGGCGAGCCTCCCCTCTTCCTTAAAAACCTACTCCTCCTAAAGTAGCGTTCCGGAAAACTGGAAGTGAAGGACTAAAAGGTCAGGGAGGAAAGGGGGAGTGGAGGGGCACACACCATGAACACAAGCGAAATGAAAATTGTACAAACTCGAGCAGTTTATAATAGACTACTCTGAGACACCAAAGGCTGGTTGAAGGAATTCACCATTCTTCAGGAGCCAGGGCTGTGTGCTGTGTGGAGATCTGGGCCAAGCAATTCACTGCCTTGGAGTTGTAATCCCCCTGCCCACACCAAAGCCTGGTTTCTGCACCATGCCTCCTCGGGGAGGGCCTCTCATCCCACCACTCGGGCCACCACGGGGGCCTCCGGGTCCCCGAAGGCGGTTATCCCTGCGGTCTCCTTCCCTGGCAGCACGGGTCTTCTTCTCTTCCACGTTCAGACGGACCGCACCTCGGAACATGATGGGCTGTGAGGAACAAGGAAAGCAGACACTGAGACCAGCTCCTGACTGGGAAAGGGAACAAAGCCTCCCTCAGGAGAAGCAGCTTCCACCAGCTCACAAACCTGCTTCTCTGGTGAACTCCCTGTTACCAGTTACGTGCTTATGTGGGGAGTAGAAGAGTGGCAAATTGAACAGCCCTGAAACACAAGTAACTCACTAGTAACTAAAGCAAATTTCAGGTAAACAATGACATAAAGATGCCTCCTCAGGTTGGGCCGTGGTGGCGCACGCCTTTAATCCCAACACTCAGGAGGCA
Source organism: Peromyscus californicus insignis (assembly GCF_007827085.1). NCBI lineage: Eukaryota > Metazoa > Chordata > Mammalia > Rodentia > Cricetidae > Peromyscus > Peromyscus californicus. The sequence continues at coordinate 67,782,804 of NW_026294551.1, forward strand.
GAGCCAGGCGGATCTCTGTGAGTTCGAGGCCAGCCTGGTCTACAGAACTAGATCCAGGAAAAGTGCAAAGCTGCACAGAGAAACCCTGTCTCCAAAAACCAAAAAAAAGATGCCTCGTCAGCTTTGGGGTTACTGGGCAGAATACGGTACCTCAAGTAAAAACATCATGAAACTGACTTAAATAAAACAGCTCAACGATAAGAAAGTAAGGCACCTGAAGAAGAATGTGAACAGGGCCTCTTGGATGGAAAGTGATACTCAGTGAGCTAGTGTTGAACCCACAAAAAGAGGAAAAAAAAAAACAGACTATGAAGTGAGTGCAGAACCTTCACCCGCACAGCAACATGGAGAGAAAGTCGAGAGCACCTCAAGAGTCATCTGCCAGTACAATTGAAGTTATCAAAATAGATAACTCCAGTTTCACCAACAGGAGGCGGTGGAGCACGCCTTTAATCCCAGCACTCGGGAGGCGGAGCCAGGTGGATCTCTCTGAGTTCGAGGCCAGCCTGGTCTACAGAGCAAGATCCAGGAAAGGCACCAAAACTACACAGAGAAATCCTGTCTCGAAAATAAGAAAATAAATAAATAAATAAAACGGTAACTCCAGTTCCAGGGGATGTTCCCCCACTTTTCTTACTTATGAGGGCACTGCACACACCTGGCACACATATATCAATGCAGACAAAACACACACAGAGATGCAAAGTTGCTTACCCTGTTGTTAAGGACCTTCTGAACAGGCTCAGAATCATCAAACACAACAAAACCGAAGTTGGGTAACTTCCCACCACTGTTAATGCGCAACTCCACCACGTTCCCATAATCTGTAAGTGCAAAGAGCTCATGACTTCTCTGCAGACACCCAGCTTACCCAGCACTCGGTTTCACATCAAACAAAGATGTGCTATGAATCGAAAATGCACACTTGATTTCAAAGATGTCACACTAAAATGCAAAGAATTCAAATGCCCCTCAGATGAATGCTCATAACCAAGATCTAAGTGTTTCAGGCTATGGGCTTTGTGAATTTTAGATCTTGGAGAGAGGACCCAAGTGCATTATGTCTCACATGATCCTTACATGCCCTGTAAAGAGTTTTATACAACACTGTAGTATGCCTACATCTCATGATACTGAGGTCAGGGTAGAATTTTCCACTTGATGTCACGCTCTAGGGAAGTGGCAGTTATGACATCCGTTATTTTGGAGTGAAACTCATGTTTGTGGAAGTGAAGGTTCACTCAAGCACTGGACTAAACAGATCATTAAGTCTCTGCTCCTTGCCACTAGAAGAGCTGACACTACACCTGTGCCTCCACTATGTGAGGCTGCTTAGGAAGTCAGGACACGGAGACTCAGCACCTACTTTGGAAAAAGTCCTTCAGTTCCGACTTGTCAACCTCATGTGGCAGGTTCCCAATGAAGAGCTGGTGACTGTCAGGGTGCCTCACCATCCTCCGAGGCTCCACATCTCCTGCTTCACCAGCCTCACGGACTTCAGAGACAAAACAGACTCTCAGAGACTCTTCATGAACAAGTTTCCCTCCGCCCCAAACCAAGTCATTCTACCACACCAAGCAGACCCAGAGAAGTTGTTCCCATCTCAAACCACCAGCTAGACAAGTCTCCAAAGCTCTTACTTGGCCGGGGTCCCCTCTGAGGAGGGATATTGATCCGTTGCTCTCGAACTCTCTGATCTCTCTGAGGCCTTTGTGGTGGAATCTGAGATTCAGGCTTAGATTCTGGACGGGGCTAAAAAAGGTTACTAATTACCCTTTGCTTATCTGATATTAATTTTCTTTTAAAACAAACTTAATTACATGTGTTGTGTGTAAGTGCAGACATGCTATGCACATGCCATACACACACAAGTAGGTCCCACATATCCAACTCAGGCTGTGAGACTTGGTGCCTTTCTTTATCCACTAAGCCATCTCATCAGCCTTGTTATTTCTTTCTCATCCTATGTGTAGGAGCTTTTGCTTGCATGCACATCTATGCACTATGCGTATGTCTTGGGTTGGAAAAGGCCAAAAGAGAGCACTGGACCCCTTGGAACTGGAGTTACAGATGGTTGTGAGCCACTCAGGTGCTGCAAATTGAACCCAGATCCTCTGCAAGAGCAGTAAGAGCTCTTAACCACTGAGCCATAATCCAGCCACCTACCCCCACACACATTTTTTTTTAACTTAAAAAAAATTATATATGTAGGGCAGGAGAGATGGTTCAGAGTTAAGAGCACTAAGAACCAAAGTTTGATTCCCAGTACCCCCTGGTTGCTCATAACTATAACTGCAGTCCCAGGGAATCACTATGCCCTCTTCTGGCCTCCAAGGACAGCAGATAGGTACATGATGCACAAATATACTTGCAGGCAAAATAACCATACCCAAACAATAAGAATAATTTTTTTAACTATGTGTTTCTGTATGAATCTCTGTGCAAAGTACATGCATCATCTATACACTGGATCCCTGAGGACTGGAGCCACTGTGTGGATGCTGGGAATTGATCCCCCATTGGGGAGCAGTAAATGTTCCTAACAGCTGAGCCATCTCTCCCGCCCCTTGTCGATTTTCTTAAACAAAATTATTAAGCTAGAAAATAGCAATTCTGGCTCCAAGGAGGATAGGTAGCTCCCTGAGGATCACTGACTAGCTAACCTCACCTAATCTAAGAGCCCCAGGTCTACAAAGACCCTGTCTCAAAAACAAGAACTAAACAAAACAAAAAACCAAAGTGCACAGCTCCTGAGGAACAACATCTGGTGTTGGCCTCTGGTCTCTATATGCATGCACAGACCTGTGTGTCCACATTCATAGAAAGAAAACTTTATACAAACCAAAAAAGGCCCTGCTTTCTGGCCAAGTGCTACTCTAGCTACTGCATAGTTCACCACACTAGTAAGACACCACCACCTGCTAGCCTCCCCCCTTCCCTGTATACCAGGATCCCATTCTCTAAACCTTCCAAAGCAGTTAAGTTACCCCAAGTCCTAGATTCAGACCCTTACCTGTGAAGGCGGCACTTTTACCACATGAGGTGGTGTCCCTGTCACTGGAACAGCCCCACTGGGAGGAAGGTTCTTACTAGTCACAGATGCCCAAGAAAACGTCTAGGGAAGAACAAGACACATCAGAGCAACATAGAGTCATTAATGTCTGCTTCCCATACATACACCTTTCTGCATCAATCACAGGCAGAGTCTACAAGCATGTGCCAGCTTACAAACAGTACAGCTTACAAAACTGTCTTGGAAGCAGTCAAGCATACCAATACACCCCCCTATAATCCCAATACTTAGGGGACTAAGAAAGGCTATACAGTGAGACCAGCTCAAAGTCAACCAAAGTAATTACGATTGAGAAAAAGAGATTTTAAAAACTAGCTGAAGGCTAGGTGCAGGTGTTTAATCACAGTCCTTGGAAGGCTGAAGCAGGTGGATCTCTCTCTGAGTTCAACACCAGCCTGGTCTATAGAGCAAGTTCCAGGAGAGCCAGGGCTACACAGAGAAACCCTTCTCAAAAGACCAAAACAAATAAATAAACAAATTAGCAGAGAGTGAGGATGTGGCTCAGTCCCCAGTGTCTTCAAAGTTAGGACTGATGGGACATAACTACATTCCCAGTTCTCAGGAGATGGAGGTCAGAGGATTATTTGAGGCCAGCCTAGGAGACATGAGAATCAGTCTCAAAACAGAAAGAGTTCTGGAGCGGCCAACGCTAGGACACTGCACATCTACCGACACCCTGGGACTGATCTTCAGCACAGGAACACAGTGCTAAGCCACAAGCCATACCCTTAAGTCCTCCTGTGCTGGGGCGACATCTGCGGGGGCCGGGGAAGTGCTCTTTTGCACATCCTCCGGAGCAGCTTCCTCCAATGCAGGCTCAGGCTTGTCCTCTTGGATGTCAGGCACAGGTTCCGGTTCTGGCTCCGGCTCCGGCTCCGGTTCTGGCTCCACAACAGGTTCCTCTAAATGCTCCTCCAAGTCATTGCTGTCACGGGAGAATTTGAGAAACATAAGCCTGTCTCTATGACCCACCCAGACACTTGGAGCCACCTATGACATAAGAGAAAGGTCTCAGGACAAGAGCTTGTTTGCTAAATTCTGACGAACATACGATCTTAAGGATCAAAGCAGAGTCAAGTGCTTCAGTTACTATTAATTAGCTTATTTATATGGATCAAAGAACCATTGTATTGAATGGAGAAAGATCAAACTCTCTGATCTCTGAGGCCTAGCTCAGGCACAGCAAGGCTAGTGAAGCCAGTTAGCTTCAAAATCCAAGATAGCAAATGTTACTATCTATGCCTTTAGCCACAAAAAAACAGCTCCCATAAAAACACACAAGGGGGCTGGAGAGACGACTTAGATGGCTGCTCTTCCCTAAGGCACTGAGTTCAATTCCCAGCATTCACATAGCGGCTCACAATGTGAGCTGATGCCCTATTCTGGTGTACAGACATACATGTAGACAAAACACAAAATACATAGATAAATCTTTTTTTAAAAAAAGGCCACAAGGAATTCTGGGAGAGAAGACATCAGTTACACCTCCAAACAGTGGTTACATTTCCACACCAGTTGCCAACACACACTGTCCCTGGCCATGTTTTTCCTCTGGGCACCGGACCTCAGTAGGTCTGTGGTTAAACACATTCTTCACTCAGCCAGAGTGAACAGGTATGACCATACTTTGATAAAGGTTTGAAAGGGGCTTTGAGCACTGAGTATTGACACATGGGACATCCATGACAACAGTACACATTTTGGCCCATTAAAAACATTTCTGCCCTAGGACCAGGACAATAAAAAAAGCAAAAACAACACTATACTCATTGTTTGAGGTCATGAAAAAATAATTTTTAAAAAGGGTGTAACCCAAAACTTGACTTAAAAATTACTTTTTATATGTCTATGTATGTTTCTGAGTGTATACACATCCATGCCAGGGCCTTTGGAGGCCAGAAGAACACATCAGAACCCCTGAAACTGGAGTTAAGAGTGTCTAAGCCACCATGTGGGTGGTGGGAACTAAACTCAAGTCTTCTGCAAGAGCCACAAGTGCTCTTATCGCAGCTGAGCAGTCTCTCCAGCCCCCAGGACAACCTTAACAATCTTTATTGCATTGACTTATGGGGAGGAGGGCTGCACACATGTATCCCGGTATACCCATGGAGGCCAGAGGACAGCTTGCAGGAGTGAGTTCTCTCCTTCCATCATGGGTGTTTCAGGAATCAAACACAGGTCATCCTGAGCCACCCAGCCTTCTCTGAGCCATAGTACTGGGCTGTGAAACTTCTCATTATTACTAGTTAGCTTATGGGTTTGAAATTTTATTCATCTAGTTAAGTAAATTCTTCTGATACTTGTGTGCACACCTGTAAGCCCAGCATCTAGAAGGCTAGGACAGATGATCCTAAGAGTTCCAGGCTAGCCTCAGCTACAAAGTGAGCTCCTATCTCCACGACAATTAGTAACCTGAACCAAAAGCAACTCAAACATTATCTAAACAGTTTTCACAGTATATGCCATAAAAATAAACAAGTTGCATATTGCTATCTAGTCAGAAATAACACAAAACATTTTCCTAGAAAATTACCATAGCTTTCCTCACTGGAGAGTCTCATTCCACAGCCCCTCCAGGATATGTTCAAATTCACAGCAATCCTCTCACCTCAGCCTCTGGAACAGCAGGATTACAGGTATCTCTCCACACCCGACTTAGGCAATGCTGAGAATCAAACCCAGGATCTGGAGTATACTAGGCAATCCCTCTACCCACTGATACAAACACCCAGCCCCTGCCCATTTCATTGCCTGAGATTAATCCTTAGAAGACACGTCTGCTCCAACACAATGCAACTTCTTGTTGCAAGTCTAGACACGTGAAGAGAAGTTCCCTTACCTGACAGTCTGATCATAGAAAGTTCCAGAATCATCAGGCACCACCTCAGGTGTCTGCTGTCTTTCTTCAGGTTCTTCTACTTCTTCCTCAGATTCTAAGAGGAAAATATGTAAAATAATTACGATCACTCTAAACCCACAAGTTCCTTAATTTACAGTTTCTACTACAGACACAAAGAAAAACACAGGAAAGAAAGCAGGGCACTTTGGTAAAGTCAAGGCACAGACTTAAAGGGAAAAATTCAGCATTTTCATTAAGTACAGACTCTTTAAAAGGAAAAGGCTCTCTGCTTCCTGTGTGTTGATGCAATGTGACGGGCCAGCTTCCTGCTCCTGCCACATGCCCTATCAGCCTGTCACCATGCCTCCCCCACCATGACGAACCTGTCCCCCTTAAACTGCGAGCCAAAATAAACCCTTTCTTTCCAAAGTTGGGGTATTTTATCACGACAAGAGAGACATTTGTAGGATCTGTAATTGTTCTGAATTCTGGGATGGGTAGGGAAGGTTACTCTGCACTGGGCTCCTCAGCCTCCCATCTGTCTTAGCTGAGAAAATCAAATACACAAAAGGAGTGAAGAGCAACCCACAGAGCACCTGTGTTTATTGCAAAGGCCAGCCCGGAAGGAACTCATACAGCCAAGTAAACTGTGGGACTAGAGAACGAGCTGGCATGTGAATTCAGTCTTTGCCCACTGCTGTGGTCACATGGTTCTCATCAGGGTGGCCTAAACCCCAGAGGAAAACAGTAGGTCTGGGAACCTCTCAAATCTATACCCTCAAAAGTAACTCCCCCTTTCCCAGGGATTCAGTTAACAGTAACAAAGACTGATGCAAAAATCCCTTCTCAGAAAGAAAATGTCAGCTTTTGTGAGGAACACTGTGGAACGGGCTCAATAAAGTGACAAAAAAAAAAAAAAAAGCAAAAACCACAACGTGCGTCTGCAGCAGGCCACCCCACCTTGTTAGCAGTCACCTAGCTTATAGGATGGAGGAGTGGACCTAACAGGCCTCTACTTAGAGCCGGGTGGGACACACAGAGACTACTCTGCACACTCCACCATGTCCTTTCTTCCAGCCGTTATCTACACCAGCACAAAGCTTTAGAACGGCATTCCCTGCATAGAAAAGACAAGCTCCTCGACTGCCCATTCTACAAACGGGTTCCGTGAGGAGGCTGCACACTAGCACTCAGAGCAGCACGGGTGTGCCAGGCCTTCTGCATGGTGTCCTACACTGAGCCGGGCTAACTGGTCTGCTTCTGACCCAGGAGAAACTAACCATTCACATTAACTAAGATAATACCTGCAGATCCCACGCTGATAAGACTCATTCATAAAATACACATTGTAACAATAAACATTCTCATAAGTCAACCTGATGCCATTCACAAATTCCACACAAGTAACTGTGTCTATGGCTTCACACTTACCCTCCTGAGGCTCGGTGACAAAGCCACCAAAGACCTCATCTTGGTATCTGAAGATGTCGTTGTGAACATAGAATTTGTTGGCAACAGAGCCCTGCAATGTCAGCAACAAGTTTTCAGTTATTCAGACTTATAAAAACCTGAATCATGAGCATTCATCTCTCTACTTCCTGCTTCTGATGCACTGTAGGCAGCTGCCTCCTATTCCCACTGCCTGACTTCACTGCCATGATGGGCTGCACCCTTCAAAAGCGAACCAAAGCAAACTCTTCCTTCCTTTAAAAACCAAAAAACAAATCCCTACACCAGCAGCTCTCAGCTACAGGAGATTTTGCCCCAGCCGACATCTGGCACCATCTAGAAACATTTCTGTTTTAACAATGGGGCTGATAACTGCTAAGGCAAGAACAGGGAGAACCCTAATGGTAGCAGCACTCACGACAGCAGATGCCATCTGTGCCAAGACTGAATGCCCTACTGTGTGAAATCCTGTTCATACATTTGTAAAGAACCACGCAGACATATTGTTAAAATATTCATCCTTACCACCAGATGGTCACTCACATAGGGGGAAAAAAAAAAATCAGTAAAACTCTTGCATAGGATGCCAAAGACTTTTCGACCATTTAGAGGCACTGTAGTCTCAACTCAAGGAGGTATTTAAATGCCCTAACTCTTATGTAAGAACATTAATCCAAGAACAAGTACTTATGGTAATAAAACTCAAAAGATTTCTCATGTGGGTTTAGACACACTTGAGCCCAAATTCAATCATCTCATTTATTGGCTGTTCAATTTCTTAGGTTGCTCTCTCAACCACAAAAAGTGGGATATCAAAACATACCATAGTACTTGGTGTATTGAGATGGTTTATGCAACAATACATTTTCTTAAGGGAGATAAATGCTTCCATTGAAAGACAAAAATGAACTATGATGAGCCTGTAATTAGCAATACAAGGCTGTAAAATTCTCCCCATACGGAAGTCATCAGTCCCCCGCCTCCTTTTGAGACATCACCTCTTGGTTTACTGTAGACTGACCTCAAGCTAGCAAACCTCCTGCCTCAGCCTCTCAAAAGCTGGAATTGCTGGACTGGAAAGATGGCTCAGTGGTTAAGATTGGCTGCTTTTGCAGGAGAACCAGGCTCTGGTTCCAGCACCCACATGGAGATGCACTGCCCTCTTCTGGCCTCTGAGCTCACTACTGCATGCAGACAAAACACCCCCACACATAAAACAAAAAGGTTTTAAAACTGGAATTACATGTATGCACCAGCATGGCTGTCAAGTATTTTACACTTTAATATAAGTCTTCCTTCAAAAATCTCAACTACACACTCAATGGTGGTACATACCTGCAATCCTAGCTCTTGGGAGGCTGAGGCAGGAGGATCTCTGTGATGTCCAGGACAGTCTAAGCTACATAATGATGTTCTGTCTCAAAACAAAAATATCTGCCAGGTGGCAGAGGTGCATGCCTTTAATCCCAGCACAGGCAGATCTGAGTTTGAGACCAGCCTGGTCTAAAGAACAAGTTCCAGGACAGCCAGTACTACACAAAGAAACCCTGTCTTAAAAAAGCCCCATCTACTCCAAAAATTCTTTTAAAGATAGGGGTAGTAATCTTACTATCCTAAATAGAATTGTTTTAGATGAATGCAGGAGAAAACACTTATTCAGCAAGTCCTTATAAGGAGATTCCACACTTATGCAGCTTCCTGCCCCTGCTCTCTGAAGGCACAGATGGCATCCCTCATCATCTACCTGTGGAATCTTCAGAAGCCTACCTACAAGGAACCACCATGAACAAACAGAACAAGCTAATTCCCAAACAGGGCTTAAGGAGCCAGGGCCAGCACAAGGACATAAAGCATCCTGTGCCCATACCAGAACAGGACAGCATGAAGGGTTCCCACTGACTAAGCCCAGGACATAGGGATATGCTGAAGAGTTATTAATGAATCATAACTCACTAAATATACTAGATATACATGAATGATGGTGGGGGGTTTCTTTATAAGATAATGCCAATAAATGAACACAGGGTAGTGGATGGGACCAGACATTCCCATCTGTCATCCTTGCACTGAGTCAAGAGCCTCCCATGAAGACCAATGACAGCATACAAAACTGATAGCAAGCAGCATGTCTCTACAGGATCCAAGAATTGGTCACAGCTTACAAACTAGATACAAAAGCTACCTGACTTCAGTGGCAAGACCTGCACACGTTACCTGGGAAACCAGAGCCACTAAATGGCATCATGGCACTGAATGATGACTAGAAGAAAAACACATCAAGTGTGGACACCATGTGACTGTGCTCTTCAGAACTGTCAAGGCCAAGCAAATCAGAAGAGTAAGAAGGTGCTATAAATGACAGGAACCAGAGACACACTACCAGAGGAACACAACGGACAGTTAGATACAGAATCTTAGCTCAGAAAAAACAAACTACATGGAAGACTATACTGGCATATTTCCTGAAATTTAAATGTGGATCAAGTTATACTGAGTAGTATTTCCTGAATTTGCTAACAAATTCTGTTATGGGACAGAATTCCTTGTCCTGAGAAGATGCCAGATGAATGGATACAAAGTGTCCCTCATTTCAGATGGTTTAGAAGGAAGAGATCCCCCAATAACACAGCTCCCTGGGCTAGTGAGAACACCCTAGCTCCAGGACAGAAGGACAAAGCAGCTCTGCCCCTGTAGCCATTCCTATAACCCTGGGCTGCCAGAAATCCAGTGACTACACAGTTTTTAGTGTCTCCGTGCTCCATCACTACAGAGCCAACAGCCATCATGCAACATACCTCAGGAGCAAGGACAAAGGTCTGCATGAACCTCCGTAGAGCCTGGTTATTGTTGGACAGTAGCCCCATCACTTGGACCACCACCCCGTCGTTCAGAGTGGCATGAGCATCCACGTGGCGGATCTTGGTATGGCAGTTGGTGAAATTTTGTGACATCACTTTCCTGTGGATTTCCTGAGGAATGGAGGCAAGAGTCAATACCTCAGGAACTCAGCAGTTCAGAAACTAAGACAACAGCTACCAGCACCAAAAACAGACCCAGGCAGATCCTCCAGCTCCTCCCTGTGTTCTCTTGTATCTGGTCCTTGACACTCAGTCCTACCTCCTGCTCCTGCAAGCAGTCCTTGAGCAAAGCAATCAAAGCAAAATCAAAGCCATCTCAAGAGCAACACAACAAGCACATCGGAAGGGCAAAAATCTTTCCATGGCTCCAGGCAGCTTGACGGTACCTAGAACCACCTAGGAGACAATCCTCTGCGCATGTGTCCAAATTAGGTCAAGCATGGAATGAAGACCCATCCTAAACATGGACAGCACCAATCCATAGGCTAGGGTCCTGGACTGTAGAAAAGAGAAGGGGGACTGAGCACCAGCACTTCCCTTGTGCTTCTACTACGTTTCTTCCCCACCATGATGGAACACACCCTCAAACCCTGAGCCTCAATAGCCCTTCTTGCCTAAGCTGCTTCTGCCAGGGGTTCTGCCTCAGCAGTGAGAACAGCACGTTAACACAACCAGATTTCTCTAGTACTGCAATTAACACCTTAAAATTACACAATACCCAGTCATACCTAGAGAGAGAAAGAGAGAGAGGGAGGGAGAAAAAGAGAGAGAAGATTGATAGATAGAAAGACAGACAGACAGATTGATAGATCCCAGGCTGGTGAGGTGGCTCAGCAGGTAAGGGTGTTTGCTATGGGGTCTGACCATAGTCATGTGATCTCTAGGGCCTATAAAGAGGAAGCAGAAAGCTCCTGACAAGGTGACCTTTGACCTCCACATGCATACCATGACAGTCACATTCCCCCAAACATCACTAAATGGAGAGATGGCTCCATGACTAAGAGCTCTTCCTGCACTTCCTGGGACCTGTGTTGTTCTCAGCACCCACACAGCAGTTCAACCACCTGCAACTCCAGTTCCTGGGGATACAAAGCACTCTTCTAGCCTCCTCAGGCACTAGGCATGTGCATGGTACACAGACATATATGCTGGCAAAACATCCACACACATATAAAACAAAAATAAATACATCTTTAAAAGAACTTTATAAAATAAAAATTTCCCAACACAACACAGATAGAGAATGCATACATTGCCATTATAATATAGCCCAACTGTGTGTGTGTGTTGTGTGTGTGTGTGTCTGTCTGTCTATCTGTATGTGCTCCAGTTCTGCTGCTGTTATAATACAATTCAACTATCTGTCTGTCTGTGCTCCAGTTCTGCTGTTGTTAAAATACAGCTCAACTGTCTGTCTGTCTGTGCTCCAGTTCCGCTGTTGTTACAATACAATTCAACTGTCTGTGTATACTCTAGTTCCAGTGATCACAGCTCAGCCCCTTAAAAATAACTGTCCTGCCACATGTATAATTCAAGCACTTAAGAAGCTGAGGCAGGAGGCTGGACAGACATACATAGCAAGCTCCCGGACAGCGAAAAACATATATCAAAATCATGTTTCAAAAAGCTGTCTTGAAGCCGGGCGGTGGTGGCGCACGCCTTTAATCCCAGCACTCGGGAGGCAGAGCCAGGCGGATCTCTGTGAGTTCGAGGCCAGCCTGGGCTACCAAGTGAGTTCCAGGAGAGGCGCAAAGCTACACAGAGAAACCCTGTCTCGAAAAAACCAAAAAAAAAAAAATCAAAAAAAAAAAAAAAGCTGTCTTGAGCCAGGCGGTGGTGGCACACACCTTTAATCCCCAGCATTCGAGAGGCAGAGCCAGGCACATTTCTGAGTTCAAGGCCAACCTGGTCTACAGAGCGAGATCCAGGACAGGCACCAAAACTACACAGAGAAACCCTGTCTCGAGAGAGAAAAAAAAAAAGCTGTCTTGAATGAACACCTTTTTTTTTTTTTTTTTTTTTTTTTTTTGGTTTTTTCCGAGACAGGGTTTCTCTGTGTAGCTTTGTGCCTTTCCTGGAACTCACTTTGGAGACCAGGCTGGCCTCGAACTCACAGAGATCCGCCTGGCTCTGCCTCCCGAGTGCTGGGATTAAAGGCGTGCGCCACCACCGCCCGGGAAATGAACACCTTTTAAGTTTAGAAATGAGCCGGGCGGTGGTGGCGCACGCCTTTAATCCCAGCACTCGGGAGGCAGAGCCAGGCGGATCTCTGTGAGTTCGAGGCCAGCCTGGTCTACCAAGTGAGTTCCAGGAAAGGCGCAAAGCTACACAGAGAAACCCTGTCTCGAAAAACCAAAAAAAAAAAAAAAAAAAAAAAAAGTTTAGAAATGACATTCCTATGCAGAAGCCAGTTATCTAACACAGACACGTAATGTGACAACACACAGGCATTTCAGCAAACCAAGGAACTAAACAGGAGTCACCCCTCTAGGACCAGCTGCCTGGCAGACAAGAAACTATCTCCTCTGCTGCTACTGGTCCATAGCACCCACCTTCTGCCCGTAGACTGCATCCGCTGGCTTCCCGTTGGAATCCAAGCCCCCGTGGGCATAAGAAGAGTTCTTTCCATAAAATCTGTACAAGAGAAGGCAATTTACTTCTCATCTTCAAGGACCAGAAGAGCAGGTACTTAGTGTTCAGGCTTGATACCTATCCACCTCACTGGCAGACTCACAGCAGGGACTCTGTTTGTGCACGATAAATCCATTGCACACACCCGGAGTGGGAACAGTCTCAGTCAGTGAGGTATGTGTGTGGTTTTCAAGTCCCGACTTCCAGGTTTCAGGGCAGGATGATCATGTTGGGAAGGACCTTGGAGTTTGTCAGCAAAGCCAGGCACTTAAAATCAAAGTCAAGTTCCTGCTTCCGCTGAGGATAGCTGCCCTGTCACGGACTGAAGAGTCGGTGCCTTCCCACCTGAGAAGGCAGTGGGCAGTTGTCCTGTGTGCGGGCGGTACGAACTTTCATTCCTTTAGCTCTCCCGCCTATACACTCAAATACCCTGTTTTCACTAAAAGGATATCAGAGAGATGTACAGCCAAATGCCAACTAAAGAATAATCCCGGAAGACATCTGAGGTCAGCCCAATAAACTCTAAAATAAGTGAGCCACGCTACAGCTTTGTATTTTCTATCAACATCCACATCTACCTTTTTGAGACAGGGTTTCTCCTATTGAGCACTGTCTGGAACTCACTACGTAGACCAGGCGTGACTGGAACTCAGAGATCAGCTGCCTCTGACTCCAGAGTGCTAAGATTAAAGGCGTGCACCAATGCATCAGGCAACATGCTACTTTTCACATTATTAAAGGAACTCACTTCAGCAGCCTCTGCTCTCTCCACCAGGCCCCTCTCCACTCCACCCTCGATGGGAATGGAAATGCAGGAAAAGGAAATCGTAGGCTCTAACAGCATTAGTAAGAGAGGTGTGCATGCAGTGTCTTCCAGCTCCAGCCTGGGTTTGCGCTGATGCAGGTTCTGACACCACAAATTTAACTCATTTATAAGGCAGAGCAGAGAAGAAAACTGACATAAAACCCAGCAAGAATTAAGAAAAAAAGGAAGGGTAAAAACATGCAGAGACCTTTTCTGCTGCTGAAAGGTGAATACAGAGAATTTTAAATGCTCTGAAAATCAACATCTATAAGATGAGGCCAGCTTCTGAAACGCTTTACCAAAAGATTGTCAAGAGAAGCAGATACTGTCTTAGAAATGATAAAGCTTTAAAAAAAAAATTCCAGCCTGACTGAAGTAGAAAATATAGTGCTCTAGCCCAGCAAACTCATCTTAGGACTTGTGTGAAAAATCAATCTAAGTCCACATAGTTTTATATACTACAACAACCAAAAATACCAGACAGATTCTAACCACCTTGCTAGTGAATTAATACAGCTTTACAAAGTAAATCTGTGTGAGCCAGGCATAGTGGACACCTTTAATCCCAGCACTCAGGAGGCATAGGCAGGCAGAACTCTGTGAATGCCAGGCCAGGCCAGGCCAGGGCTACCTACCATGGTAAGATCTTATGCTCTTTCTAAACCTCTACTTAAAGGTGCTTATGTGAAGAGTCATCCCACAACACCCCTCCTAGGCACGTGAAAGCACACCTGTGCAGCATGTCCGGGGCCTGGTTCAGCAGGGTGTAGTACTGTCGCACAAACTCCCGCCCGACCAGCAGGGGACTAGGCTTCTCCATAACCATCGCTTTGGTCGATTCAACCTGTAAAACAATACAAGTCAGTCAATCAATTGTAAGAGCCTGAAAAGGACTGACTCACCGTGCTAAGCCAGCTGTACATCATCACTTCAGCATTCCTAAGAGTCTCCCCGCCATGCTCTAGCTACCGTGGAACTCACTGTGTAGACCAGGATGGCATCAAACTCAGAGATTTGCCTGCCTCACCTCTCAAATTCAACCAGTAAAGATTATAACCACACCCAGTAATCTTAAAGTTTAAAAAGGAATAAACATTACAAGAACAAACTAAATCCATAATTTTTACATCCAAATGTATTGTAGTCAGATGAATATGAGGGAAAAAATTGTAAAAACTCATTATTCCAAATATTCAGTTTTCTTAAACTAGAGATAAAACCCCAACAGTACATTTCCCAGCATGCACCAACCCAGTTATTAAGTTCCTAAGCTCACTTAAAGGACTTCCATTTTTGGTTTTGGGGTTTTTTTTTGTTTTGTTTTGTTTGGCTTGGGACGGGACTGTGTTCAAGACAGGGTTCCTATACATAGCTTTGGCTGTCCTGGAATTTGCTGTGTAGACCAGGCTGGCCTCAAAATCTGCAGAGATATGCTGCCATTGAGGCTAAAGGCATGTGCCACTACACCTGGCAATACCTCCACTAACTCTGAGCTCTTTCTTGCTCTCCTGTCCTTGACTCAAGAACAACCTCAGGCATTACAGTTGATGCCCATGTACCACTCACCACACTCTGGTACAGCTGACACAGTTCTAGTATACTAACAACAACAACAAAAAAACAAAAACAAAACAAAAAAAACCCCTACAGGCCAGACGGTGGTGGCACATGACTTTAATCCCAATTTGGGAGGCAGAGGCAGACATATCTCTGAGTTCAAGGCCAGCCTGATCTATAAGGGAGAGTTCTAGGACAGCCAGGGCTACACAGAGAAACTGTCTCAAAGAAGAAAACAAAACACACTGCAGGGGCTGGAAAGACAGTTCGGCCATTGCTTTTCCAGAAGATGGGAGTTCAGTTTCCAGCACCCAGATGGTGGCTAACAAACATGTGTAACTCCAGTTCCAAGAATCCGGCATCTTTTACACATACATACATACTGACAAACACACACATAAAAGAAAAATTTAACTGGGTGTGGTGGTGCATGCCTTTAATCCTAGCTCTCAGAAGGCAGAGACAGGCAGATCTATAAGTTTGAGACAAGCCTACATTTCTACCTTCAGGCAAGCCAAGGCTACGTAAGACCCTGTCTCAAAAAACAAAGCCAAAATAAAAAAAGTTAACCCCTACGGTAGACATCGGGAACCAAACCCGTGCCCCGCCACTGCCATGCCCAAAAGAAAGACTGAAAGGGGATACTAAAGGAGATAAAGCCAAGGTTGTCTGCTAAACCTGCTCCTCCAAAGCCCAAGCCTAAAAATACCCCTGCAAAGAAGGGAGAGAAGGTCCCCAAGGGGCAGAAGGGGGAAGCTGATGCTGGTGAGGGTGCAGAAAATGGAGACGCCAAAACAGAGCAGGCATAGAAAGCTGAAGGTGCTGCAGATGCCAAGTGAGATGTGTGCATTTTGATAACTGTACTTCTGGTGACCTCAGAATTTGAAATACTACTTTTATCAAGTTTTATAAAAACGCAGAATTTTGTTTGTTTTTTTAAGTTATGTTAGCACACAGAACACGTCATTGTTTTTTTGGGGGGGAATGTCTCCCAAGCTGGATTGAAGATGGTTGATGATGGAAAACATCTTTTCCTGATGATTTTGAAAGACTCCTCTTGGCTCTCAGGAGAGACTTCCTGGTGTTGACATATGTGCCACCATGGCACAAAATGCCTTGTGTGGAAAACTCTAAATTCATTTTTGTGTCTTCCTCCCCCTGTACCATCAACATAGACTTAATCCCCTTCAAACCAGAGACCTGTTGGAACCTGACCCCCCAAATTGGTTTTGCTGGTCTATCAGGCAATCTGGACTTTGCAGTGGTATCATTGTGTCCTCAAAAGAGCAGCGGTTCCTTTTATAAAAGATTGTGTGGATCTTCAGACTGATAATTCTGCTGAGTTCATTTCGTTTTCTGAAAGTCAGGGTCGACTTGTGAAAAGTTGGTAAACAGCATCCTCCATGTGAACCGTCAGCCCTCACTCTAAGCTCTCCCCCTTTGCAAAGCACCGAATGCAAGTTCATCGGGTTTTACAATTGCTTTCCGATTTTGGTAGTCTATACAAGAAGAAAGTTTGGAAGTCCTTGTATACTGTTAATGACTGTCTACCCATGTCCTGCCTGAAAAACCATGATTGTTTATGGAAAGTATCTTTAATAAAGCTGGATATGCCGGGCGGTGGTGGCGCACACCTTTAATCCCAGCACTCTGGAGGCAGAGGCAGACGGATCTCTGAGTTCGAGGCCAGCCTGGGCTACAGAGCTAGTCTAGAACAGGCTCCAAAGCTACAGAGAAACCTTGTCTCGAAAAACCAAAATAAATAAATAAATAAAATAAAGCTGGATACAGTTTAGAGAGAAAAAAAAGGTTAACTCTACAAATAAATTCTTAACATTCTCATTAATTTATTGTAAAAAATAAAATAATCAAAATCAAATAGTATACAGTTAACAAGATACTCTTTTACTAAAACTTAACAGCTCAAAATATCATGGAGACTGACAATTAATACTTCCATTTACAAAGATACCTGTAAATCCTCAATATCCTCTGGCATGACCTGGTATATGCAGCAATCTCCCAAGCTGAAACATGGCATCCTATTCATTTTCCCAACTAGAGTTCCGAGATCGGGTGCAGAGTTCACAGCAATAGCATCTTTTTTGCTGTCTTAAGTATATGGTATCCGTGTCTGGCCTACATATATGTCTCTGTGCCATGTGTGCATCTCGTGCCCTGGGAGGCCAGAAGAGGACATTGGATTCTAAACTAGAGCTACGGATGGTTGTGAACTGCCATGTGGGTGCTGAGAATCAAACCCCAGTCCTATGGAAAAGCAGACAGTGCTCTTAACCTCTGAGACATCTTTCCAGCCCCCTTTCAGTTGTATTAATATTTATGTTTAACAGCAGCACAGCATCTACTATGCATTAAAGAAGAAACTGTTTATTCCACTAATTTGGGAAGACATGGGTGTCTTAGCAGCATTATCAGACAAGTACATCCCTGCTAACACTTGGGTTTTCACTGATAGAGCATACTGCTTGCTCCCTGTTTAAAACACAGGAAGGAGCTGGGAAGTAATGGTGCATGCCTTCAATTCCAGCACTCTGGAGGCAGAGGCAGACAGATGGATCCCTGTGAGTTCAGGGCCAGCCTGGACTACATAGTGAATTATAGGACAGCCAGATCTACACAGAGAAACTGTCTCAAAAAAATAAATAAAATATGGGAGGGGAAAATCCTTTACTCAAACTTTGGGTTTTAACCACGAGCAACAGTGCCCATTGTCATAAGCAGTAGTTTACTGTTCAGCCATTTCATATAGAGGGAGAACACTGGAAAGTCCTCTCTCTTCAGATCATGGCAACTTTAATCTATCCCATAAGCATAGCCACTAAAATCTATTATCAAGAGAAAATGTGGTAGTCAAATGGGACATCAAGGTTTGAGTAGGGTGGGGAAAGATGGACTGGTTCTATTGCGTTCTTGTTTTAAGTTTCTACCCTCATCTGGCTCATGCCTGCTTTTGTTGACCTAGGATCTTGGTGTGTTGGCTCAGGCTACCTTCAAATTCCTTGGCTTGGGTAATCCCCCTAATTAGCATCACCATTGCTCAAACTACTGGTGTTTACACCATGCAAGGCTGATTGTCTGTGTGCATGTGCTTTTTTGAGACAGTCTTACACTATGGCCCAGGATAGCCTGGAACTCACAATCTCCCTGCCTCAGCCTCCCAAGAGCTGAGTTGCAACACTGCCCACTTATTGCATTGTTTTTGAATATCTGACCCACTTACTTTATTTCACTAAATTACCCCAAGGGTTGTTCACTGTTCCAACTACAGTTGTGAGATCAGGTACAGCATCTACAGTCGGGGAGCCTGTATGGGTCTGACCTAGTTCCTCTGCATAAACGTTATGGTTGTGTAACTTGGTGATGTGGGACTCCTAACATTGGGAACAAGGGCTATCTGACTCTTTTGTCTGCTTTTAGGACCCTCTTCTTCCTACTGGGCTGCCTCCTCCAGCCTTAATGAGAGGATGTGCTTAGTCTTATTATAACTTGATATGCCATGTTTGGTTGATATCCCTGGGAGGCCTGCTCTTTTCTGAATGGAAAGAAGGAGGGGTGGATCTGGGGAGAGGGTAGATTGTTGGGGGGGCAGGAAAGAGGGGAAACTGCGGTCAGGGTGTAATATATGAGAAAAGAATTAAAAAAGAATCTAGTCATAGCCGGGCGGTGATGGCACACGCCTTTAATCCCAGCACTTGGGAGGCAGAGCCAGGCGGATCTCTGTGAGTTCAAGGCCAGCCTGGACTAAAGAGTGAGTTCCAGGACAGGCTTCAAAGCTACACAGAGAAACCCTGTCTCGAAAAACCAAAAAAAAAAAAAAAGAATCTAGTCAGGACATTTCTGAATGTGACCCAACCAAAACAAACAAACAAACAAACAAAAAACCACAAGTACATTTATTTAAAATATTTTTAATGTATGTGTGCCACACGTGCACTTGGTATTTATGGAGTTAGATAGTTGTGAGCCACCACATGGGTGACAGGAACTGAACACAGGTCTTCTGCAAGAACACCAAGTGTTCTTAACCACTAAGAATCTCTCCAGTCCACTTATTTTGCTTTTGTTAATTCAACTGTGTGGTTTACCAACATGAATGTGGTAGATGATGTGGCCAGAGAAGCCCTGCCCTAGCTGACTGACTATGGAGCAGCTCCAGGTGGCAGCAGGAAAGTAGTCTACCTTCTTGAAGGCTCAGCTGTGAAAAAAAAACTAGTATCTGACACTTTGATCCTAGTCAACGAAGACCACAGAAGTGCATTGGCCCCCGTCTGTCTACAGTATCTAAGTTCAGATTCTGACTCCATGATCTTCAGATTTTCAAGGTAGCAACTGGAAAATTCTCCACTGCCTCCTTAGAAACAGTCTCCATGCTGTAAATTCAGAGCCACTCATAAAGCTACTGAGATACAGATTAATGGTCTGGAGTCCCCTGCAACCTCGGCCATGGTTCTCTCCTTCAGGTGACACTGGCAACCCATGTATATAACACAAAAGAATGCACTAGAACCCCACTCCAAACCACTTTGTGAGCAAACATCTAGCTCCCGCTGAGTTCCTGTCCTGACTTACCTCAATGGACTGTGACCTAGAAATGGGTACGGCAAATAAACTCTTCCCTTAAAACACACACACACACACACACACACACACACACACACACACACACACACACACACTAACTGAACATCAGGGATTCTCAGACATCACAGAAGGTCATGGTGGCACATACTTGTTCATCTCAGCTGAGGCAGGAGGATTGCTGAGTTTGAAGTAGTCTACATTTTCTTTCCCAGCTCAAACATGAAGCATGGATAACACAGCGACCCCTGAGAATGCTTTTATCTCACTCTTAAACTAGTCAACTCTCAATTCTCTGAAGCAGATTAACTATGTAGCCCAGTCTGGCCCAGAACTCATTCTCCTCTAGCCTTGGCCTCAAACGCTGGACCTCAACAGGCTATCAATTTCTGTCCAACACAAAACAATTATGAAAAACAAAACAGTTAAAGCAGATTCCTTCTAGAAATACATCTGCAGTCATTGTTCCATGGTGGCAAATGGAGACCTAATGCAAACCTGTGAAAACCGTCAAGTTCTATGAAAACACAAGCTGGAGGCTCCAAGGTTCCCCCTCACTCAGCCAGAGCTCCGTTACATTGTGTCCTCTCCAAAGAGCTTTTAGAAATAGCTACAAATACGACACATACACACCTCCCCCGCCCCCCCCCCCCCCCCCCCCCCCCCCCCAATCCCCAACGTAACTAACAGGCGAGCGATAAAGCTACCAAGATCAGCACCAGGAAGCAGGCCAGCTGGATGATTCAACTGGAACCAGCAAGTCTACCCACACCCAGGGAGGCCTAGTCTAAAAAAGCACAGACGCCCTGTCCAGAGAGTGCAAGCAACAGGCCGCCTTGAGGCCACCCCTACCACTTTCTCCCAGGAGGGTAACTTCTGGGGAAGGAAATGAACCGTACCTTTAAATCATTATGATTTAGGGAAACCAGAAATGAAAGAAAATTAGCTTAGGAAAGATGAAAGGTTAGGCCATTTTCAATTAACAAAGTTTAACATTCCAATGATTTTTTTCCCCAGAGCTGAGGACCGAACCCAGGGCCTTGAGCTTGCTAGGCAAGCGCTCTACCACTGAGCTAAATCCCCAACCCCCCAATGATGGTTTATAATCAGTTTTTTATTACTGTGTATGCCAATGCACGTGCATGTATGAATGAAACATCCTGAACCACTAAGCCATTTCCCCAGCCCTCAACTTCATTTTTATTAAGCAATCTGAAGAGCACCTAATCCTTCAATAAACTCAGTCACTGGAATTAAGGCCCACTCCAAAAGATGAACAGTGAGATGCTTGACACAGCTGGAGGCCAAGAACCTGAGACTGGGTAAGACATGGATCTAGAGGAAAACCAAACACTGCAGTTAACACAGCAATAAGAGGACTCCTCATGACATTCTGCTGTACTCGTAGATCAGTCAGTGCCTTGCTCAATCAGCTATCATGAGAAGCTTCCTTCTGCAGCAGATGGGAACAAATACAGAGACCCACAGCCAGACGATGTGCAGAGAGTAAGAGACCTTGGAACATTCAGTCCTAAATGGCATGTCTCCATCAAATCCCTCTCCTCAGGGCTCAGGGAACCCTGCAGAAGAGAAGACAGATTCTAAGAGCGGGTGGAGACAGGAGATACCAAGGAACAAGGCCTTCCAGACACAACAAAGCTGACCCATATATGACCCCCAGACTGTGGCAGCATGCACAGGGCCAGATGGGGGTCTGTCTTGAGAAGGAAGATGACACAAAGCTCCACCCCCTAACTCAGAAGCTATCTCTAACTGATAACTCCTCACAAAGGAAAAATTAATTTTCTTTAGTAAGTCTCATATAATCACACTTATAAGGGCAGGCCCTATGCCCAGCAGTAGATGGCCAACACAAAACGAACTCAATGGTATTTCTGGACATTTTTGGTCTCACAATGCTTTATCTGTTTATCTAGGCTTTTTTTTTTAGCCTTACAGATCTTCTGCTTATATATTATGGTTTCCAATTTTGTTCCTATGGGTTTTCTCTGTGTGAATGTGTATCTCAGCATCTGTGTTTCTTGTGCTTTTTTTTTGGGGGGGGGTTTCTTTTTTTTCCAGTTTGATTTGTCCTATTCTGGTTTGTTTTTATTTTATCTTATTTATTATTATTATTATTGATGCTTGTTTGTATTCTAATGAAAGAGAAAGAAAAGGTGTAGATTTGGGTGGGTGGAAAGTGGAGAGGATCAGGGAGGCACTGGGGAAGGGGAACCATAATCAGAATATACTGTATGAGGTGCTGGCACGTCAAGCAGCCGCCGGGATGGATGTGTTTCTCATGATCTGGCCAAGGAGTCGAGTACCATGTTCAATTAAAGCGCATAGTCGAAAGCATCCTCAAGCGGCCCCGGACGAGCAGCAGCTGTACAAGGATGACCAGCTCCTTGATGACGGAAAAACTCTGGGCGCAAGTGTGGCTTCACTAGCCAGACAGCATGGATACAGGCCCCAGCCACAGTGGGCCTGGCCTTCCGAGCAGATGATGCCTTTGAAGCCCTGCACATTGAGCCCTTCTCCAGCCCTCCAGAGCTTCCGGATGTGATGAAGCCATAGGATTCTGGAGGCAGTGCCAATGAACAAGCTGTGCAGTGAGGGCCCCAAGCCCATCCCCCCAGAGACCCATTCCTCAAAATAAAGATTTGGCTGTCCAAAAAAAAAAAGGATATAGTGTATGAAAAAAATCTATTTAAACAAAAGAAACTCAATCACAAAACACACAGGGCTGCAGGGGTGGGAGTCGGAGGTAAAGTGTTTACCTGGCACAGACCTGGAGTCAGTCTCAGAACCACATAAGAAAAGGCAGTAACACACCACACACAAATCAGTGATTTCTTGTTTAGCACCTATTTCCTACTGGCTGGACTGATGGGCTTACAAGTTTCACATAAACTTTTAAAATGTCTCACTTGACCTCAGGTTACCTGATCCCATGATCTCTTTGTTGAAATGGACAGTGCCACTTAAGGCTCCTCCCCTAAGTCCAGACAACCACCAGTGTCCACTCTACTTGCTGACACATGGGGAGTAGGAATGACGAAGGCCAGACACCCCCCATTCAAAGTTTCAACAGCTCTGCTTACTCTTTCCAACAAAATCAAAAATAGCATGTCAACAGCTCACTTTAAGTGACAGTTTTAAGGGGCTTTTTTAAGCAACATGATATAATAAATTACTATTCAGAATGAACGGTGGCGAGGAGCATGCTTGGCATGAGCAAAGCCCTGGGTTCAGTCCCCAGCACCAAAGACAGAAAATCATGAAAGAACAACAACCCAGCTTGGAGATAGAGCACTTGCCTAAAAAGGCAGGCCTGAACAATTCCAGAAGAGCACGGCGGCACATAATTAAAGCAGAACTGGCAATTCCTAGGAAGTACCAGATGCACAAACAAAACACTGAAGATTTATCACTTCTCAGGCAAGATCCCCAAGCATGCCACCTCAGTCAGGAGTAGGTGCTGGCCTGCTAAGATGGGGCCTCAAAAGAATAACCTACAATTCTTTCTTGGGCTTATATTCAAAGAACTCACCCATGAGCATAAGACAAAAACAGACATGGAAAAAAAGTCTTTTATCTTTGTGTGCGTGCGTGCGTGCGTGCGTGCGTGCGTGCGTGCGTGCGTGCGTGCGTGCGAACCTGGTCTGGAACTCACAGAGATCTACCCGCCTATCTCCTAACTGTTAGGATTAAAGATGTACACCATCATGGCAGCTTTATCATTTTTTACACTTATTTAGTATGTATACATATATACACACACAAGCACCCACATACATGGGGGTCAGAAGACAACTTACTAGAATCTACTCATTTGGGGGGTGGGGTTCTTTTCAGACAAGGTTTTTCTGTGTACCTGTGCCTGTCCTGGAACTCCCTCTGTAGACCTGGCTGGCCTTGAACTTAACAGAGAACCTCTGCCTCCCAAGTAATGGATTAAAGACATGGGACACCACTGGCCAGAAGGAATTCTTTTTTTTTTTTTTGGTTTTTCGAGACAGGGTTTCTCTGTGTAGCTTTGCGCCTTTTCCTGGAACTCACTTGGTAGCCCAGGCTGGCCTCCAACTCGCAGAGATCCGCCTGGCTCTGCCTCCCGAGTGCTGGGATTAAAGGCGTGCGCCACCACCGCCCGGCTCAGAAGGAATTCTTTAACAAGCAATGCAAAGTATTAACTACCCTCTGAATAGTGTCAAAGTGTCATTTTAACTATTTTACAAATGTATCAAAAATAGTAAGGAAAAAATAAAAATGTTATCAATTGTGTTTGAAGATTATATACATTGTATTTCAATGTTTGAAACCAGGCTCTGAGAACTGAAACAATGTCTTCCCAGGACCAGAGTAACTTTGTTACAGACGTCAATCTCCTTATTTAAGAAGCAAGCAAGCTGCTGGGAGGTGGTAGGGCAGGTTTTTTTTTTTTTTTTTTTTTTTTTTTTTTTTTTTTGGTTTTTCGAGACAGGGTTTCTCTGTGTAGCTTTGCGCCTTTTCCTGGAACTCACTTGGTAGCCCGGGCTGGCCTCGAACTCACAGAGATCCGCCTGGCTCTGCCTCCCGAGTGCTGGGATTAAAGGCGTGCGGCAGGTATTTAATCTTAGCACTTGGGAGGCAGAGGCAGGCGGATCTACAGAATGAGTTCCAGGACAGCTATTCAGAAAAACCTTGTCTCAGGCTGGAGAGATGGCTCAGAGATTATGAGCACTGGTTGTTCTTCCAGAGGTTCTGAGTTTAATTCCCAGCAACCACACGGTGGCTCACAACTATCTATAATGAAATCTGGTGCCCGCTCCTGGTGTGCAAACACTATATACATAGTATATAAATAAATCTTTCTGAAAACGATTTAAAAAAGAAAGACCTTGTCTCGAAATACAAAAAAAAAAAAAAAAAAAAAAAAAAAGCAAGTGATCTGTCTCCTAAATTCTTTAGACTCCCTACCTGCCACAATCCCTGGTGAAAGGCTAATTTTAAGCTGAACAGGTAAAATAGCCAGTTAATTAATGCAAGGAAGAAAATACTTTTAAATTGAGTAACAGAGAAGCAGCCAGGTTTCAGGGTATATATGCGTTTAAGCCCAGCTACTTAGAAGACCACGAGTTCAAAGTCTGCCTAGGCTCCAGAGTTCAAGACCATGCAGGGAAAATAAGCAACTCCAATGAAAAGAGGACTGGGAACACAGCGAAGTCACAGTGCTGGCCTAGCATACCCAAGACCCTGGGCTTATTGCCCACACCACAGAAAGAGAAGTATGGGGGGGGGGGGGTGATTATACCAACAAAACATTAACATACAAATAATTAAAAATTGGATAGGATAGCCAGGCAGTGGTGTCTCACATCTTTAATCCCAGTTTGGGAGGCAGAGGCAGGCAGATCTCTGTGAGTTCAAGGCTAGCCTTAGTTACAGAAAAAAACCCTATCTTAGAGGCCAGTATGGCCTACAAAGTGAATTCCAGGACATCCATGAGAGGTTACACAGGGGAACTGTTTTAAAAAAAAAGTTCAGATAGTACTGGGCACAACTCAAAGAATAAAAATTAACAAGAGGAGCTGGGGGTGCTGCGATTTAGCATTTCAGAAGGTTGAAACAGATCAAATTCAAGACTAGCCTGGGAGACAGAAATCCTACCTCAAAACAAAAATAAGCTAGCAGGTAAAATAATTAAGGAAGAAAGCTTTGTTTTGTTTTGTTTTTGCTTTTTTTCGAGACAGGGTTTCTCTGTGTAGCTTTGCGACTTTCCTGGATCTCTCTGTAGACCAGGCTGGTCTCGAACTCACAAAGATCCGCCTGCCTCTGCCTCCCGAGTGCTGGGATTAAAGGTGTGCACCACCACCGCCAGGCAAGGAGGAAAACTTTAAGAAAAGCAAGACAAATTAAAAAAAAAAAAAAAAAAGGCTTCAAAACATTCTTCGAAACCAGAAGTCTATACACTTTAATCCTAGAACCTGGGAGACAGAGGCAGGGGGAGAGAGCACTAGAGGCCAGACTAGGTTATAGGCGGCCCTATCTCAAAACAAAACCCCAGCTGGTATGGTGGCATAAGTCTTTGAGAGGCAGAGGCAGGCAGCTGAAGAACAGCCTGGTATACAGAGTGAGAGTTTCTCACAAAAAGCCATAAATCTTAGCAGCCTTAGTGTGTATATATATATACATATATATATACATATATATATATGTATATATATATATGTATGTATGTATATATATATATGTATATGTATATATGCCTACAAACTCAGATTCTCTCCCTAGAGTTAAGAGTCTGGACTTAATAAAGAGTGGAAAGGAAGGAAAACACAATAACCTGACACATGCTACCTCACCCTCCCCACACCGTCAAGGTACCACGAGCTACAGTGCTATGGATGCCATGGAGATTGTGGTACAGACCTCTGTGGTCCTCACCCAAAGCCATAAACTCAATTCAGTCATAAGACAGACCCAAATGAGATCCTAAGTGTCAAGGTTGTGAAGGACAAAGAACAGAAACTCACATGAGAAGAGATAAAGGAGACAAGACTAAGGGATGAGGCACCTCAGGTGGATCCTGAAACAAGAGAAAGGACATTTGCAGAAGGACCCGAGGAACCAAAATAAAGCCTATGTCAACAGGGTTTCACCAGCTTCACTGGTTTTGAGAAATACACATTTGACTGCATAGGACGAGGTACACAGATCTGTGCTGCAATTCCTCTCTAAATCTAAAACTATCTCAAATACTAAGTTTTCCAGGAAGAAAAACTACAAGTACCAGCAAGCTGGACAATGTGCTTTACTCTCCCGCAGTAGCCCTTGCCCATTCTAAAGTTAGCAGAGAACTATAACCCATGTGTGGCAGCCCACACCTTAAAGAGCCCAGGCAGCCTGTGCTAGACAGCAACACCCCAAAGTAAAGGGATGCAGCTCAAGGGCAGAGCACTAGCTCAACATGCACAGGTCCTAGCTCTGGTTTGATTCCAAGTATCACAAAATAGAACATCTAACTAGATCAAAAGGTACATTACACTCAATCCCAAACAACAGTTCCTACTCCTTGGATCCCACAATGCCAGGATTTTTTGAAGATGGGAGTGGGGCGAGTGTCTCATGTAATCCAGGCTAGCCTGACTATGTAGCCAAGCCTGGCCCTGAGACCATTTTTCAAACACCTGAAGTACCTGGGATTGTGGTTGAGTGAGAGTCCATATTAAGTCCCAATTTCAGTCCACCACACCAAAGCAGCCACTTAGTGACCAGCCACCAGAAACGGATGCCTACAATGATGTACCCCAATTCAAGACACATGGCCCCTCACTGGCCTTTTAATCTTTTTTTTTAAACCTAAAATGCAGCACATGCTAAAGAACATCACTACAAAGCCAAGACCTCCCTCCCTAGGCTGCAGCTTTCTGCTTTATATATAATGCAAACCATGCATTACAAGTATTCCTAGCTCTTAACCCTATCACCTAGCTATAGCAACTCATGTTCCCAGAAAAAGTCACACATTTAAAAAACAAAAACTAGCCGGGCAGTGGTGGCGCACGCCTTTAATCCCAGCACTCGGGAGGCAGAGCCAGGCGGATCTCTGTGAGTTCGAGGCCAGCCTGGGCTACCAAGTGAGTTCCAGGAAAGGCGCAAAGCTACATAGAGAAACCCTGTCTCAAAAAACCAAAAAACAAAAAACAAAAACTAAGAATAGCAATATTTCTAGCCAATGGACACCGGTCACTAACTACAAGTGGGGTGACAGCTGCCAAATCTATTCAATTCCTGGGCTTGGGCAGAGGTCCCCCCACTAGCCGAGACAGCTACAGGGGAAGGGGGACATGGCAGATCGTTTTTTAATGGGGGGGGGGAGACACAGGGTCTCACTGTGTAGCTCTGGCTGGCCTGTAGTTCACTATGTAGACCAGGCTTGCCTGGAACTCAGAGAACTCCCTGCCTCTGCCTCCGAGTGCTGGAATTAAAAGGTGTGCATCACTAGACCCAGCTAGAGCTACCTATTTGACAATTACCCCCTCTGTAAGTCAACAATGTGATATAATTGAAGTATATCTTCTATGTGAGTACTGAAACTTTAAAAAAAAAAAAACTAGGCAGTTTTATTACATTGACAAAAAAAAAGTCGAGAAAAAACTTGGTTTGGGTCACAAATTCTCAGCTTTCTATTAAACACGTTAGCATTGAACTCATTCATTGAAAATATCATATGCAGCCAGGCATTGGTGACACATACCTTCAGTCCCAGCAGAGGCAGGCAGATCTGAGGTCAGGCCTACACATCAAGAAACCTTGTCCCAAAACAAGACGACGTAACTCCAACAACAGTAGCCTCTGGGCACCTTGGAAGGGAGCAGCCCAAGGTTTCTATCACTGCTTCAACTCCCTTCTTTCTGACAGTAAGCTAGAGAGTCAGTTTGTATGTTCCCGTTCCTGCTCTACTAACCATCTGTCTGAGGCCAAGCGCACAGCTCTTTCCAACACGTGAGGATGAAATTAACAAAAGTTCCCCTCATTTAGATAATTTCACCTTAATATATCTGACCTCAAGCAGTTAATAAAACTAGTTGGACTCAAACTTCCCAGGCTAAAGGCAGGTCACTACCTTATTTTTTTTAATATAATGAATTACTAACATTCACCTACCTGCCTGCAGATTAACTGGAGCAAGTTCCAAGGAAACAATGTTATATTCAGAAGCAATCCAGTAAATTCAGCACTCACCCTCACCATGTTTGGTTCTTTATTGCCACTTTGTATTCATTTGGAAAATAGAAACACAACATTGAACTTCTATGGTTTTTAACTTTTGGCAAGGGTGTGTGCCTTGAGAGCTAGACTACAACTTTTGTTGTAGTCTTTTTTCGGTTGGAAACATCTGCCATGACTTGGATCTACAAAATAACATGTTTTATAAGTCCTGAGTAAAGGTGACCTAAACATTCAAAAATATAATCAGCACACAAAAAGATAGGTTGATCACAAATCTTTGAAAACATCTTTGCAAACTCTAGGAGTCCAGCCAAATAAGGGCTAAAATAAATAGCTGAGCTGGTCTTGGTGGGATACACCTTAACTCCTACACTCGGGAGGATCTGAGTTCACCCCGGTCAGAGCTCCACAGTGAGAAGAAAAAGAGTTGATCATAGATGGTTTTGGCAGGAGACCTAATGCTATGCTTGCCAACAAATCCAATCAGTGATTGGGTCCCAATTCACAATCACTGGACACTGGACACCATCCTTTCCCCAACAATTTCAGCTGTGACTTATTTGTGGCTCTGGTAGACCTGGGGCTTCCTGTATTCCATGCCAAGGGCTCCACCTCTGAGCTAGATCCAGGGTCCTATCCAATTTCAAACTTTAACCTCAACTCCAGTGAGAATTTAAATTTTTCGTTTCCTTGAACTATAATCTTCTCAAAGGTTTTTAATCTAAGTTTGCTCTGATTCAAAACGAAAACATTAAAAGTTAAAAGGGATCTGGAAAAGTCAAGATCTAGTGTCAGACAGAGCCTGACTTCCTGCTGGCGGGAATTTCCCATTACCTCGAGGTGCGTTTCGGACATGCTGAGGGGCACACTCGTTCGTTACATTACACTGGCTGTATTTTCTTCTCTATTTTTCCCAGAAGCTAACCTAAAGGCGCATCTATCAACTCTCCAAATAGAAATCCATCTAGTATCGAAGAAAGCCAAGTCCTCCTTTGTCATTCAAAACCTCTCTTGCAACCTCGTTCTGAGTCCGACACCGGCTCGCACAGATGCCACCGCAGGTCTTTTCAAGCTGAGGTTTACACCCAGGTTCAAGAGCTCAGTGGTCAAGGGTGTACCGCAGCCACGCAATCTACAGTCCCTTCCCGGCGGAGGGCCTTGGTCCAAGTCACCCACCTCCGTTTCCAGGTCACTGTACCTACCTGATCGCGCCCAGGTGACCGGGAAGGGCGGGAAAGGAGGAAGCCCTCAGCATAGTGCAGTAGCACACAGTGGGATTTGGAGAGATAAAGTCTTGCGGCTGACTGTCCCTGCACCACTGAACCCTTGATCCCGGGGTCCCGCGCCTCCGCTCTGCAGACTTGGGAGGCGCGATCGCGCTCTCAGCGTGGGGATCCCCCCCCACCCCCATCCCCAGATCCCGAAGGCTTCCTTGGGATCCAGGCCCAGCTACATCAACCCGCAGAGCAGGAGCGCGCCGGAAGATGTGCGTGGAGCACGCGGGCCACCCAGCCGCGTGACGCCCACCGGGGGCCCCATAAGGCCGTTGGCGCAGCACACCACGCGCGGGGCCCAGGGCGCAATCAGGAGGCCGCGCCGGCCGTTGGTGGGGGTGGGGACGCGCCGCGCGGCCTCCCCGGGCGCCCCGCTCGCGGCCCCAGCTCGGCTCCCGCCCGGCCCGCATCGGCCCCGCCCCACCCGCGGCCCACGTACCTGCGCGGCTGAGCGGGAGGACCGGGCTGCAGCGCGGGAGTAGGTGGCGGCGTCCCTCGCGCGATGCCGCGGCACGCGTGCCCGCCGCCAGCTATATAGCCGCGCTCAGCCCAACCTGCTGCTCCCGGCCGCTCGCGGGGACCAATGGCCGCCCCGCCGCCGCGCCCCTTGGTTGCGATTGGACGGTGCCTTCGTCCAGGGGCCGGGCTCCTGAGTGGCTGCCGCATCTGCCTATGACTACGGGATCCAGAGCCCAGATGGACACGAAGCCTCACCAATACTTGAGTGAGCTGTGAAAACGGGGGCGGGATGCCCTGTGAGCGACACCCAGACAGGCCAATACTTGTACACACCCGCTCTCATTGGCTTACATAGCTTCCTCTGGGCGGAAACCCGCGGTTCAGGCAGGAGCGGTTGATCCACAAGGTGGGGCCCGTGTACTTTGGGGAAGTAAACCCCATGCAACTAGGAGGTGGGCGCGGGGGAGCAAGGAAGCCACCAGCCAATCGCAACGCCAGCTGAAGCTAATTGACAGGGAGGGCTGGACCTCTCCAAAGACGGCCCCAGGGCTGCCGTGCCCTCCGGGGCGGTTAAGAGGATGTGCTAGCTGCGCCTTCCGTTCGCTTTCCTTTCTCTTCCTCTCAGATCGAGTTCTGTCCCCGAGGACCCCCTCTCCTGCCTTCCCTGGCGACTTTGGTACCCGGGATCTAAGTGACAAAGTTTCTTGGTTTTTGTTTTGTTTTTCCTCTTCACATCAAAACTTTTTTTTTTCTACATGCGTTTCGGAAGAGCCCTCACTGATGACCCTTAGCATTAGTCAGCACGAAGGCAGTGGCCACAGAGGACAGCGAAATTGGCTCGGGCAGGATACTCCAAAGCATCCGGTGCAGCAGCCTCGCTGGGAACGCGCGTGTCCCCCATGGCTTTCCAGCAGGTGGTGCACGAGTGGCCCGTGGACGTTTTCAGGTTTTTCCTTCTTTTTGATTGGAGGGACAAGATCCCCCCACTCGGATCACCCTCAGGCCTGCGTGCGCCATGGGGGTGCGTCACCGCCAGCCATTGTCACATGCTTTTCTAATTGAAATGGGAACTTATCCAACTCTTAGGCAGACACGCCTTAAGTTCCCCTACAAACGCTCCAGGGACCAAGTAGCACTTCCTACTGTCCGCAAATCGGGGTTCTGTGAGCCCTCTGTTTTGCCACTATGAGCTCTTTAGTAGAGCTGCGGTCCGAATTCTAGGTACAGACAGGACCCTGATCTGTGTTCCCTGGGATCCCTGGAGGTGGAGGCAAGGGGAGAATTTTAGGTCACCCTGGGCTACATACAAGCAAATCTTGCATTCATTTGTTTTGATTTTTTTTTAAAGGCTTTTTGAGACAGGATCTCCCCTTGTAGCCAATGCTGACCTGGATTTGCCATGTAGACCTCGAACTCGGCGATCCTCCTGCCCTAACCTCCTTAATACCGAGAATACAGGCGTTAAAGTGTTACAGCGAATTTCCGAAAAGGGAACACGTGGACAGTCCTCTAGTGCAAAGGAAAGACTCAGAGCCAGCCCAGCCCAGGCTAGAAGGAAAAGAGAACCATGCGGAACCTGGAACTCTGGAGGCCAGAAGCCAAGTGAAAAGTCGCTAGTGACCCCTGGGGCCCGGCAGCCCGGCATCTTCTGCCGTGACGCAGCGGGAGGCTTCAAGGTGCCTGTCTACAGGTGGCCCGCGCTGAGCCTCCAGTGGGAACCGACTTCTAGGACGGCAAGCGCCAAGCCCTAGGATACTTAGTCCAGCCAAGGAATCAGAGAACTTTGACAGATTTTCACAAGGATTTTTTTTTTTTAATTGCAATTCTCGCTCTCCTGGCTGCTTTGCCTTCCTTTCATTCTTTATTTCCTTCCTTTTACTTTTTTTTTTTTTTTTTTTTTTTTTTTTTGGTTTTTCGAGACAGGGGTTCTCTGTGTACCTTTGCGCCTCTCCTGGAACTCACACTTGGTAGCCCAGGCTGGCCTCGAACTCACAGAGATCCGCCTGGCTCTGCCTCCCGAGTGCTGGGATTAAAGGCGTGCGCCACCACCGCCCGGCTTCGTTTTACTTTTTTAACAAAGTCTCACTTCGTAGCCCTTGCTGGCCTGGATCCCACAAAGATCCTCCTGATTCTGCCTCTGCAGGGATTAAAACAGTACACCACCACAGCCAGCATTAAAAATAAAAAATAGCCGGGCGTTGGTGGCGCCTTTAAAGATTTTTTTTTTTTATTATGTATACAGTTTTCCATCTGCACATATCCCTGCAGGCCAGAAGAGGGCACCAGATCTCATTACAGATGGTTGTGAGCCACCATGTGGTTGCTGAGAATTGAACTCAGGACCTTTGGAAGAGCAAGCAGTGCTCTTAACCTCTGAGCCATCTCTCCAGCCCCTGGTGGCGCCTTTAATCCCAGCACTCGGGAGGCAGAGCCAGGCGGATCTCTGTGAGTTCGAGGCCAGCCTGGGCTACCAAGTGAGTTCCAGGAGAGGCACAAAGCTACACACAGAAACCCTGTCTCGAAAAACCAAAAAAATAAAAATAATAAGTTTTAAAAAAAGTTGTAAAGATGTATTCCTAAAGGGAGAATAAAGATACATATCTTTCTATTGTTTGAGAGTTGTATCCATGCATGTGAAGTGTTTTGATCAAGGCCACCCTATTCCCTCTCCTCCAATCCCAAGGGGGTTTTTGTTTGATTTGGTTTTTGATTTTTTTTCGTTGATATTGTTTTTCCTACTAGGTCCACTTAGTACTGTCTATATGTGCGTGGGTGTAGGGGCATCTACTGGAGCAATTGTAGCCTCTCAGGTGGGACTACCTGAAGAAAACCGACTCTCCCTCTCCTGTGGCCACCAGCTGCCAATAGCTCTGCAGTTAAGGGTGGGACCTTGTGGAACTTTGACTTGAACTTTTCCAGGTCTTGTGCACGCTGTCCCTGTCATGGGTCCATAGATGCAGATGCCCTGATGCAGTCCTGAGTCCTCTACTCTCTGTCTCTTACACTCTTATATTTTTGGTTGTGAGCCTAGCCTTTAACAACGGAGCTATCCCTCTAGCCCAGCCTCTCACATTCTTTTTGCCCCCTATTCTTCAAAGAACCCTGAACCTTGAAGGTGCACAGGTGATATAGACATCCCACTCAGGGCTGAGAACTCCAGCCTTTCATTCTAGTATGCTGACCAAATTATGAGGCTCTGTGTTAATCGCCATCTACTTACTGCAAGAAGAAACTTCTCAGCAAGAGTTACAAGATTCACTAGTCTGAGGGTGGCACACAGGGCCTGAGGTCCTCTATGTCAACAAGGGCTTACTACAGTAATCTCTAGGGCAGCCCTGTTTGTAACAGAGGTAGAAGATAAAGGCGGGGCCTGGAATTCCACCACTCCCAGAGGCTGAGACAGGAATACCATCTCAAATTCAAGGCCAACCTGGACTTGGTAGGGAAAATACCTCAAAGAAAGAAAGAAAGAAAGAAAGAAAGAAAGAAAGAAAGAAAGAAAGAAAGAAAGAAAGAAAGAAAGAAAGAAAGAAAGAAAGAAAGAAAGAAGAGAGAGAGAGAGAGGGAGGGAGGGAGGGAGGGAGGGAGGAAGGGAAGGAAGGAAGGAAGGAAGGAAGGAAGGAAGGAAGGAAGGAAGGAAGAAAAAAACCCAACCCTACCCAAACATCTGGCTACATAAAGAGACATAACACTGTAACAGACACAATAACACAACCTCCACTTCCAAAGGATAGTCACCAAAACATCCAGATCAGAAGAGGGCCAGTCTACAGGTACTATTATAGAGGTGTTTAAGAGAAAGCAAGTGAAGGAGGAAGAACGGGAACATTATACTGGGCACAAGACTGGACTACATGGCAGAGGCTCCCATGGAAACACTGGACAGCCTGGGTAGTCCAGGACCATCCATTCCTGTCTGTCCACTGGGCTTGCCCGGTGATGATTGAATTTGAGTCACAAGAAACAGTTAATGATTACTGATAGTGGGATGAACTCTGTCCCAGTGGAGAAGGCAAGCTTAGTTTTCATTCTGTACCCTTTGGTACTGTGGGATTTTTTTTTTTTTCTGTTGAATTTGTTATTTTGTTTGAGTCATGACCAAACAGTCCGGCCTTTAACTTCTGGTCCTCCTGTCTCCACCTTCCAAGTGCCGGGATAACAGGCATGCATCACCATGCTCAATTTGTGGGTGTGCACAAGCCGTGGCCTGCCTCGGAGGCCAGAGGACAGTGGGACAATAAGTAGTTATTCTGTCCTTCCACTGTTGGGGACCTGGGGAGCAAACTCAGATTGTTATCATCACCTGGGCCCGGGATATAAAGATCTTTTTGTTGTTGTTTTTAGACAAGATCTCACCATGTAGCCTTGGCTGACTGGAACTTAATGTGTAGACCAGGCTGGTGTGGACTGCAGAGTTCCACCTGCCTCTGCCTCCTGAGTGCTGGAATTAAAGGCGTGTGTCTTCACTTTGGGTCTGGGATTAGGAGTTTGAACCCATCTTGAGCTACATAGTAAGACTTCATTCTCTCTCCCCCCCTTCCCTGCCCCCCATCAAAAGAAAAGAAAAAAATAGTAAAGTAAACCAGGGCAGCAAGAACTTTTTTCACTATCTAATGACCAGAGTTTGATTCCAGGAACTCCCATCACGAGAGAACCCACTCATGAAAGCTGTCCTCTTTCCCCAAACACATGACATGGCAGACATGTGAAAACTCACACGTACAAAATAAGTAAATGTAATCTTTAAAATGAAAAAATAAAGCGGGGCAGTGGTGGTACATGTCTTTAATTCTATGTCGGGGGGGGGGGGGGGGGGGTGTCTCTGGAGTTTGAGGCCAGCCTAGTCTACAGAGCTAGTTCCGGGACAGCCAGAGCTACATAGTGAAAGCCTGTCTCCAAAAAAATGAAAATAAGTAAAAATTAAAAAAAAAAAACTAAAAAAAAAAAAAGGAGAAGAAAAGAAAAAGAAAACCCAATAAATAAATAAATAACACCCTCCCCCTTTTTTTTCAGAGACAGTCTGGCTGAATCTATCAAAACTTCAAATGATAAGACACTTTCGCCGGGCGGTGGTGGCGCACGCCTTTAATCCCAGCACTCGGGAGGCAGAGGCAGGCGGATCTTTGTGAGTTCAAGGCCAGCCTGGTCTACAAAGCCAGA
The DNA here is from genome assembly GCF_007827085.1 of Peromyscus californicus insignis. Classification (NCBI taxonomy): domain Eukaryota; kingdom Metazoa; phylum Chordata; class Mammalia; order Rodentia; family Cricetidae; genus Peromyscus; species Peromyscus californicus. The sequence goes on from NW_026294551.1 coordinate 67,818,223, forward strand.
TCCAGGAAAGGCGCAAAGGTACACAGAGAAACCCTGTCTCGAAAAACCAAAAAAAAAAAAAAAAAAAAGACACTTCCTCACATACAAATTTATTCTACATGGGATTTTAGGGCAATATATATGGTGTCACTGTAACACTAACTGCACTGAGACCAGAAGCACTTGCATGTCCGTCAGGTGGGGACTCTGTCAGTGAGGCATGTCAGGAGCAGGTAACAAGAAGGCTCACAGCAGTAGCTGAAATAAAGATGGCGGCGTCACTTCTCCCAGAACAAGTCTGGGGCCATCCGTGCTTGGCACTGGCTCTGTGGCTTTTGCATCAGCCTCTGTGGCATTTCTGTCCTGGACAGATAGATGGGAGGTCCTTGTTCTCTAGAAGTCAAGAGTAGAACTGGGGAGAGGAGACAAGAGAGTGGTTTCGGTTCCCTTAGTGAGGGATGCAGATATTTGCCCAGTAGCCTCCCAGCCAGACTTCTCAGCCAGAGCCCAGGCACTCTGCACTCAGTGGGCCACGGCTGTGCCCTTCCCAATGAGGCTTAGAGCTCAGTGTGGGACTGGTGTGCAGGGGACGGGGACCTATTTCTTGGACACCATGTCTTAGCTTTCTGGACATCCCATGAAGGCCTTGAATTCTGCAGCCCAGGCAAGCCTTGAACCCGGGACCCTTCTGCCTCAGTCTCTCTAGTAGCTGGAACAACAGGCCTGCAGCCCTAGGCCAGGCCACTCTAGTGTAGGGACTGAGTGATAAGCAAGGAAGATGGTATCTTTAGGGAATGCCGGGATCCCTCCTTCCCAGGAGCCTTGGCCTTGCATTCCTTAGCCCGACACAGAAAATGACCCAGCGTCCTAAGATCTCAGGTGACAGTCTTGGATAGGTCTCAAAAAAAAAAAAACCAAAACAAAAAAAAAACCGGGCGGTGGTGGCGCACGCCTTTAATCCCAGCACTCGGGAGGCAGAGGCAGGGGGATCTCTGTGAGTTCGAGGCCAGCCTGGGCTACAGAGTGAGTCCTAGGAAAGGCGCAAAGCTACACAAGAGAAACCCTGTCTCAAAAAACAAAAAAAATAAAAATCCAATCCCTCTGCACCCCTCCGGAGGGCTCGTGACCTGTTCCAAAAAGGCGGGGCCTAATATATCCAGGCTAAAAAGAGGCGGGAACTCGGTGAAGGCCAGCCCAGTGGGCAGAAGGGACGGGAACTAAGCAGAGCCTCCCTCAGAGGGCGGGACCTTGCCGTAGCTGAACCCGGAAGGGGCGGAGACTAAGCGGAGCCCAGCCCTAGGGCGGGGCCTAGCCGAGGCTGGGTCGGCCTAAAGGTAGGGCTTCCAAGAACGCTCTCCGGAAGGTCCGCGTTGCTGTACCGGAGAGGCGCTCCAGCGCTCCAGTCGTCGCTGCCGTCGTTTCCCGTGCCGCTTCAGTCATGCCGGTAAGTGGCTTCGCCGCTCCGCCCGTGCGAACCGTTGTCTCCAGCCCGATGCACCGCTGCCCGGGCAGACGCTGCTGTTAGGGCGCAGGCGGTCGCCGGAGCTGCAGTGGTTCCTCAGTTTACTCTCCGCATCGACTCTCCAGCTTCGCGACCCTCGGGAAAGCTGCAGAGAGCACTGTGATGGAGAACACAGGCCTCAAGATCTCTCCGGAGAGTCTTTCGAGGGGCAGTCTCAACTCTTCCCTGCATGATGGGGGAAATGAACCCGGGAGGTGGGGCAGAGAACTCCGTACCTGCCCTTTCCACATGCATGCCCCTGCAGCAGAGCTGGCGGGTTTTCAGAGAATCAGGTCTCGCTCCACCTCCCCAGCCCACTCTGGCCGCATCCACTTCAGCACTGGGCAACACTGAACCGAAAGGATACTTTCTTCCTTTCCAGCCATGAGTTCCCAAACCTCGGAGCAGAGTTTCGGGAGCCGAGAGCAGCCCTTATCTTGCCTTTGGACTCACCCACTCCTATGCTTGGTGGCTTCTAACCTCATCGCTTAGTTAAATAACGGCCTTTGACACATTACACAAGAAGAGAAGGAAAAGCCCAGTGTTTGTTGGAAAGCCTTTATTGTTGGGAGCTAGCTAGGTAGGATCCAGGATGAGGCCAGGCCGACTGGGAAGTGCTGGGCAAAACCAGTTGTACTGGCTTGGAGGGAAGCTCTGATCCCAGTTGACTTCCTGAGATAATGGTTAGGGATTTGGTCGGCAGCATTTTCCTTCTGGTGCCTCTGAACCCAAAGGTCTCCCGCGGGTATTGAATGTTTTAGCAGATTATCTTCCGTGAGTGAACCCGAGGCTCCCTCCTGATGCAGTCTTAAACCTCAGGTGTCATTTCTTGAGACCTTTCCTCCGCACGCACAAAGCACAGACCAAAGACTTGATAAAATCCATCCCACCAGTCAAGCCTGTCTGCCTGCACTGTGAGAATCATTCATGACCCTGGGATCCCAGAGTGGAGGCTGCCAGGCTCTCCAGAGGGCAGCAGTGAAGAAAAAAAAAAATGTTTGAGGACCCCTCTAGGGACTTTGATGGGAGTGAGGCATATAGAAGACACCTTATCTCAAGACCAACAGCGAGCACCAGGCGGTGGTGGCTCACGCCTTTAATCCCAGAGGCAGGCGGATCTCTGTGAGTTCGAGGCCAGCCTGGGCTACAGAGTAAGTTCCAGGAAAGGTGCAAAGCTACACAGAGGAGCCCCTGTCTCGGAAAATAAAAAATGAACAACAGCTAAAGGCAGAGGTCTTGGTCAAGTGTTGCCTCCAGTCTAGCCAGGAAAAGTGAATCTTTTTTTTTGGGGGGGGGTGTTTGGTTTTTGTTGTTGTTGTTGTTTTTAAGACAGGGTTTCTCTGTGTAGCTTTGCGCCTTTCCTGGAACTTGCTCTGTAGCCCAGGCTGGCCTCAAACTCACAGAGATCCCCCTGCCTCTGCCTCCCGAGTGCTGGAAAATGAATCTTAACCAAGATGGTTTGCAGACCAAAGCTTAACCCAGAAACCTGAAAGTCTGTGCCCTTGGCTTTCTGGCTGGGCAACCCCAGGCAGGTTGTTCTGCCTCTCTATACTTTTATCTCTTCCTCTGTAAAATAGGGACTGAAAGCAGATCTTGCAGGGCTGTAGTTGGTATTAACTAGAATTATGTCATCAAAATATGTATCAAAGCCCAGGGACCCATCCTGTCCCCAAGGAGTGGTAACTTTTCTGTAGATGTAGGACAAGTGGGGTAGAGCTGTGTGGGCGGGCTTCCAGCCCATTTTAACATGGACCTTAGTGTACTCTGTCCAACCCAGGCCCTGCATTAACTATGTCTCCCTGAGTCAGTACCTACCCTCAGAGCTTCAGCTTTCTCTTCCCTGAGCAAGCCACCAATATGGGATCTTAGAGCCTGTGAGGGAGTTTAGCAGAATCACGGTATGGGATAGATACTAGAATGAACAACTTTTTTTTAGAGAAGAATCCTTATGGAAAACAGTGGTTGTTTCCTGTGATCTGTAGAATTGTTTTGCTGAAGAGACTTTGTAGCCATCCCATGACTTTGGTCACAAGACGCCTCAGGCACACCTGGGGCTCTTGTATTAGCATGTATTGCACAGGATACGTAATAAAAAACTGGAGTGGAGGAGGCATGTGATGCTCTCCTTCAGTAAGACATGTAAATTAAGATAAGGGACCTTGGTATGAGGAAATTCTTTGTGTAATAATCAATAAATATGCCTTTGTATGGCTGTTTTGGGGGCTCAGTCCATCCGAAGAGGCTGGACCTTCTTGCTGCCACATAGGCCTTAAAATTTCATCTTAGGAGTGCCTTCTTTCTTCAACTGACCTGCACTACGCAGTGTACCCCGACAAGAGTTTCCTTATGAAATCATTGTAGCTATTAAACGAGACAGTGTACAAGGTGTTTAGAAGAAGGTGCAGTACATCAGAGATACTTAGATATTAGTGTCAGGAATCCAGACTCCAGCATCCAAAGACCCAATGTCATTCTCTAGAAGAACATTAAGCCTGGCGCTGGTGGCACACTCCTTTGATCCCAGCACTCGGGAGGCAGAGCCAGGCGGATCTCTGTGAATTTGAGGCCAGCCTGGGCTACAGAGTGAGATCCAGGACAGGCACCAAAAACTACACAGAGAAACCCTGTCTTGAAAACAAACAACAAAAAAAAGAATTGTACCACTTACTAGCTCTCTGAAGTAATAGTATTTGTGATAATACAACATGTTGCCATATAACATTAATATGTACTTTATATTTAAGAGGATTCATTAATGTATAGACATATTTAAGAGATTCATTTTGCTTGCAGGGTCTCATACTGTAGCTCAGGTTGGCTTATAAGTGAAGCTGATCCTTAAACTCATAGCAATCCTCCTGCCTCAGCTTCTCAAGTGTTGAGATTACAGAAATGAGCTGCCACACCTGGCTTAAAGTTTTGTTTTTTTGCTTTTTTGTTTTTTTTTGGTTTTTTGTTTGTTTGTTTGTTTGTTTGTTTTGTTTTTTGAGACAGGGTTTCTCTATATAGTTTTGGTGTCTGTCCTGGATCTCATTCTGTAGACCAGGCTGGCCTCAAACTCACAGAGATCCGCCTGGCTCTGCCTCCTGAGTGCTGGGATTAAAGGAGTGCGCCACCAGAGCCCCGCTTAAAGTTTTGTTTTGTTTTGTGATGCTAGAGATTGAATTCGAGGCCCATGTATGCTGTGTATGTGCTCTGCCCCTGAGCCACAACCCTTTGTAAGAGAAAACAGAGGTCTAGAGGCACTGGGGAGACATCCTGAAGCAGGTCTTGAGATACTCTTGTGAGGACTGGATCTCCTGTCCATGAGGCAGACTTTCTGTCATCCTCAGTTGCACAATTTGTAGGTGGAGGTTGGAGTTCTGAGTTGGAATGTTGGCCTCCTGTGACCTGCCCCCCGGCCTCTGACCTCAGTACTGTGAAAGACTTCCTTGTTGGGATTCTCAGTTTGGAGCTCAGATTAACTGTTGACTTTAGCTCTTTGGGCAGCAAAAATTATCCTCAGAAACCCCCTTCAGGACTTCTACTCAGAGTCAGCATGTGGGGATGGGCCCTTGGCTGTTCTAAAACCAGCAAGAGTTCCGTGGAGCAAAGAAAGCCTTTCACCTTTGCACCCATGACCTCAATCACCTTAGTGAGCCCCAGCAAGAGGAAATGAATGGTTCTCTTTTCCAGCTAGAAAAATACTGCAGAAAGAGGGTTTGAGGATTGCAAGGTGGGTCAGCTGATAAGGATGCTTGCTGCCAAGCCTCATGGCCTCTGACATCCACACTTATTCCATGGCACACACTCCCACATGTAAATAAGTGAATAAGTACAATATACTTAATATCTTTTAGATTTATTTTTATGTGTGTGTGTGTGTGTGTGTGTGTGTGTGTGTGTGTGTGTGTGTGTGTGCACCCATGCCATTTGTGTGCAGACATCAGAAGAGGGCTTCAGATCCCCTAGAGTTAGAGTTACAGGTGGTTGTGAGCTATCCGACATGGTTCAGGGAACCAAACTCAGGAACTCTGGAAGAGTACAAACAAGTAGTCTTAACTACTGAGCCATCTCTCTAGCCCTATTTTTAATTACCATTTTTAAAATTGATTGTTTTGGGTTTTTGAGACAGAGTTTCTCTATGTAGCCCTGACTGTCCTGGAACTCAATCTGTAGCCCAGGCTGGCCTCAAACTCATGGATCTGCCTGCCTCTGCCTTCCAAGTGGTGGGATTGAAGGCGTGTGCCACCACTGCCTGGCTTTTTTCTTTTTTTCTTATATATATATATATATATATATATATATATATATATATATATATATATATATATATATGGGGGGGGGGTAATGTGCACATAGGTGTAGGTGCCTGTGGAGTCCAGAATAAGGCATCAGATCTCCCTGGAGCTAGAGTGAGCCTGCTACTGTGAGCCTGCTAATGTGGATGTTGGAATTCAAACTTGGGTCCTTTGGAAGAACAGTATGTGTTCTTAACTGCTGAGCCATCTCTCCATTCCCCAAATGTAATTTTCCAAACGGAAGGTAGCCTAATTTATTTATTTGATAGTGCTGGAGATTGAACCCCCGGCCTTACTTAGGTCATGGCAGGCAAACTCTTTACCACACTGAGCTACTACCGTTCAGAGGATGAGAGCACTAGCTACTCACAGGTGCCAAGTCCAATTCCTCTCACCATAGTTACTTCTAACTCCAGTTCCAGGGAATGCTACATACTCTTGAGTTCTGTGCAGTCCTGCACATACCTGGTGTGTATAAACTCATGAAGGCACACACATATACACATAAAAAGAATAAATAAGCTGGGCAGTGGTGGCACACGCCTTTAATCCCAGCACTCAGGAGGCAGAGCCAGGCGGATCTCTGTGAGTTCGAGGCCAGCCTGGACTACCAAGTGAGTTCCAGGAAAGGCACAAAGCTACACAGAGAAACCCTGTCTTGAAAAACCAAAAAAAAAAAAAAGAATAAATAAGTAAATCTTTTTTTCTAAGAAATATGCTGGATACAGTAGGGTATGACTTTTTTGTTGTTGTTGTTGTTGTTGTTGTTTTTTGAGACAGGGTTTCTCTGTGTGACAGTCAGTCCTAGCTGTCCTGGAACTCACTTTGTAGACCAGGCTGGCCTCTGAACTCACAGCGATCTGCCTGCCTCTGCCTCTTGAGTGCTGGGGGCAGATCGATGTGAGTTTGTGGCCAGCATGATTTACATAGGGAGTTTCTGACCAGCCAGGGTCTGATGCTACAAGTAGTGTGTGCCCAAACATGGTGCATTAAAAACTTTGCATGAAATTACCTTCAGTCTGTGTGTATAAATATGATTCATGTTTAGACTCATCCCATTCCCAAGATACCTCATTATGTGTATGAAATATTCCCTAATGAGGGACGTTTCTGCTCCCAAGCACTCAGATAAAGAACACTCAGCCTGTCCTAAAGATATTTTGATGAGCTTCGTGGGGAAGGTGGGCATTGAATTTGGGTATGCTGTTGGGCACCTGTTTATACAGTGCTTGAGATTCTGAGGCAGGAAGATAGTTTAAAGGCCCAGTGTGGACTGCATAGTGAGTTCCAGGCTAGCCTGGTCTACATTAATGAGACCCTGTTCTCAAAACAGCACCACCAGCACCACCATCATGATATCTGGTGCCCTCTTCTAGTGTGTAGGGATACATGCAGGCAGAACACTGTATACATAATAAATAGATGAATAAAAAAAAGCAAGAAAGAAAGCATGGGAGAGCCATTGCTTGGTTATTGTTTGCAGTACTGTTACTGGTGGTTGCGGTCTAGGCTGGGTGTTTCTATGCTTTTAGCATCTTCTTCAAAGAATTAAAAAGTAAAGGTGCACATAGATAGATCACAAAGTAGCAAGGAAACTAATCAAAACAGCAATACACAAAACAGGTCAGAATATACTGCAGCAGAGCAGTCTGCCATTGAGTGAGGGTACTCAAGGGCCCTACTTATTGTTTGGGTCTTCCTTTTATGGGGTTCAAGAGAAGAAGTTTGTTTGCTGGGGCTATAATTTGGTCACTTCTCTATACTGACTGACTTGGATTTTTCAAGACAGGGTTTCTCTGTGTAGACTAGGCTGGCCTCGAACTCAGAGATCTGCCTGCCTCTGCCTCCCAGTGCTGGAAACAAGGGTGTGCACCACGACCGCCCAGCTGATGCATCTGATTGTAATCATATGCATACCCCATTACACATAGGCATAAGGTGGTAAATAAGGAATCCTTTGAAATTTCACTTCGAGGACAGTTTGCCTCATTGTGCATGCGCTCCAAAGCAGTCTAAGCCAGGTCAGCCCATTGCTAGTAGTTTCCAGGTTGTGGTTCAGAACGTTTGGATGGAAATGGGGAAATCAGGGATTGCTGAGGGGAGTAACTTATTCCAATGCTTAAAGCAAGTGTGAGAGTCAGTCTTGGGTTGCTAACAGGTTGCTAGGTTCACTGTCAAGAGACAGTTGTGTAAAGCTCAAGCTGTTCCTTATGCTTGGCTGTCTCAGTACCGGGAAGTAAACCCAGGGTCTTGAACATGCCAGGCAAGCAGTGTACCACTGAATCACATTCCTGGGGCCTAGACATTGTTTTCCAAAAGCAAGAGAGAAATGGAAGAAAATAATTATCATAAACCAGTTACTTTCACCTAGAGGCATCTAGTCTGATGATCTTTTTATTTTTTATTTTTTGGGTTTTTTTGTTTTTTGTTTTATTTATTTATTTATTTATTTTTTGAGACAGAGTTTCTCTTTGTTGTTTTGGTGCCTGTCCTGGATCTCGCTCTGTAGACCAGGCTGACCTCAAACTCACAGAGATCTGCCTGGCTCTGCCTCCCAAGTGCTGGGATCAAAGGCATGCGCCACCACCTCCTGGCTCATTTTATTAACCTATTAGCTATCTATTGTCCTCTAATATTTATCCCCAAACCTAGACTCGGGACCTGGGAGTGGCTGAGCAGAGTGACTAGGCTTGGGGTCTTCTGGAACAACAGTGCAGGACAGAGGCTGGCCCAGCTGGGCTCATGCACTCCTTGACTTTGACCTTGGAGACTCTGCTTCTCACCAGGTAGACCTCTGGGTGAATAGTAGAGTGTCCTTTAACATGGCAGCTGGCTGGCTCCAGAGTGACCCGAGAAGGGAACAGGGCAGAAGCTGGCATTGTGACCAACTTAGTCATACAACGATGCTTCAGCCTTATGTTGGATACACACTGGCTTACGCTGGGATGTTATGGAATGAACTCTCAAGAGCCTAAATACCAGGAGGCAGAGAAGATGGAGGTCACAGTGGAACCTGGCTGCCACATGTCAAATCCTGTGTTTGTCCCTTTCTTCAGCCTGGAGAAGGGACTGGTACCCCGTGAGTTAAGCTACTGAGGTCATACAAGTTGCAAGTGTTGGAACCCAGATGTTTTCATTTCCAGATATTGTGAGGGAAGGGATTATTGGCACAGTCTTTCTGAAAACAGCCAGAGACCCAGGCATTGTCCAGAAGTGATGTTGATCATCAACTCACTCATAAAATGGGCGAGGCCCCTCCTCTGTGCCTGCTGCTATTCCCAGTATTTGGGGTGCAACAGTGAATATCTGTGCTTGAACAGAAGCACAATCTTTTGGACACTTGCCTGCCTTGACTTGTTAGATATCTTGGAGAGTGAGAACCTGGGATCCCTTCCCACCTGCCTCCAGTGTGCTGGGGAGCCCGGGGAACCCTCTCCCTTCCTGGTGCTACCTTTGAACAGGAGGTACTCGGGTCAGAGCAGTGGTGGCTCTCCACATACCTGAGTATCCTGCCTGTTGGCATCATTGATGCCCCGATCCAGGCTGCTGAGCTCCGGGGACTCCAATGTGGGAAATAATGTTCTGATACAGAACCAGGTCCCAGATTAGTTCTGCTGAGAGTGGGGTCACAGCTCACTCAAGAGGCAGTCATCTCTAGGGAGAACTGGAAAAGAGCTTCTCTCACAGACCTGAATCCGTTCATCCTGTGCCAGACCTTCAAAAGGCATCATGGAGATTGTCTCTGTTGATATAGCCTGTGATACACAGAAACCCTGCATCCCTCCTCTGCTGACTAGACTAGGTTCACAGACAGGCTTCCAGTGGGACTGTGCCCGCTCTCTGTGCTCCCTGTCAGTCCAAGTAGCCCCTCAGACTGTGTATGGGTCACTGCAGGGCCTGACTCATACCTCTCTTTCTTGCAGAAGCACGAGTTCTCCGTGGACATGACCTGCGGGGGATGTGCTGATGCTGTCTCCCGAGTCCTCAACAAGCTGGGAGGTGAGTGGCTCTTCCTTGGGGATGGGATGGGGAGATGGTTATGTGGGGAGTCGTGTTCAGATACATGAGGCCTACCAGGATCGGCTGCAGGTCAGCTGGTACTGAAGTGTGTGGAGGGCCTTGTGTACACCTTGGCCTCTGCTCGGTGGCTTATGTGGAGATGTCCTGCACCTCACTGCAGCCACCTCAGGTTTCTTTCATTCACTGCGCTCCTCCCCTCCTAGTTCAGTCTTGTTTTTGAGACAAAGCCTTGCTAAGTAGCCCTGGCTGTCCTGGAATGCACCATATAGACGAGGCTGCTGCTAGATTTGCCATAATCCTTCTGCCTCTGCCTTCTAAGTGCTGGAATTACAAACATGTGCCACCGTATACAACTCCATTTTGTTGTCCATTTTTTCACCTCTCCTCTCCCTCTTTGGGGTCTCTGTGTAGCCCAGGCTGGTGGTCATGGACTCCATCATCCATCCTCTGCTAGAGTTGCAGGCACACACCACCACTGCACAGCGACTGTCTTCCTTTTATGAAGGAAGAGGTCTAGAGGTCAATGACATGGCTGGATTCACAGAGCCAGCAGGGCAAAGTGGGGATTTGGCTACACCACCAAGCTCCGGGGCCCTGGAGGTATTAGTATGTTGGTGATCTGCAGTGTAACATCATATACAGATTAACAATAGCCAGGCCTGGAGGTGCATCCCAGTAAACCCAAATCAAAAGTTTTAGGCCAGCCTGGACAATTTAGGGAGACCTTGTCTCAAAGTAAAAATGACCAAAGCGGCTGGGGTTGTAGCTGAGAAATAAAGGGCTTGAGTGGCATGTGTGACACTCTAGATCGAATCCACAGTACTGCAATAAAATAAAAATAATAACAAGTTTATTACAGCAAAGTTGGGTGTGCCGCTCATACTTGTAATCCCAGCCGAGACAAACTAGGCATTGCTATGGTTTTGAGGCTAGCCTGGACAACAGAGAGAGACCCTATCTCTACAAATCATAAATAAATAAAACTTAGGGTAACAATACCACTGAGTGTTGAGACTGCCACACATGGTCAGTCAACAAAGTGGTGGGACTTTTACAAGGTGGGGCGAGGCTGACGACACCAGTGCCCAAGGGAAGTGCCTTGGCCAAGTCCACAGTGAGAGTGAATCAGTGACTCAGGGACTCCGTTCTGAGCTTTGTGAGCTGGAATAGCTTCTTTTTATGTTTTCTTTTTGTTTTTAAGACAGGGTCTCCCATGGTAGCCCTGGCTGGCCTGGAATTCACCCTGAGTAGCCCAGGGTAGACTTCAAACCATTAAGTCTTCCTGCCTCAGTGTCATGAGTTCTGGGGTTCCAGGCATGAGCCACCACACCCAGCTACACTGAAATAAATATCTGCTCACAGGAATCTGAGACATCAAGGAGAACCCGGCTGCTGACTTCCCACAAGGCCACGGGCTTCCCTCCCCTGGATTTGGGCATCCCCAGCTATGATCTGAGAATGTCAGTCCATATCAGCATATGCCGGAGATGCTTCAGAAATGAAATAGGGTATGCTGAAGAGATGGCTCAAAGGTTAAGAGCACTGACTGCTCTTCCAAAGGACCCGGGTTCAATTCCCAGCTCCCTCTTGGCAGCTCACAACTGTCAGTAACTTTTTGTTATATGTAGATTCAGAGATTGCAATCATGCCCTGCACTATGTGCTGAACAGCCCTGCTGGGACTGAGTGGCCTTTCCTTTGACAAGTTTGTCCCTGTGCTGGCTAGTTCATATCAACTTGACACAAGCTAGAGTCATGTGGGCAGCGGAAACCCTATTTTTTATTTTTTTTTTTTTTTTTTCTCTGTGTAGCTTTTGGAGCCTTTCCTGGAACTCACTTTGTAGACCAAGTTGGCCTCGAACTCACAGAGATCCGCCTGCCTCTGCCTCCCGAGTGCTGGGATTAAAGGCGTGCGCCACCACTGCCTGGCCAGCGGGAACCTTAATTGAGAAAATGACCCCACCAGACTGGCCTATGGGCAAGTCTCTGGTGCATTTTCTTGATAATGATTGGTGTGGGAGGGCCTAGCTCATGAGGAGCAAAGCGAGCCAGTAAGCAGTACTCCTTCTTGGCCTCTGCTTGAGTTTCTGCCTTCAGGTTCCTGTTGCCCTGCCCTGCCCTGCCCTGCCTGGTGGATTGTGATATGGAAGTGTAATTTTTGGCCATGGTGTTTTATCACAGCAATAGAAACCTTAACTAAGACACTCTTCTCCTCTTGAAGACAGCCAAGGTGTTTTGAGTGCTTAGGACCTGGGTAGTCAGACTAATGGGTGACTTGGGCAAGAAAAGGCATTGAGACCAACCCCAACCCCTTTGTGACAGCTGGGAAAGCCAAGGCCTGTAATGGCCCTGACCATAGCCACAGTGGCCTTTTCATTGGCACACCATTTTAGAGGAGAACATTGTGGATTTTCTTTTGTGGTGGGAGTAGGGGCTGGACCGTAGGAAGGCGGTTTGGCAATGGCTCTTACCATCCCACATGTGCCCCACAGTTCTCCTCTGATTCATGGTGTGGAAGTATTTCATGGGTGTGGCCAGGTGGGCTTGGGTGCCCTGGCTATAAAATGGTAACGGTATTGGGCAGGCAGAACTGATCCCCTGTCCTAGGAAGGATTGAGTCCGTGAGCAGATGTGGAGACACCACACTGGAAAGACGGGGGAGCTGTTGAAAAGCAAGGGAGGAAGCCAGGCCTGTCACCACACTAAGCAGGAAGCTGAGGCAGGAAAATCATAAACTCAGGCCTCCCTGGTCTGTAGAGTGAGTTCAAGGCTACCCTGGGTAACTTAGTGAGACTGCCTCAAAATAAAATGTTTAAGAAGGCCTGGGGATGGAACTCAGTGATGGAGTGCTTGCTTGGCATGTTTTGATACCCTGGGTACCAGTAGCTCTGTGTTGCTAAAGTGGAAGGTTAGCTTGAGCATAGGAAAGTGAGGTACTAGTGATGGCCATGTTGGGGGAGGGGGGAGCTGATGGAAGGAGGGAAGAAAAGGGAGGAAAGAGAAAAGAAAACTCAGAGGGCTGAGGAAACAGCTTAGAAGTGGCGTGCTTGCTTGATGCTTACGGTCTTGAGTTCAGTCCCTATTGCCAAAACCCCTCACACACAGAGGAGCCTGCAGCAGAGCCTGCCATGCTCACGGTGCCTAAAACAGAAAGAGCTTGCTGCTCCCTGGCTCCAGGAGAGGGGCCTGGCGTTACCGGAATAATTAGGGAGTTTGACCTCTTTGTTCAGTGGGTGGAGGGATCCTGCTTCCCGCTCCCACATCCCAGTTTCCTTCTTCCTGCAGGAGTGGAGTTCAACATTGACTTGCCCAACAAGAAGGTCTGCATTGAGTCTGAACACAGCACAGACACCCTGCTGGCCACACTCAACAAAACAGGAAAGGCCGTGTCCTACCTTGGCCCCAAGTAGCCAGGACCTGGGCCAGTCCCTCTGGAAGTACTAAAGAGGTAGGTGGGTAAGGCCCCAGCCTTCCTTGCACAAGCTTGTTGCTTTTCCAGGGGTCCCATGGGTTACAAATCCTTCACCTGAAAGGCTTGGGCCCAGAAGCAGTTCAGATTGCAGTTTCTCTGGGATTTAGAACCTTTGCCTAACCTCACCCGAAGGGCATCCATAATAGGAAAACCCTAAACATTTTTGCCATTGAGTTGGCACTCAGGAAGTTTCCTGGATTTGAGGTGCTCAGCCTGCACTTGGGCTTCTTAAGTGAGGTGGGAGGGTGCCCTGATGTGTTCAGCCCACTGCCCACCTCTGGAAGGGTCACAAGTACATCATCATTGTCCAGACAAACCAGAAGCTCAGGAGTCTTGATGACCTACAGTGAGTAGACAGAGCTCCGTGTTATGTTCCCAGAGTCCCTTTTGGAACTTCAGGGCCACCTTGCCTGGTCAGCAGGGTCTAAGTTTAGAGTATCTGACCTTCTTGGAATGGAGAGCCTCTTGCTTTGGTGAAGTGGCTGTCCCTTCACAGTTGACCCCTGTGTCCTGAGCCTTGCACTCCTGTACAAGAGTTCATCCTCACCCTGCCTTTCCTTCTGCTGGGAGCTGGATGTGCCTCTAGCCCAGCCCGGTGCAGAGTCAATGGCTCATCTGAGCTCTCTTCCTTCCACTTTGTGGGTCCCAGGGAGGCAGGAAGTAGCCCAGGGCCAGTGCCTTCCCTGCTGGACAGACCTCACCTGGCCACCCAGCCGTTCTTCCCACTGTGCCCAGCAGTCTCACTTCCTGTGCAGTGCATCTGACCCATGAATTAGGATGGCCACTTCTTTGGTGGTTTGTACCCTCTCTGGAACTGAGAAAAATGAGGCCTGGTGAATGGACATGACCTGACCAGAGTCCAGACAGGTGGGTGGCAGAGGCCGGAACAAGCCAGGCCTCCTGTGTGAGCATTCCCGAATGGTGGTTACAGTATCGCCGACCCTAAAAGTGACCCACTAAAGCCCCTGGCATATGTCAGCTGTAATCAACTGGGGGTGGGAAGGTCCCCTTTGAGTAGAGCCTCCTCCTTCCTCATATGTGAGCATTTGCAACCCAAGCCATGTGCTCTGTGTATATGGTGACATCCCAGACATGGATGAGCCAGTTCACAGGAGGCTAAGGCAAGAGAGGAGGAGCAGGAAGTCAAGGCTAACGTGGGTTACACAGAGACATCCTGTCTCAAAATATAATAATAATAATAACAAGGCCAAAAAATATAATAACAATAATAACAACAAGACCAGAGGTGGTTCAGCAGGTGAAGGTGCCTGCTGCTGGGCCCGACAACCTGAATTCAATCTCCAGGACCCACGGGATGGAGGGAACTGAATCCCTCAGGATATCCTCTGACCAAGCACATTCAACACAATAAATAAAAGCCCTGTTCTCCATGGCCAGGAACGAGCCAATGTGAACAGCAAGGAGTCTGGGGTTCAGGGGCCAGCTCTGTTCTCATTCCAGACTGGGACATTTTTGAGTTGCCTGCAGTCAGATCTGTGAAGTGGGTGGACCCTCCTCTCTGTCCCACTGCCTTTTCGGATCCCCGTGCAGCCTCTTTAAAGTTTGTCCTGTAATGGGATAACAACGCCAGCAGTTTCTGCCATGCTTCGGACCTGCGCATCCAGCATGGTCCCTCCATCCCTGGGCTTTGTGGGTCAGGTGAGGGTGGGCCACTGGCCTCCATCTCTTTCAAACAACCATGTAAAATTTTTCTTTTTTTTTTTTTTTTTTTTTTTTTGGTTTTGGTTTTTTGAGACAGGCTTTCTCTGTGTAGCTTTGCGCCTTTCCTCGAACTCACTCTGTAGTCCAGGCTGGCCTCAAACTCACAGAGATCCGCCTGGCTCTGCCTCCCAAGTGCTGGGATTAAAGGCGTGCGCCACCACCGCCCAGCTAAAGTTTTTCTTTGTTTGTTTGGGTTCCGTTAGTTTTAATTTTTAGAAGTCTTTTTTTTTTAAAGATTTATTTGTTTATTATGTATACAGTGTTCTGCCTACATTCATGCTTGCAGGTCAGAAGAGGTCACCAGATCTCATTATGGATGGTTGTGAGCCACCATGTGGTTACTGGGAATTGAACTCAGGACCTCTGGAAGAGCAGCCAGTGCTCTTAACCTCTGAGCCATCTCTCCAGCCCCCTAGAAATCATTTTTGAAACAGGGCCTCATTGTGTAGCCTAAACCATTTGGAATTTGCAACAGTCCTGCCCTAGGCCCTCAAATGCTGTGATTACTGATAGGAGCCACCATGCCCAGCTTCTCCATGTAAGATTGTATTTGGGGCCAGGAAGACGGCTCAGTGGGTAACGGCACCTGTGTGCAAGCCTGGTGCCCGGAGTTTGATCTCCAGAATCCACACAAGATGGAAGGAGAGAACAAACTCGTCCTCTGACCTCCACACACATATGGTGGCCCCCACACCATACTAATAAAAATGTTCTGTTTAATTTCAGGGAGGGGGGCGGTTGTATTTGATAAGCATGACCTCTGTGGGTAAGGACTAGAAGGTAGAGTGGCCCGTGCCCACCTGCAGTTTGAACATGGTCTAGACGCAGAAACTCTTGTAAATAATGGTGGAGCACGGCCACACTGGTACCTCCTTCAGAACATTTTCATTATCTGATACAAACACCTCATGTCTGTCAAGCACTGGTTGCCCGGTCACCCTCACTACTTCCTCTGACGATGTCAGTCTGCTCGTCGACCCTCTGGCTAGGCTAGAGACTTTCTACAAAGGGAATCATACAGTGTGTTTATTTACTTGCCTGCTCATTTGAGATAAGGTAGCCTAGGCTAGCCCTGAACTCAAGATTTAGTGAAAATGGCCTTGAATTTCTGATCATCCTGTCTTCAACTCCCCAGACTGGAAGTACCAGCTCGTATCACCATCATCATGCCTGTTTTTGTTGGGTTTTTTGTTGTTGTTGTTGTTGTGTTGTTTTAAGGGTTCTTATAGCTCAGGCTGGCCTGGAACTTCTACCTCCACAGTGCTGGTATTACAGAAGTCTGCCACCAAGGCAGGTTCTCCTGGGAGGTATCAAACATGTCTAAGCGCTGTATGGAAGGAGTCTGCTCCTGCCCTTCACCGAGACCCAGAGTTAGCAGATCTGGTTACTTTGTAGCATTCAAAGTTTCACCTGCGCATTCACCAATTACCATGGGCAGGACAGAGAGGAATCCAGA
This sequence comes from Peromyscus californicus insignis, assembly GCF_007827085.1. Taxonomy (NCBI): domain Eukaryota; kingdom Metazoa; phylum Chordata; class Mammalia; order Rodentia; family Cricetidae; genus Peromyscus; species Peromyscus californicus. The sequence continues at coordinate 67,834,652 of NW_026294551.1, forward strand.
GACTGAGGTACAGTGTTTCCCATGCACAGTAGGTGGCGCCATTGATCCATCTAATTTTCCCTCTCTCCTAGGCCGTTGATCTGGTCTCCCTGCAGATTTGGAACACCAACTGCTCAGTCCAGCTCAGCCATGGAGTTCCGGCCCAGACAGGCCCTCCCCTGCCGGCTCCCTGCCGGCTTCCCTGCAATAAAGTCAAGCTGCATTTGTTGAAGAAGTGTCTATTGTGTGTTCTTGGTACTGCTTGCTCATCTACAAGCTGCTGTTGTGTTTGCCTAGGTTGCTAGAGCCTCCCATTCGAGGTCAGGGGCCCATCACATGTCCATTCTCTGCTGTGTGATCTTGAGCAGCCCACTGCCCTCTCTGGGTCTCTCTGTAATGGGAATATCATTGGGCCAGATCAGTGATTTTTCTTTCTTCTCACTATGTAGACTCCATATTTGAAAAGCTGTTGGGTGCCTTGCATTTAAGAAATGAGACTCTGAAGCAGTTAGATGGGAAGCCCCTGAAGAACGGCTGCCCCAGTAGGGTTTGGCTCCAGCACCTCCCTACTGGTCTGCTTACCCTCTCCGTGCTCAAGGCCTGGGAGAGAACAGCGCCCTCCACAAATGTCTGTGATGGTGGCAGTTACAAAGTGAACCAGTGAGAGTGTGTGAACTATTTGGAGTAGAGAAATCCTGCAGCAAGCATCCACTACTCACTAACTTTTACATATTTCGTGGATCAAGGAGGGAGGCATGGCAAATCCCTCCCCTCAAAGAGCACCGCCTCTATCTACAGAGCTGCTTGGCAAAGCAAGGCAGTGTTTTAGTTTGTGTAGCTTTAAAAAAAAGGGGGGGGTTGAGGTGTTATATTGCTGCCAAGCAGGGAACCAGAGAGATACCACGATGGACCCCAAACCATGCAGGACACACTTGGTGTCTGAGATATCCTCGAACATAAGCAAAACAGATTTCAGACCAAGGGGAGAATTAATGATCTGGACAAAGTCATTACCTCATGACCCAGGCCCAGATGGGAGAGCTGGAAAGAGGAAACCACACCTCACCAAAAAAAAAAAAAAAAAAAAAAAAAAAAAAGTGGCATCTTTTGCCAGCCTACACTGACCAGAATTCCATTTTTCCCAAGCCAGAAGAAAACTAACCGGCTTTCTGCAAGTGACCACTTTGCACAGGCAGGTTTATGATGTGTTTGTAAACTTGTTTTAGGCAGGACATTAGTCCTAGAACTCAGAAAAGCACCTTCCTCTGCCTCCCAAGTGATTGGATTAATGGCAGGCACCACTATGCCCAACCTTAAGATTTATTTTATTGTTTGAGTATGTATGTATCTGTGAGTATATGCCATGTGTATGCAGGTACCTGAGGACACCCGAAGAGGACATTGGATCTCTTGGAGTTATAGGCAGTTGTGAGATCCCTTAGGTGGGTAAAGGGAACTGAATGTGGATCCCCTGGCATTTAATGGGCACTATACTGCTGGACCTGGCACAAGATTAGCTCTGCCCTTGGCCAACCATGGCCTTGGACTAGTCAGGTAATCTCTCCCAGAGGAAGTTTCTTCATCGGGACAGTCACAATGCCATCACTCCAGGAATCTTGGTAGCCAGAACCGAGGCATCCTTTCACTTTGAACAGAGGTGCTAGCATAATGTGAAGGAACACACCTGTGATACAGCACTCAGACAGTGAAGGATCAGGAGTGCAAGGCCAGCCTCAGATACATAGAGAGTTTTAGGCTAGCTTGAGCTGCATAAAATCACATCCTCAATCAACTGCCTACCAACCAAGCCTTTGTGGTCCCTTAGGGCCCAAGGGCTTCTTCCCAAGCCTCCTGGTATGTGTTTTTTGGCCACTAGAGGGCAGTGTGCTTCGGATTTGGTCATCTTGAAGGACAAAGCAAAGGGCCTCAGCTGAATGTACTGATTCCAACTAGAACAGAAGAGGCAAAGGTCCCTCTGAGGAGCCCTTAGCCCTAAAAGGCACCACTGTCTCAAACCTTGGGTGTTTCCAATGGACTAGGCAGACTGGACCAGCTCACCTCAAAAGGGAAGCCATCCCCAAGCTCGATGTCTGGTATCTTCCTCAATTCTCATCTGAGACATGGTCTCTCACTGAACCTTGAGTTTGACAACTCCAGCTAGAACGTCTAGTCAGTGAGTCCCAGTGATCCATCCCCCTTGCCAAGCCCAAGTCTTTGATTTGGTTTGGTATTACAGGACCAACCTTAAGAATATTCTTCTCAGGGGGCCCAAGACAGAAACGACCAGTGGCAAGAATTATTTCCGGGCCAAGAATCTAAGCATACCAAGCTCTTTTGTCCTTTTTATTTCTCTAAGACAAAATTCTGTCTACCCAACTTCAGTTCCGTCCTGACATTCAGATCCTCTCCTGTGCCTACTGTTTCTGTCCCCTCATAGCCCTAGTAATAACTAAGCCTTGTGCTTTTGGTCTTCTCTTCATCCTCTGTTCCCTCATCCTCCATCTATCCTTCCTAGCTTCTTACCCCTGGCCCTGATAAACTCTACAAGGGATCTGCCTTACCATCTACAGAATCTCTGCCTTTCTCTTTTCTCTCTGGCCATGTGGCTCTGTCTACCCTCTACAGACAAACTGCCTTCTTCTTCTTCTCCCCACCATATGACTCTCTGCCCCCAGGAATTCTGCCTCACTCTTCACTCCACCTAGAGTGAAGAGTCAATAGCTCTGGAATGCCACTAGGCCTGAAGGCAAGGGACGGTCTGAGCTTCGTGTGCACAAGAAGCAAAGCTATTCATCTACAGCCTGCTTGTCTCTTAGGCTTAGTGGGGAAGTTAATTACCTGGAGGATCAGCAGGTCTGAGAAGCTGAACTGTTTGCCAAATGGTCTAGTAGTATATAGGCCCACAAGAATTTCATAGCAGAAGACAGCTGAAATATTAAAAACTGAATAACACCGAATATTCCATGATAGATGGCTTTCTCTAGAAAAATGCCTTGAAATTTCTAGATATAGCTTTAATACACAGCTGAATCTCTATAATATATTCTTGCAGCCTACAAGAGTTTGGGTTTTTTTGGTTTTTTTTGTTTTTTCTTTTTGAGATAGGGGGTTACTAGGCAGATGTTCTCAAACATCCCAGTTGCTGTTGTTTAAGATTTATTTTATTTTTAAGTGTGTGTGTGTGTGTTTATGTATGTCTGTCTGTCTGGGGATATATATATGCCTTGAGTTCAAGTCACCTTGGAAGCCAGAAGCGTTGGGTCCCTATGGAGCTGGAGTTACAAGCAGTTGTGAGTCACCTTTTGTGGGTGCTGGGAATTGAACTCAGGTCCTTTGAAAGAGCAATGTGATCCCTTAGCCACTGAGTCATCCCTTCAGCCCTATTTAGTTTGTTTTTGAGACATGGTCATGGAGCACAGGAAGTAGTGAAGGATGACCTTGAATTTCTGGACCTCCTGCCTCCACCTCCCAGATGGCAAGCATGCACCACCAAACCTAGAACTTTGTGCATGCCAACCTAGCCCCAGCCCGGCCCAGTTTCCAGTTTTTCAAGCTGCTCACTGTTGCCACCAAGTTTCCCCAAGGGCATTAGGAGGCTCATGTAGAACAGACCCTCTGGGGCTGGAGAGATGGCTCAGAGGTTAAGATCACTGGCTGCTCTTCCAGAGGCCCTGAGCTCAATTCCCAGCAACCACATGGTGGCTCACAACCATCTAGAGTGGGATCTGATGCCTTCTTCTGGCATAAAGGCATACATGAAGACAGAGCACTCATACATAAAACAAATAAATAAATGAATCTTTTAAAAAATATAGAATAGACCCTTCCAATTTGATCCACCCAAAACATGCAAGACAAAGCAGCTTGACTTGGTTGTTTTGTTGATCTTGACCACCAAACCAGGGCCTTGAAGAAGCTAGACAAGCACTTTATCACTGAGCTGTTTGTGCATATGTGTGTATCACTTATATGTGCAGCTAGGAATGCCTGTGAGTGTATGAGGAGTCCAGAGGAGGACATCAGGTGTCCTGCTGTATCACTCTATGCTCTATTCCCTTGAGACAGAGTCTCTCACTGATTCTAGAGCAAGCCCGGCAGGCAGCACCACCTGAACCACCCTGTCTCCCCCTCCCATAGCACTAAGGTTACAGCTGCATGCAGCCACACCTGGCTTTTCGTATGGCTGCTGGGATCCGAACTCAGGTCCTCGTGTTTATTCAGCAAGCACTCTTACCCATGGAACCATCTCTCCAGCCCCAATTGTTTGCTTTTTAAGGAAGAATCTCACTGTGTAGCCCAGGCTGCCCCCCCAACTCAAGATTCTCCTCATCCTCCCCGGTGCTGGGATTATCGATGGGTACCACTGCACCCAGCTTTGATTCGGTTTTATGGATTGGTTTTCCTCCTGCAGCCAGCGTGTTCTGGTTTTCAGTATTCACATCCTTCCCCTGCTACTGGGTAGCTGTGGCTGGTGGAGGGTGATGGCTTCTTCTGTGAAACTGTTTCCCCATCTGTACTATGGGGCTCACCACCGTAGCTCCTGCGACAGTGATGACTTCTCATGATTCTTTATGATGTCAGTTCCACAAGGAGAGCGTTGTCTTTCAGTTGGAAAACTGAAGGTTGATAATGAGAGAGAGAGAAAGAGACTATGAAAATGAAACACTGGAGCCTGGAGGGTTGTCCCTGTGCCATGTGGGAGGGGATCGGTCATTTGGGCCACCGCCCTCTTCATGACATCTCCTTTAATTAGTGCCCATCTTTTACACAGTCCAAGTCTGTTATTTCTTGGGAGTGTCCATCAGGACTGCTTTTAGAATTCTGTGTTTTTTTGGTGGCTGTGTTCACTTAATTTAAGTAAGTGAATGACATTTTCTTAATCTGTTGGTTTAAACTTTATTATCAGCGTGTGTGTATGTGTGTGTGTGTGTGTGTGTGTGTGTGTGTGTGTGTGTGACATGTGACTGTGCATGAGTGTGTGTGAGTTCATGTGTGAGTCTATGGGTGTGCAGGGTGCCAGAAATGGTGACAGTGGGGGTGGTCATGTACCCCTGCTTCTGTTGAGTGGTCCCCCAGCCTTGCCTGGTGTGATGCCCCTGAGAAACAAAGCTTGGAGCATGCATCCTCCTCTGGACAGCTCGGGAGAGGTTCCTGTGGAAAGCCCACCCTGACCTTCAGCCTTCCTCATGCCTAGGGCTGGTAAATTGCAACACATGGGATGTTAGCCTAGCTCTTCCCAGTGGTGGTGCCATAGGAAGAGTCCTTTCTCCTCTCTGCCACCCTCTCCAGCTTTTGTCCCCCATAAACACCATCCCCCATAAATATCCCAAATCAAACAATCTCGTATTAACGATGACACTGGTCAATATTTTCTTTCTCAATACCACTGCTTTTCTGTAACAGCATCTTGGGTACTCCAGGCTGGCCTTGACTTTGCTTTGCAGCTGAAGATAACCTTGAACTCCTGATCTTCCCACCTTCACTTCCTCAGTGCTGGAATTACATGTGTGTACCACTGTGCCCAGCCTTCTGGTTGCCTTTTTGGTAAAGGAAGCTGAGAAAAGGTGGAAAAGGCCAAGGGGCACTGGGCCACACCAATCCTAGCCCAGCTAGAAAGGTTATCATGTGGCAATGCACTGAACCCAGAGAACTGGAGGACACTCAAGAAGAGGTCATGGTGGGGGTCCCCTGTCTATCCTCAGCCTGACACTGTGGCTCCTGGTGGAGCAGATAACCCCACAAAGTCCCCAGCCTTGTAGGTGTGCCACCAAAACCAGCTTCTGGGCTCCACACTCGAGAGCACATCCCCACATCTTTCCACTGTGCGCAATCACTGGCATCCCATGCTGGGCCTGGCTCCACCTCTGCCCTCAGTCCAGGCTCAATTTGGAAATAGCCCTCCCAGAGGCAGCTGTTTGTGGCCACGTGGCTCCCGTTTTACCTAAACAGAAGCTGTGGTCCCTATGTGTGCCCAGTAATTAGAGGGCCACAAAGCCAGAGATGGTGAGGGATGGCAGGAAGGAGAGGTGGGAAGACTAGGAGATGAGCAGCCAGGAGCCCATCGAGTGCCACACCCCTCTGTGGGGCTAAGATCCTCCCAGTGCCACCTCGGCTTCTACCTCTGCTGCAGACCAAACTTCCTGTGGTGGCAGCTGCTTCGGGCGTCCGGAGCTGGACAGAGCCGCACTGAACCCAGTAGCTCCCCTAGTCTGCCTTCCTGCTCTCCCAGCTCCACTTGGGGTACACGTTGACCTCTTCACATTGGTGCTCTGGCAGTTTGACACAGGAGCTCACATAGTCAGGTTGGCCTGGAATTTCTGATCCTCCTGCCTCCGTGTCCTGAGTGTTTGGGATCACAGGCATGCATCATCATGGCATACAGTACTGGAGGTGAAACCCAGGGCTTCATGCACGCTGGGCAAGCACCCTGCCAGCCGAGCCACACCCCCAGCCCTCACTCCCTACATTTCATGTTTCTTCTTTTTCTCTGAAGCAGTCTCATTGCACAGTCCAGGCTGGGCTTGAACTCCAAATCCTTTTGCCCTCACCACCCTAGTCCAGGGTCACACAGGCTCACCACGTCATCAGCTCATTTGTCATGTTCTCATTTTCCACTTTCGAAGAATACTGGCCAGGTATTTTATAAGCTGTCTCATTAGTGCGGTTGACTAACATGTTTGCTGTATTATACTGGAGCTGGGGGAGGGCAAATACCCTTTTACTGTGCTGTCCCGGAGGAGCCTCTTGTGTCCTGTGTCCTGGCACTAGCCATGTTACCTGAGGGCACTGAGATTGACTGTACCATTTTCCTTCCCTGTAAAACGACTGTTTTTCTCTTTCCATACTCAGCTCTCAGGAAGGAAAGTCTCCTGCCCAGCCTCACTTAAGCGGGGATTGAGAACTAAGTCTCCCTTCCCCAGGCTGGGGGCAGGGAGTCCCTATACATGTTATTTGACAGACACTACGTGAAAAGCTCAGGTTTGTCCTTTCATGTCTGTTTGAGTGGCTGGATGATATTGTATTGTGACTTGTCTCACCAGCCAGTCAGTCCTGCACAGTCAGTGAGCTCCAATGTCAGCGAGGGACCAGGTCTCAAAAAATAAGTGGGGGACGGTGATGGCGCATGCCTTTAATCCCAGCACTCGGAAGGCAGAGGCAGGCGAATCTCTATGAGTTGGAGGCCAGCCTGGTCTACAGAGTGAGTTCCAGGGAAGATGCAAAGCTACACAAAGAAGCCCTGTCTCGAAAAACCAAAAGAAGAAAGAAAGAAAGAAAGAAAGAAAGAAAGAAAGAAAGAAAGAGAGGAAGAAAGGAAGAAGTGGGATGCTGGCCATGGTGATATATGCCTTCATCCCAGCACTCAGGAGGCTGAAGCAGAAGATAAGAGTTTGAGGCCTGCCTGGGCTGGGGGTAAGGAGACCCTCTCTCAAAACAAGTGAACATAGAGCTGGAGAGATGGCTCAGTGGCTAAGAATACACTGCTCTTGTGAGGATCTGAGGTCAGTTCCCCGCACCCAAGTCAGGAGGCTTACAGTGGCCTGTAACTCCAGCTCCAAAGGATTTGACACCTTTGGCCACCTCAGGCACCTGCACATATGGGCATGTGCCTACACACATAATTAAAATTAAAAATAAATCTTAACAACAAGCAATCACCCCTAAAGCATACAACTGGTTCATTTACATTTGTGACTACTACGCTGGCTTAATAACATGGTCTGAAATTAGCAGTTCTCTACCTATTCTTCCAAAAGTAAAGTGCCAGGCTGTGTGTGGTGGTTCACACCTTTACAGCACTCAGGAGGCAGAGGCTGGTGGATCTTTGTGAGTTCAAAGCCAGCCTGGTCTACAGAGTGAGTTCTAGGCCTGCTGGGAATACACAGTGAGACCTTGAAAAAAAAAAGTTAAAATATCAAAGTCTGATTGCTATTAAAGGTGGGATGGCACTCATGTCTTTGCTTGGGATTTTCTCAAATTTAACATTTAATGTCCCAAGACTTTATATCCCAAGAAACCTTTGAGTTTGGGATGAAACAAGATGTTCTGTTGCCACGTTTGACTCTGAAATAGACATTTGAGGAGTGGAAATAAACGTGATCTGATCTAACAGGCCAAGCAGTCATCTTGGCCTTTGCTTCAAAATGGAACTGTGAAGCGAATATTGTCCATAGAAAACGGCGATTTTCTCCCAGAACATTTGCTGTTATTGTTGGGGTATGACTCAGGCTTTTAGGGGACTGAATAGTGTTCAGTCATGTAACTTCGCCATCATTTTATTTAACCTGGTCCCCACAGATGGAAATTTACTTTCTTTCCAATATTTGCCCATAATTACCAAGTCTGCCATAAACATCCATATTTATCTGTCCTGTAAACTGGCAAGCTCTGGGTAGTAATTGGTTTTGAAAACATTTTCCTGCTAAAAACAAAACTTCTGGGAGTCCCTTTTCCTTCAGGTGAACCAAGGATGAGTTAACCTAGGTTCCCAGCCAAGGCCCTGGGAAGGCAGCCCAGATGAGGGAGAGGCATCCTGGGGTGCAGGAGGGAGAAAACAGCCTCCTGCTGTGGTTCCCAGCTGGCAGAGGGTTGTTTATCAAGGCGGGTGGGAAAGGAGCTGGCCAGACTTGGAGGGGTCCAGTGCTGGCTGGGCAGGACAGAGAGACTGGGGCCATTCAGCCAGGCTCTAAAGGGAGCAGGGAAAGGCAGGAAAAACAAGTCCAGACACACACTGGGTAAGCTGCTGGCTGGCCTGGCCTCTTGGTACACTGAGTCCATCTAATGCCAAGCAATGGGACCCAGCCAGCTCTTCCCCGGGGAATCCACCCCAGACTAGGCAGGTCTCAGTCAGCTCCACAGCTCCGCAGTTGCTTCCCGGGGCTATAAGAAATGGATTCTTACAGAGTTTGGGATCATTCAGTACTTTTCCAGAAAGATGGGCATTCTGGGCCAGGAAGGTGATTTTCCAGCCGAGTGTGCACTGTGTGGACACATCCTTACCTACTTCAGGAGTGACGGGACCCTGTCCGTCTGTTCTGGGCAGAGTGACACTGGTGTGACACAGGCCTCAGTGTCAAACAGAAAAAAAAAAAAAAAAGGTTGAGAAATGGCAGGCCAGCCAAAGCCAAGCAGAACTGTGGTGCCGGGCCTGGGAGCCCACGCCTATAATCCCAGCACCTGAGAGGCAGAGGCAGGAGGATCAGAAGTTCAAAATCATCCCCAGCTCCATAGCAAGTTCAAGGGCAGCTTGGGCCACATGAGATCCTGTTTCTCCCGTACCCTGCTGCCCCACAGAAGTCTAGAATTGTGGGAGATCCTTATAAGGTTTCTAAATGGAAGCTCAAGGAGGAAATGGAAGCAGATTAAGACTAACTGATATAAACCAGGCGATGGTGGATCACACCTTTAATCCCAAGCACTCAGGAGGCAGAGGCAGGCAGATCTCTGTGAGTTCGAGGCTAGCCTGGTCTATAGAGTGAGTTCCAGGACAGCCAGGGATACACAAAGAAACCCTGACTCGAAAAAACAAAAAACAAAACAAAACAAAAATTAGGGAAGTTATTAACACCATGACGATATGGCTGAGGTTCAGAAGCATGTTCAAGCCCACAAGGCTAACTGGGGGTAGGGGGAGAGAATGGTGTCACTTCATGTAAGTTTCAGAGAGTCCCATGCCCTGCAGTTGGTTAGACGTCCATAATATTCACTTGTAGTTAGACTGTCTCCAATCCCTAGCACCAGGAGACAAAAGAGAGATTGGGCCCTTTAGTTAATGAGTGTCTGTTTTACAGGATAAATGGATGCCTCACCTGTAGCCCCTGATTCGTTAGAGTAAACTTCCTTTGGAGACTTGAAGATTACAGACTCACAGCCACAGCAGGGTGCCTGTTGGCTGCTGTGAGGCCAGCAAGAGAAAGAGGCCCGAACAGCTCCTAACGCAAACCTAACAACCAAACATACCAACCCCACAGCTCCCCAGAGTTTTCTTGAGTCCGAGCAGCAGGAAATATTAGATAGAAGGATTTATTGCGGAGATAAACAGATAGAAAATAAAGGATAGCCTCGAGAGGGCCTGGAACCTATTCCAACAGGCCCAGAACTTCATTCCAAAGGTCTACTCATAACAATGCCAAGAGGCGGAGCAAATTACTTCCCCTTGCTAGTTACAGTCACCTGGTACCCAGGCCCATGATCCAATCAACCTCTTATGCAGTCTTGCTGGGTACAGCCACAAATGGGCTCCAACACATACCAAAGGCCCAACTTCATCAAGTGTGGGGGTGCATGCAGGGCAGAACACGGAGCAGAAACATGGGGGCAAAAGCAAGTTCAAGGCCAGAAGGCCAGCCTGGGCTGCATGAGACCCTGCTTAAAACAACAACAGCAACACACACACACACACACACACACACACACACACACACACACACACGAGCACACGCATGCACGCACACACGCGTACATGCACATGCTCCAGCCAAAATAAGTACAATAGATATTTACAGGTCCATCCTTCAGAAAATATAGGAATCTTTTGTCAAGATCAAATTAAAAGCCAGGTCAAATTCCTAATATATTTTAGGGTGATATGCTTTTAAAAGAATTGTAAAATATTTATTTATTTTAGTTCTATGTGTATGAGTGTTAAGTCTGCAATGTATGAGCACCACGTGCATACGGTGCCGGGGGGGGGGGGGGGGGGGGCAGGAAGAGAGCATCAGATCCCCTGCAACTGGAGCTACAGACAATTGTGAGCCGAACGTGGGTGCTGAGACCCAAGCGCAGACCTCTGCAAGAGCAGCTAGTCTCTTAACTGCTAAGTCATCTTTTCAGCCCCACCAGTTTTTTATTTTATTTATTTTTTGTTTGTTTGTTTGTTTTGTTTTTCGAGACAGAGTTTCTCTGTGTAGTTTTGGTGCCTGTCCTGGATCTCGCTCTGTAGACCAGGCTGGCCTCGAACTCACAGAGATCCGCCTGCCTCTGCCTCCCCAGTGCTGGGATTAAAGGCGTGCGCCACCACCGCCCGGCCAGTTAGTATTTCTTAAACTTTCCAATCTTGTTATCTATAGGATTTTTTGTATTATTGTGACAAAAGAAATGAAATGGAAATTTCTTTCTGTTCTTTCTTGCTCTCTCTCCAGGATACTGCTATGTAGCTCAGGCTGGACTGGAACTAGACATTCATCCCGACTCCACACCTCTGCCCTTCCCTTCCCTGCTAAATTGTAGATTGACAGGCATGGCAGCCATGCTGGTTAGTTTTTGTCAATTGACACAAACTAGAATCACCTGGGAAGAAAGACACCAGCTGAGGAACTGCCTCCATCAGTTTGTCCTGGGGCATCTTCCCCACCCCCCCTTTTTTTTTGGTTTTTCGAGACAGGGTTTCTCTGTGTAGCTTTGCGCCTTTCCTGGAACTCACTCTGTAGCCCAGGCTGGCCTCGAACTCACAGAGATCCGCCTGGCTCTGCCTCCCGAGTGCTGGGATTAAAGGCGTTCACCACCACCGCCCGGCCTGGGGCATCTTCTTGATTGATGGCTAACGTGGGAGGGCCTAGCTCACTGTGAGCAGTGTCACCCCCAGGCACATGGTCCTGGCCTGTGTAAGAAGACAGGCTGAGCAGGCCATGAGGAGCCACTCAGTAAGCAGGATCCTCCATGGCCTCTGCTTCAGGTCCTGCCTCCAGGTTCTTGCCTTGCCTTCCCTCAGTGACGGAGGACTATTACTTGGAAGTGTAAGGCAAAGTAAACTTTTTTCTCCCAGGCTGCATTGGGCCAGTGTTTTATCACAGTAACAGAAAAGCAAACCAGAACAGTCCCCATGCCCAGCCCTGTAACGTAAATTCTTGATTGGAGACGAATCCCAGTCAAATAAGGCCATACCAGTTACTAAGGCTGACAATGGCCCAGATTCTGGGGGAGGGTAGTAGAGAAGAGTCGGTCAACAAACATAAGATAATTCTGTCTTTGTGAAGGGTAGTAAGAAGACAATAGCTCAGAGTAGGAGAATAGAGAAGCTATGTGGGGAGGGCCTGGCTACTGGTGACTCTTTCCAAGATTAGGAGGATTCGAAGTTAGAGGTATGTGGCCTACGTGGCCTATGTGTTGAGATCCTTTCCCAACAACAGGTTAGCATACAGGATGAGAGGAGGGAGGGAAGCCTGTCAGTGAAGAACTAGTTAGAGGTGCAGTTGGAGCCAAGGTAATGCTGATGCTGGGGCCAGGTCGCAGTGGGCTCTGAGGGCCTAGAGACAGAAGCCGGGTTTCATTCTACTGAGGAGAAACATCAGCCCACCCCTAGGCTGGCTGAGCCCTGGGTTTTTCTGGAGGCTCTCCCTCCTTACTTAATCTCTTTGACTTTCTGTCCCCCAGGCGCCAGTCCCAGAAGGTCAGAGGATCTGTCCCTGCTGTGCGTCTGTCTGGCCATCTCTGTGTTTGCCTCTGCTCTGCCCCCTCCAACTTCCTTTCTGTCTCCTCCATAAATGGGCAGCACCTCTGGGTGTCAGGGTCAAATGTAGAGAGCTCCACAGGCTCCGATGTAACCACCCTGTCCCTGCCCTCAGGAACCTCCTCTCTCTGCTGCAGGACAGCAATTTCCCAGCTAAATTTACACTGTTATCACAGAGCGGAGCTACATCCCCTGCCCTTGTCTATCACAATTTTTAGTTGTTATTACATTTTAATTAAGTGTGTGTGTGTGTGTGTGTGTGTGTGTGTGTGTGTAAGCACACATGCATGAATATTGCTGTGAGTGTGTACAGGTCAATGGATTGCTTACGAGTTGGTGCTCTCCTGCCACAGGGTCTTGGGCATTGAACTTGGGCCTTTAGGCTTGGCAGCAAGCGCCTTTACCCACTGAGCCATCTCTCCTGCCCCAAGTTTTACTCTTCCTGATGTGATATTGTCTTTCTCTGGTGGCCTCTGCTTCCCTTACGGTCTTGCTTGCCTCTTCTCTCTGATTTCTTATTCTTTTACTAGTTAAAAAAAGATTTGTTTTATTATTTTTAAAATCGTATGAGTATATGTGCTTCTGTGTGAGTATATGCACCTGAGTACAGGTACTCACGGAGTCCAGAAGAGGGCGCCCTCTAGAGCTGGAGTTCACAGGTGGCTGTGAGCTGCCTGTCATGAGTACTAGGAATTTAACTTGAATCTTTAGCAAGAGCAGTACACACTCTTAAACCCTGAGCCATCTCCTCTAACCATTTTTGAGAAAGAGTCTCATTATGGAGCACTGGCTGGCCCGGAACTTGCTATATAGACCAGGCTGGCCTCCAACACTTAGAGAAATCCATCTGCTTCTCCCTCTGGAGTGCTGGGGTTACAGGGTCATACTATGTAACCCAGGCTAGTCTTGCACTTGTGATCTTCCTGCCTCAGCCTCCTGAGTGCTGAGCATGTACCACCATGCCAGGCCTGGATCCCCAGTTTTTTTTTTTTTTTTTTTTTTTTGGTTTTTTCGAGACAGGGTTTCTCTGTGTAGCTTTGCGCCTTTCCTGGATCTCGCTCTGTAGACCAGGCTGGCCTCGAACTCACAGAGATCCGCCTGCCTCTGCCTCCCGAGTGCTGGGATTAAAGGCGTGTGCCACCACCGCCCGGCCTGATCCCCAGTTTTAAAAGGGTAAAATAGACAAGATTATGTGCTGGTAAGAAATCCTACATGGAGGTATAAAGAAGGAAATGAAATGGTGCTCATCTCCACCTCTCTCCACTCCATTCCCTCCTCTGGGCATTCTTAGCTTTCTGTGTGTGCATGGAAGTCTCAGGTCTCCACTAGTAGTAGGGTGGGGAGTGGGTAGGGGGAGGAGTTTGTGCCACTGTGGATTGCACCCAGGTCTAATGAGTGCTACACAAGCTCTCTCCCACTGAGCTACTCCAGCCTAATGATAATCTCTTAATTGCATTTATTTATGTATTTATGTGTGTGCATATGTGTTTGTGTGTGGGTGTGTGTCACAGTATGCTTGAGGAAGTCAGAAGACAGCTTTTGGGAGTCAGTTCCCTCCTTCCACCCTGTGGGTCCTGGGGATGGAATTCAGACCATTGGGCTGGGTGGCAAGTGACTTTATCCATTGAGGCATCTGCATCAGCCCTACTAACCCTTTTTGACAGCTCTCCTCTCTCTCTCTCCCTCTCTCACCCCTGCCCCATCTCTCCCATATAGCTTCTGCCCTCTCCTCTGGCCTCTCTCCCTTTCATTCCAGTCTCATGTTAGGTCTGCCTCTCATTAAAATATAGGGTTTGTTTGTTTGTTTGTTTGTTTGGTGTGTGTGTGTGTGTGTGTGTGTGTGTGTGTGTGTGTGTGTGTGTGAGACAGTCTTAACCATGTTGCCCAGACTAGCCTTGACCATCCAGACTCTTGCCGTAGGCTCTCAAGTGGTAGGAATGTAGGTATGGGCCACCAAAGATGCACACTTGCCTTAATAGGAAGGAATTTTGTTTGTTTGTTTTTTCAGGGTTTTGTTGTTGTTGTTTGTTTGTTGTTTTTTGAGGCAGGGTTTCCTGTAGGGATGCTGGCCAGAGCTGGGTGTAACAAAGCACACCTCTAATTCTAGCGCTCAGGAGGTGGAGGCAGGAGGATCAGGTCAAGATCATTCTTGGTTACATAGGCTACATCTTAAGAGAACTCAAGACCAGCTTAGGCTACATTAGATCCTGTCTCAAAAGCAAAAAAGTTATTGTTATTATTATTATTATTATTACTTCTACTTCACAAATAAGAGAAAAGAAGGAGGAGGAGGAAGAGGAGGAGGAGGAAGAGGAGGAGGAGGAGGAGGAGGAGGAGGAGGAGGAGGAGGAGGAGGAGAAGAAGAAGAAGAAGAAGAAGAAGAAGAAGAAGAAGAAGAAGAAGAAGAAGAAGAAGCAGCTGACAGATAATACAAAGGGAATTCAGGAATTCAAAAAGATTATGTGCAGACAGGCCTTGAACGAATGAGCAAATGCTGGGAAAGGCTGCTGGGTCAGATGAGATACTGATTAGTGTCCGACAAGGAAATCAGATTGTGTCACTGGACAGAAACCCATGGGTTAACATGTAACTTTAAAATTGGAGCCTAATCAACAGGAAACAGCAAATCCAGCAAAGATAAGCCCTGAGCAAAGACAGTGCCTGGATGGGCTCGGGTGCCATGCTCCCATCCAGTGTAGAGGTCACTTGTCCACTGTCACATTCTGATTCTTTCTCTGTGGTGTAGGTTATGCCTCTCTGTCTCTCAACCTTGATGCATCTCTTTGTTTGTCTCTTCTCTGTCACCTTCTGGGACTCTTGTGTCCTTTCCCTCTGTCTCTGCCCTGATTTAACAAATCCGACTGACGGCGTCACTCAGGGGATGGACTGTGTCCAGGGTCTGTAGCAGGAGCTATGGGGAAATAATAGAGCTCCATCCCACTTGCCTTGGTCACTCTGTCTGTGTTTCTCTGGAAAGTTGGGAGAAATCACAGGAAAATTCTGAGGGCCTGGAGCAGAGGAGGGTGTGGGGACGTGGCAGTGGAGGGGAGGGCCTAGAGCTACTGCAGTGGGCAGAGGCACGCTCCCAGCTTCAGCTGGCCCCAGTAGAGGTGATTTCACACTGCAAAAATGTCTGAATCAGGAGAATAACTCAGTGGGGGTGGGGCTGGAGAGGAGGCTGCTCAGTGCGGGGGAGGCGGGGCCCGAGACTGCAGCCTGGGACCAGATGGGATATCTGGCTAGGATCTGGGCCCGCTCTCAGGTCTCACTCATTGTTCTGGAATCTTAGGCTGTGCTGCAAGTAAAAGGCCACACAGGAGACCCGAATCTAGGTCAATGGGAGCTTTGGGGCGTGGGAGGTAGAGAATCCTGTAGCTCTGCCTGGAGAAGACAACCGTTGAGCCCTGAGTGAGGAATTCAGGAAGAGAGAGAGAGAGAGAGAGAGAGAGACAGAGACAGAGACAGAGAGACAGAGAGAGAGAGAGAGACAGAGAGACAGAGAGAGACACACACAGAGAGAGAGAGAGAGAGAGAGAGAGAGAGAGAGAGAGAAAGAGAAATGTCGATGGAAGAGGAAGAAAGGCAAACACTGAATTTAAAGTCTAAAAGATTGCTGAGGGTGTAGCTTGGTGGTAGGTGACTTGGTTAGCGTGCTCAAAGCTCCGGGTTCAATCCTCAGTCCTTTTATAGACAAACATTTCTGGGATGGGCAATGGTGGCATATACCTTTGATTCCAGCATTCGGGAGGCAGAGACAGGCAGATCTCTGAGTTTGAGGCCAGCCTTGTCTACATAGCAAGTTCCAGGTCAATCAAGGCCACATACATAGTGAGACCCTGTCTAAAAGAAAAGTGATTTCTAAGGGGTAAAGGTATTTCTAAAGGATTTGATCATTTTTTTCAGACATCGTATTAATGTAGAACCCTTAAATTAACAATTAAATTAGCAAAATGACTGGAGACACAAAAAGAAAGACAGAGCTGGGGCTACCACCTTGCCCCTTGTTTCCTACTGTTGAGAAGGTCGGCTGAAGCTGACATGCCCATCTCAAGTTTGGGTAAAGCAAGGCAGAAAGGTTGGAGTTGACTTGCCCGTGTCCTCCCTCATCTGACTAGTGAAGAGCTTGGGTCTCTCAGCTTCCCACCTAGTGCTCTTTTTAAAAGGTGGAGAAAACAGTCACATAGCTCAGCAGGTAAAGGTGCTTACTGCCAAGGCTGACGACCTGGGTTCGATTCCTGGGACCCACACGGTGGAAGGAGAGAACTGACTCTCTCCAGTTATCCTTCTATCTCCAAATGTGCGATGTAGACCCACACTCCCAGAAATGTAATTTTAAAAAAAAAGTTAAAAGCAAACAGAAATCAAAGGCTGAGAAGGACGGAAAGGAGGAAAGATGATGAGGAGGACCAGACATGGAGCGAGAAGAAAGCAGGCAGCTGTCTTCAAACCCAAGCTACAGGGCTGGGGGTGTCCAACTGGGATCCCAGCACTCTGGAGGTTGAGCAGGGAAGATGGCGAATTCCAGGCTAGCCAGAATGAGAGCCTGTGTCCAAACCATAAAAACAAACTCCAGATACCCAGGTTTGATGCTGTCTCCTCTCTCTGAAGACAATGGGTGGGTGGGGGGGGGGGGGGGGAGGCGGGGAGGCTGGGAGACACTGGGTTCTTAATGAAAGTAGACTCCAGTTTCTCACTGGTGGCCCCAAGGGAGCTATCTGCTGCAGGTGGGTTTTGTTGGAAGAGAAAATCTTTTGAGAGGGGAGAAAGAGCCAGTAACTGGGTGGGAGACACTGAGCTTCAGGGTTGAAAGCAATCACTTTATTTTTTTCACTGTTTCAGCCTGTGCTGAAGGGGCCGTGGTATCCAGAGGCTTGCAGGAAGCGGGTCTCTTGCCTTTGGGGGTCCTTGCTCTCCTCTCAGAACTTTCATATACACAGAGAGTCGGTAGGCTCAACGTCCGTTAGCACATTTGAAATGTTTTTGGTTTTGTTACTTATTTCTTTGTCAGGACAGGAGCTCACCCTGCAGAAGAGAGGGTTGAAATTCATCCCATAGACTAGGCTGTTCTCAGACTTGCAATCCTCCTGCCTGAGCCTCCCGAGTGTTGGTATTATAAACATAGGCCACCATGCATGACCTCAATTTTTTTTTATAACAGTAAGATAGATGTGTGCGTGTGGTGTGTGTGGTGTGTGTGTGTGTATGTGTGTGTGTGTGTGGTGTGTGTGTACACCACACATGCATGCAGGTGCCCTCAGAGGACAGAAGAGCTTTGGGTCTCTTGGAGCTAGAGTTGCAGGTGATTGTGAGCCTCCTGATGTAGGGTGCTAGGACCCAACCTTGGGTCCTCTGTAAGAGCAGCAAGTGCTCTTAGCTATGGAGCTATCTCTCCAGTCCCCTCAAATTTTGTTTTTAAGTAGTAAAATTACTTTCAGATGTGAAATCTTAGTCAAAACCCTGATTTGTTAGGCAGGGCACCGCAGTCAAGTGGGGGCGGGGTAGAGACCTGGAAACCTGCCCCACCCTTTTGCCCATGTAGGCTTCCATGTGGGATTCCTAGGACTTCACAGACCCTGAGCAAGCTACTAATAAGAAATCTAAGAGCCTGTAAGAGGGTCCAGGAGCTAGAAATGGGGAGCATGGCACAACATGGCTGTCAGGAGACAGAACCTTCCACTGGGGGCCAGCTAGGGATGCAGAGTAGAGACCGAGCTAGATCCTTCTTCTAGGGCATCTGAGATCCCCAGAAGATGCATGGAGTCTCCAGGCTGCCTCTGGGCCAGATGGCTGAGTCATGGGCTGGGTTGCCACGTCTGGGCCTGAGTAGTCCTCATCATTCCTGGCTTCCCACACAGCCACTGAAACTGACAGAGGTTTGGTTTGTGGGCCACGTCAGGGCTGTGTAAAGCTGCCACGCGTCAGGGCTGGGCTGTCCGGCTTTCCTCTTCCCTTCAGAAAGGAGTTCCAGGGGGTTCAGAAAATTGGTGCCTGCCTGTAAATGTTCCTGGCCTTCAACCAGCAGCTAGACTATTACAGACCAGGACTTGGAAAGGCAGAAGCAATCTACCACCTAGCTCCTCCATTCAGGCCCAGAGAGGCAGGAGACAGTGCAGGCCAGAGCAGACCCTGCACCCCAAAGGCGTGGGTCCAGGCACTGAAGGAAAATGGAAGAGCCACAGAACCATCACACGAACCTCTAGCATTCACACCTTGAGCTCCTGTCCTTCTTCATCATCCTAAGTGACAGGGATGCACTACCATGCTGTGCTGGAGACTGTGTTCAGGGCCTTATGACTGCTAGGCAATCATTCTACCAAATGATTGACAGCTCCACCCCCATAAATCTCTAGCATTTCAGAGTACTTGTCCATATCCACAGCAGGACCCAGATTTGGTTCCCAATACTTACATCAGGAGGCTTACAACCACCTATAACTCCAGCTCTAAGGGATCTAACACCCTCTTTTGGCCTCCAAGGGCATCTGTACTCAAGTGAACATAATTACAAATTAAATCTAAAAAAAAAGTCTATTAATGTTTATGGAGTGCTTATGGCATTTCACAGGGAGCCAAATGCATCTCATTTCACCTTGTTTAATATTCACAAGAACTTCGTAACAAGTGAGGGGTACAGTTTACATGGGGAAACTGAGGCTGGAGGTTAAGTAACATGCCTCAACTTAAACAGAATTAAATAACTTGTCCCAGGTCAGAGACCAGAGCTCTGACTGCAAAGCCAGCCCTGATATCACATCACTCTCTTGTACTGTCCCCTGTCTGCCTGAGCCAAGGCAGTCTTAGAGAACCCCAGCTTCTCTACTTTACACATCAAATCAGTGCACCACTCAATGAGACCAGAAGAGACAAGTCCTTTGTGGATTGCACAGCACTGAGGGAGAGCTCCTAGCTGCCTGGGGGAGTGCAGTAAGAGGAAGGAAGGGCTGTGTCTGGCCTTGCCCTGATCAGCAGCCTCTGTGCCCAGGGGCTGGATGACAATGGGATCTTTGTGTCTTCCAGCCAATGGGAAGATCTAACTGGAGAAAGATGCAGTAACAAGGCAATGGGCTGAGTCAGTCTCTGGTGTGCCTGGCCATGTGAGCCCAGCAGCCTTGGCTCTGAGCCAGATACACAGAGGGCACAGCCATGAGGGCTGTGATACACGATCCTGGCCCTGCGTCTAGAGCAGGCCAAGCTGACACCAGCTCAGCCTGGGCTAGGATATCAGGGCCCCAGGCTTTGTCATCCACACTGTCTCATTGGTCTTGTAAGCCTCTATTTCCTAGCCATTCAAGGAGAAAGGGGCTGGATTGAAGTCTGTAGATTACGAATTTTGAGGTGAAGTAACATCATCATGGGACCTTACAAGATGGAGGCAGGAGGATCAAAGCCAGACAAAGAAATGTGAGCAGAAGTAGAGGTGGGAGAGGAGCACTTGAAGGCAGAGGAAAGCAGTTGGGGATGTAGCTCGCCAGCTTGCAGGATGCCCTCGTTTCCATCCTCAGCATCACATAAAATAGGCATGTGGAACAGGAAGCCATGCCACAAGGGCATGCCCAAGGCAGTGGGATAGAGGGACACAATTGGAGCAGGCTGGAAGGACCTGGAGGGGGTGTTGGCCGGGAGCAAGGACCTCAAGGTCCCGACTTCTTATTTTGCATGAAGAAAAACAGGTCCAGGTGTTGGTGAAGTGACTCAGTGGTTGAGTGCTTGCCGATCTTGCAAAGAACCCAAGTTTGATTCCCAGAACCCATGTTGGGAAGCTCACAAGCACTGGTGACTCCATGTCCAGGGGAATCCTGACACCTTTCTTGGCCTCCATAACACACACACACACACACACACACACACACACACTTCCTGTTTTGTAAGGGTCATCAGAAAATCTATGCAAAAACTTGGTTCATTGCTTGATCCAAAGTATGTGTTTAAGAAATGTTATTCATGGGGCTGGAGAGATGCCTCAGTGGTTAAGAGCACTGACTGCTCTTCCAGAGGAACCAGGTTCAATTCCCAGCACCCACATGGCAGCTCACAACTGTCTGTAGCTCCAGTTCCAGGGGACCCGACAAATGCACATTAAAAAAAAAAAAAGGAAAAAAAAGAAATGCTATTCAAAGCTGGGTGGTGGTGGTGCACACCTTTAATCCCAGCACTCTGGAGGCAGAGGCAGGCAGATCTCTGAGTTCAAGGCCAGCCTGGTCTAGAAAGTGAGTTCCAGGATAGTCAGAAATACACACAGAGAAACTCTGTCTCAAAAAACCACACACACACACACACACACAAAAAGAAATGTTACTCAATTGTCTATTCCAGTGCACAAATGGAAAAAAAAATAGTTCAGACAGGACTAGGAATGAGCATAAATTTACTTTGTAGATTAAGGGTTTTGAGGTATTGTAACGTTAATGGAGACTTAGAGGCAGAGAGGGAGCTCAACCAGGCCTCCTATGCTTCCTTCCCTTCCCATGAAGCCCTGGGTGAAGCAGGAGACCCAGCTCTAGCCTCCACAACCCCCTGTCTTGATAAGGGTCATCCTTGCTGCAGGATTCCTATCCCTCAGCATTCTTTAATGCTGAATTCAAATCCTCCCTGGAATTCTATCATTCTCTCTTTTAATTTCTTATTTATTTATTTATTTGAGTGGTGGCGGGTGGGGTGAACACACCACATCGGGTGAGTGAGTTGTGGGTAGAGGACAATTCGCTGGGGGGGGGGGTGGGACTCAGGTTGTCAGCCTTGGTGGCACGTGCCTTTCCCTGCTGGGCCACCTGGCTGGTCCATGAGATTCTAGTTCCTCTGTCCTCCCAGGGGCCTTGACTAGCATTCCCACATACTCTACCTCAGTCCCTGGCCCCAAACATGTTTCCAACATTTGCACCCAAGGCTAACTGGGAACCCAAAGTTGATACCAGATGTAGCCGTTTTGCTTAGGTTTACCAAACTGAGACACAGGGCTGCAGTTAATTTTAGACTCCATGATGGCCGGAGCTATAGCAACCGATCCCATGAAAATAGACCCCTGTCCCAAGGACAAATCAGATGTCTGGGGAGTCTACTGGCCCCCCAAATTTGGTGATCTAAAGCTCCTGGCTGTTGGGTCAAGGAGAGGACTCATGGCCTTACAAGTCAAAAGGTCTTAGGATTCTTCACAGGCCCTTTGGAGAACCAGGAAGAAGACTCTTCTCTGCAGAAAAATGCCCAGGTATGTAGGGTAGGGGGTCTGAGGGTCTCTGTCCCAGGATAGAACCCCAAGAAAAGACTCCATTCTGGTTTTTTTTTTTTCAAGTGGGATAGTAAAAGGTCATTTATTGATTGAAAACAAACAAAACTAGCTAACTAAATCCCTTCAGACTGAGAGATGCACGAAGTCCCTGTTTTCCTGGGCTGCTGTCAAGAGAAGGAAGTACGCGGTGTCAGACAGTGACAGATAGGAGGAGGAAGGGAAATGATGTTAAGGGTACCCATCGTCCTGGGAGAGAGGCAAGGAGAAAGTTGAGTGGCCAAGAAGGGCCTCTCTAAGGAGTGACATTAGAATAGAGTTCTGAAGGGTGAGAAACGTCCAGGATCAGCAAAGTGATGTGCAGAGAAAAGAGTGAGGAACAGAGACTGGGCATAGGGATGGCTTTGGAGTGCCCGATGAACTAAGGGCAAGCTGCTTTGGCTGGACCAAGTGGGCCAGGAGGAGTGTGGTAAGTGAGGATATGGCAAGCAAGGCAGCGGTCCTGGTGTGCAGAAGTTTATCCCTAGACTGTTCCCTGCCTTCTCCAATTCCATGTTATCCAAACCCAATGACTGCTTCAATATCCTATGCTTTCAGGAAGGCTCTGCCAGTCCAGCCCTCTAGGAGAAGCCTTAGGGTCTGCATCACCAAGGTTCTGGGCATGAGGTACGTCCTTTTAGCCACACCCCAAGCTCCTGCAACATCCGTTCTGGTACCTCCTGAAGTCACGAAGTGCTCAGTCGAGAGCTGCTGCATGGATGGGGCAGTTCACGTTCCCGAAAGAAGAACCAGGCTGAAACGATAGACAGCTTTCCTGGACCCCTTTTGGCCAGGTGTTGTTTTTCAAGCCGTTTGCCCTGCGTGAGCCTGTGCCCTTGTTATTAAATGGTCTCTTAACAGTATCTAAGTCAGGCTGGGAATGTAGCTTAATTAGGAGAGTGCTTGCCTAGCATGCATTAATCCCTGGATTCAATCTCCAGCACCTTATAAACTACTCATGGTGGTACCCACCTGTAATCCTAGCACCCAGGGAGTAGAGGCAGGGAGATCAGAAATTCAAGGTTATCCTCAGCTACGTAGTGAGTAAGTGGTCAGCCTGGGCTATGTGAGACCTTGTCCCAAAACAAACAACACATAAATGGAAGGCCTGCTGTGTCAACATGGCTTCCCCACCAACCCTGGCTATTGTTTCTGATCTATCAATATTATCACTCTCTGGGTTTGTCAGGTACTGGTGATGCCAGTCTCCTAGCTAAATTCCAACCCCTCACTTATCTATGGTTGGTGCCACTAGAGTTAGAGGGGACTTTTTAGACCAAGACCTCACTTCCTCATCAAGGATGATGCCACCCTTGTCGACACTGGCAGCTTGTTTTGTTGGCACTGAGAAAATTCGGCACTCGGTTTCGTCAGACTCCCCACTCCTCGAATTGCTCTGCCCTTCTCCACATCGCCTAAGTCCGCGGGAGGGTTCAGTCAAGTTCACTAGCGGGTGAGAAAGCCAGGACACTGGGCTGAGCTGTGCCCCTGCGGCTCTTGGGTAATGCCTTGGTCTCCTCAGGCCTCGGCCCAGCTCTGAACAAGGCCGGGGCTGTTCTAGGTGACTCCTGTGGCTGTTCCAGCTCTGACCCTCATGTCTGTTTAGGCAGCAGCCCCAGAACAGATGAGGCAGGTGGGGCCAGGGTGTCTGGGTAGCACAGCCTGCCACAAGGCAAGGAAAGAAGGAAGAAAAGACAGTTAGCTTTGGTTCTGGGGAGGAGGGGGAGGCAGGCCAGGGGAAGGAGGAGACAGAAGAGGAGGAGGGCCTTTGGGTGGAGGCGGAGGGTGAGACAGACCCTGCCCATAACTCCAAGTGGCTTCCTGCTGCTTGCCTCTAAACCCCTCCACATTCCTGCAGCCCTTCAGACTGCCAGAACTGTTCTGCTGCCCGCCTGCCTGCCTGCCTGCCTGCCCGCCTGCCTGCGCCGAGGTATGCACCACCCCGCCACCCGTGCCCTTCTGTAAGCTGCATCCATCCCTCTGCCCCTTCCTTTTGACTAGCCTGGGGGTCGGGGGGAGGTAAGCTGAAGGGAGGCTTCCCTTCGGGACACAGGCTGGAAGCCTGTTGCTCACTCACAGGGGAACTTGCCACCTCCATAGCTCTGCAGAAAATAGACATGATTTGCAGGGAGCCCTTTCTCTCTGTATGTTCTCCGGTGGCAGAGGCCGTTGGTCCTCTGTCACCCTCGGTGGCAGCTGTCTCCTTTTCTGGGAATCTGATCCTCGTTTGCCCATCACGCTGCCAACCCGGAGAGTCTGGCTGGTAGCCTGCTGGGTCTGGGCCCCTAGTCCAGGAGAACAGACAGCTAGTTCTGGGTCAGAGTGCTGTGGTCCAAATGGGACTTTGAGAAGGATAAACCGATCTGCGAACAGCAAAGGCAAGGCATTCCCTTTACTCAGCTCCTCTGGGAAGGCTCAGGTCCCTGGAGTCTCTCTGTCCACCCCCACATCACCCGGTGGCGTCAGTCAGCCTGCGATACTATTGTCTCTCCCAACCTGGGATTGCCATTGTTCCCATCCTAATTCTGAGAGCTGGTCATCACAGGAACCCACCAACAATTGTTTTTACTGTATCTAGACATCTGAGAAAACCAACAATTGATACAATCCAGACAGAGGGAGTGAGGTGATTGCAGGAGGGACACGGGGTGGGGTGGAGTGGGGGGACTGGGAGATTTGGGCTCCAGGACACCTTTCACACCTCACTGCTGAATCCACCCAAGACTCAGACCAGCCTGTTGGATGCCTGTCTGCTCTGAGCTGTTCTGTGAACTTCCTGTATATGACACCCAGGATGGCTGAGATAAGTCTCCCCTAGAGGGAACAGGAATCAGGCATCTTCCTCAGGGACAGATAGCATACCTGAGGGGAGAAAGTGCCTCCACTGGCAGTTCTCTAGGTTAAGTTTCTTGAACCATCTGCATGCATGTAAGTGGAGTGAGATGCAGACCCTACGTGGGGTGGCAAGCTTTAGGCACAGATTGTGGGCGATCTCATAAAGGCATCTCCCTTGGGTTTAGCCTTCCTGTCCTAAGGAAGAGGGTTAGTCCCTGGAGCACCTGAATTCCTGTAAGACTTTCCAAGCCAGATAACTAATTGAAGCCTATAAATTGGACTTTGAATAGCTTCAGGGAGTCTCTGAAAGTTCCTGAATATTGTGTGTACAGTGTAGTGGTGTGTGTGTGTGTGTGTGTGTAAAAGAGATGATGGGTGTCCACAGTTTTCAGGCTTAAGATCTTCCCAAACAGATATCAGACCTCCAGAATGGTGCAAGGATGTGATGCCAAGAACAGAAACAAGTTTTTATTTGCCAAAGAGTAAACCAGAAAGGAGCGGTTAGGGGAAGAGAGAGTTAACTCAGCCATCAGCTGCCACATCGACAGGCCGCATTGGGGGGAGGGGGAAGGGAGGGAGGAGGGGGCGGCTCTGAGGAGTCAGTTTTTGAAACTTTCTCCAAGCCCCACCCACCAAGAGGCTCTTCTCCCTGGTGACTCACTCGGAGAGGAATGCGAGTTGCCACGGCAACCCCATTTTTCCCCCTAGGGTCTGCCTACCGGCTGGGAGGGGACTCTGGGAACATTCAGGGACCGTCAGGTTCCAGTCCCCCACGCCACCGCCACCACCCCATCCCATCCCCGCCCCAAATGCAAGGACGACAGCAAATTCCTGGCCCCGTCTCCATCTCCCACGTCTCAGGGGCCCCAGGACTGCGATAAGCCTCTAGTGCGGCCCTTTGCAAGACAGGGCGTTCGGGTCTGTGCTCAGAAGGTGGTGTTTGACCTTGAATTAATCTGTCTTCTTCCTGAACTCTGGTTTCCTCCCTATTTCGGGCAGTAATAGCAGTCCCTAGGAGAGGGTGCTGGATGGAACGGAACGATGCACGATCGACTTCAGCACAGATAGGATTATTCAAAGTCCCTTTTCTTCTGGCAGCTCCAACATTTAGGGTCCGGAGAACAAGAGTGCTGACAGCAGTATTTTAAAATACATTGTTTCAATTCATTTCAATTTGAGAGTCTTCTCAGTTTCCCAAGAGCAGCGCAGTCTTCCACTACAGAAAGTCTGGCGATCAGGGCTGGGACCAGGACTCAGTCTGAAGTGCTTGCTGCTGTAAGCCTGAGGACCTGAGTTTTGATCCTCAGCCCCAACATGGGGAGCCAGGCGTGGTTGATGCAGAGAAGAGCAGATTCCTGGAGCTCACTGGCCAGCCTGCCTCGCTGGCTCACTAGCTTCAGGTTAGTGAAAGACCTGTCTCAAAAAATAAAGTAGATGGGCATAGTATCACAAGCCTTTAATCCCAGCACACAGGAAGTAGAAGAAGCAAGCTGATCTCTGTGAGGTAGGGGCCAGCCTGGTCTATGTAAGTGAGTTCCAGGCTAGGCAGGGTTTCATAGAGAGATCTTGTCTCCAAAAACAAACAAAAAAGGAAAAGGTGAAGAACAGCAGATGAAAACACTGACCTCTGGCTTACACACACACACACACACACACACACACACACACACATACACATACACACACAATACATATACACATCATACACGGGAAAGGAAGGAAGAAAGGAAGGGTATTTTGCTGTTGGTAAAAGCAACCTGTGTTAGCCTCGGTTTCCCAATCTGTCAGGTGGGGATATCCCGAGAACCCAGTCCCAGGCACTGATTTCCTTGGAAGGGGCAGCACCCTTCACATTTAATAGCAGCCTCTTTTCTTGTCTTCGGAGAGGAACAGGAAAGAAGGCTCTGGTGGCACCAGCTCTGGGTGGACCCTCATCCAGCTGTGGGCTCTGCAGCCCAGTGCACAGCTGGGCTTTTCATTTCCAGCTGCAGTTTCCCATGTTGAAAATAAGCTTTAAATAGCAGCGGCTGTGAGGCAAAGAATGCTTGCCGGTCGAGGCCTTTTGGGGATGAGTCTGGGGAGATAAATAGGCAAACACATGGGGGACAGAGTTTAAATAAGTAGATACTGACTTTACCACAAGCATGGCTAAAAATAAGTGTGGAATGCAGCCACACCCTCCTGTTCTTCTCCCTGAGTGATACACACACACACACACACACACACACACACACACACACACACACACACACCACAGAGGGAGAGAGATTCTTTAAGTACATTTTTTTTAGTGTTTTTGACACAGGGTTTCTCTGTGTAGTTTTGGTGCCTGTCCCGGATCTTGCTCTGTAGACCAGGCTGGCCTTGAACTCACAGAGATCCACCTGGCTCTGCCTCCCGAGTGCTGGGATTAAAGGTGTGCGCCACCACCGCCTGGCTCTTTAAGTACATCTTTAAAAAATGTTTGTTTTTATTTATGTGAACATATGTATGTCTACGCGCGCATGCGTGCATGTGTTCGCACAATGCCTGTGAGTGCCCTCAGAGACCAGGAGGGGGCACCTAAATCCCCAGATCTAGAGTTACAGATGGCTGTGAACTGCCTGATACAGGTGCTGGGAACTGAATGTGGGTCTTTGATAGAGTAGTAAGCGCTCTTAATGGCTGAGTCAGTTCTTCAGCCACTGTGCCCCTCCCCCAGGTACATCTTGTGAGTATGAAAACCCTGATCCTCTTCTATTAACAGATGCTAGGTTGGGCCATTTGTCACCTCTTAGAGTCACACCGTCAAGGATGCCAACACACACACTGTCAAACAGACTATCAGCCATGAAGAAGACATCTCTCTCTCCCTCTCTTTCTCACATACACAAGCACACACACACACACACACACACACACACACACACACACACACACACTCGAGTGCCCCCTTTACTTCCAAGACACAAAAGTTGAAACTCAGAAAGGGAAAGTAACTCACTTGAGAGTATACAGCAGGTTGGTGGCTAAATCCAGCCTCCAGATCTTTGGAACCTTACCAGGTTCTGGTCAGTTTGGAGCTGACCTTGCTCTGTAGACCCTAAATCATGCATAATACATAATTAACAGCAATTCCTCTCCCCCTTTGCTGGCTTACAGTGGCCTACCTCAGCCCCAGTGACTTGGTCATTAGGCCCAAGGCAGTTACTTTCCACTGGCCCCTCCTTAGCCTCCAACTTAAAACAGACAGAAGGGGAGGCTGGCACAACTTCCAGCCATCCCTGGGGATCGAGGAGTTACCTTTCCCCTACACAGTAGAGTGTGAATCCCTGCTCCCTCCCAGCCTCACTTTCCACTCCGGGGACAGCTGGGTTGCACAGGGTAGGGCCAAGGCCTGCAAATGATGACTTAACAGAAGCTTTTAGAGAGCAGCCTCTGCCCTAGCCAGGGGTGTGTTGGGCAGCAAATCAGCTCTGCTTTCGCCTGCCGGGCCATAGATATCTAGTAGGGAAGCCATGAGCAGAGATAGTGACTTGATATAAAGCCCTGGGTTAAAGGACCTCTTTGGACCATCCTGTACTAATTGTAACATTAGGATGTCAGACTTCAATAGAAAAAACCAATCGCAATAAAAGTATAGATAGTTCTGATTTTTTGGCTCAGAAACCACCTTGCCCTAGGAATTTGAGCGAATTATTTTCTCTCTCTAAGTCGTGAGTTCTTTGTCTAGTAGAGGCTTGGTAAAGAACTATCATGTGGCCCACAATGGCAAGTCACTAGTAGTGGCTGTCAGAATGGTGTTCAAAATTCTGATGACATGTCGGGCAGTGGTGGTGCACGCCTTTAATCCCAGCACTCGGAGGCAGAGACAGGTGGATCTTTGTGAGTTCGAGGCCAGCCTGGTCTACAGAGTGAGATCCAGGAAAGGTGCAAAGCTACACAGAGAAACCCTGTCTGGAAAAACAAAAACAAAAACAAAACAAAACAAAACAAAAAAACAAAATTCTGATGCCACTCCAGACTTGGAGGGGAAAATACTGTATGATTGAGTAGTAATGTTTGCCACATACACAAGAGGGGTATGGGGAGGTTGGTGTGCTGCATATCTGCTGCTTTTGGAATCCCTTACTCCTTTCCAGATGTTACATCTTGGATATTTTGATGTTTCTTATCCCCTCCATTTGTGGTCACCCCTGATGCCACAGGCTGTACATTGAGTCCTTTCCTTTCGCCTTTATTTGTTCTGGAGAGAGTTGAAAACTCAGCCTGGGCTGCCAGCAGGACCCAGTCACATGGTCTGGAGGGTGCAGAGGCAGCAGGAACTCCTCCAGCCTGGTCTAGACAAAGTGAAACGTGGCACTTTAGGAGACTCTGTGGAATTTCAGCAGGGCTGTGTCCAGCCACAAACTCTGGAGCTGCCTCTGAGCTGCCCAGAACCAATTCTAGGTTTTAGCATCTGTGACACCCTAACTGCTTCCCATAGCTTCATCCCTTCCAACAAGAAACAGAAATAAAAACAAAGAATCTGGTGCACGGGGAAAGAGGGGGCACTCCAAAACCCACTGCGCTAACTCAGGAGCTCAGAACAGACAGGGACCTTAGGGGCTTCCTTGTCCAAGGGTATCTGGCTGTTTCTAGGGGAACCTAGAGCTATTTTAAGAGGCTTTGGGGTGTTGGGGTATGCAATTCCACTCCTATTATACTGAGCTCTCCCCCTGTGTGTGTGTGTGTGTGTGTGCGCGCGCGTGCGCGCACGCGCGCGCTTCTATGTATGTGCTTGTGGAAGCCAGAGTCGGCCTTAGCTGTTACTCCTCAGCTCCCTCTACTTTGTTTTTGAGACAGGGTCTTTCACTGGCCTTTGTCTTGCTGATTCAGCTGGACTGACTGGCCAGCAAGCCCCAGATTCCTCCTGTTTCTGCTTCTCCCTAGTGCTGGAGTTACAGGCATGTGCTGCCACACCTGGCTTTTACATGAATACTGGGGATCTGAACCCAGTCCTCATGCTTGCCACAGCAAGCACTTTATCAATTGACACCCCCCCATCTCTGTTTTTTGTTTGTTTGTGTTTTTAATTTCATGCATAGACATAGTCATATGGTCCAGCAAAGGCCTTGGTCTGTTAGGGGCACTGCTCTTCTGGGGCAGGCTTTCTCAACAAGGCCTTCACACTGGCAGCATTTCATGGTTCAGTAACCCCTGTGGCCTGGCCTGGTGGTGCCTAGCACTCAGGAAATAGAGGCAGGAAGATCACAAATTTGAGGCCAGCTTTGGCTACACAATGAGACCTTGTCTCAAAAAACAAAACAGCCCCCTCACCCCAAAACCCCCAAACCAACCAAACTGGGTGTGGTGGATTCAGGCCTGTAAATCCCAGTGTTTGGGAGGTGGAGGCAGGAGGATCTGGCGTATGAGACCATCTTTGGCCACAGATCAAGTTCAAGGCCAGCCTAGCTCCCTGAGACCCTTAGGAAGTTTTCTGAGATTGCGTTTCTCCACACACTTTCCTAACAAGGTAGGTCATCCTAAGAGTGTGGTTCTGAGTCACACTGTCTAAACGCCCACAGTTCCAAGGTTATCCCTGGGTTTTGATACTCAGTCCATCTCCATGTCTGCAGGGAGCTCCCAGGAGCCCCTTTAGGTTTGATGGGAAGTGAGCTGGGGGCTGGCTGTACTTTTCCATCCCAACTCTTCCATCAGGAGAGCTAGACCAATGACCTCTGCTTCGGGTCCTGCTGGCAGCCCAGGCTGAGTTTCCAGCTCTCTCCAGAACAAATAAAGGCAGAAGAAAGGGACTCAATGTACGCAACAGGGGGAGGGGGCGCCAGGGTGCCCACCAGGGGTGTTTGTATTTGGTGGTCACCAAGCCAAGGGTAATACACCTCCACTTCCTCCCCTGCCCAGGGCATTTTTCCTACCTACGCCTCAGGCCAGTTTGGCCCAAGTGGGCACCATCTTGATGACCATCCCGGGAGCAGGTAGCTGCCAAGGGAAACATTACACAGAGTTGAGAGACCATGCTGATACCTGTCACTCATGTGCTGTGCTGCTAGCAAGGGCCTCATTCTTCTCTTGGGCAGAAAGACCTGCCTCAGGCCATCCCTGGAAAGTTGGCTTGTGAAGACTCTGAAGGTGTTTGTATGTTCCCCAGTATGCAGGACCCAGGTTTGGGTGTGGAAGAGCACGACTACCTTGTACTGACTACAAGGTCTTAACCCTGGGCTCTGACCTGGCTGGGGTGACTGTTGCGCCTCCAGCTGGCTTTGAAGGGTGGTCCCCAGCCTCTTTGGTCAGAGGTATAATATAGAACCTCAGAGATGTGTCTCATGGGCAAGCCGGGAATGTAGCTCTTCATCCAGAAGAGTTAAGGGGCTTCCCTCTCTGCTCACCCTAACATCTCGAGGAAAAGGATTCTGAGACTGGTGGAGCAGCACAAGGCAGAACTAAGATGTAGACAATGACCACATCCCCTGAGAGTTTGTATGTCTGTTTTCTCCCTACCCTTCTTACCCAGTCTCTGGCCTTAAGGCCATGAAGCACTCCAGGACTTAGGGCCTGAGACAGGGCATATGAGAGAGTAGGATGGTGGAAGAAGGACCATCTTGGGGTCCTAAGATCCCCTCCTTCTTCTGCTCAGACGGGGCACCCAGACTCACAAGTCATCTCTCTAACCCTCTAACCTGAAACTTACGGCTTGTCTGGTCCTAGCCTGGCTCCCTCTCCACTGATTTCACTTCTCTGCTGTTGAAGCCTGGCCTGGGTGACACGTGGGCTCTAGCTGCCAGTCCCACTTTGATCTTTCCATTCCAAACAGCCTCAGACAAGTCCCTCATTGATGCTCTCCCTCCTGGTCCGTCGGCCCAAAGCCACACAGGGAGAATGTTGAACTCGTGTTTTCCAAACGGAGAAGCGAGAAGGGAAACAAGTGAACAGCTGTGAGAGGGGGAAGAATGTTCCAGAAACTGACTAGGAAAGGAAGCCAGAGCTATCCTGAAGCAATGACAAGCTTCCAAACCGATTCATTGACTCCTTTATAGCTTTACTTCATGCCGACACCACGAAGGAGGGGGTGAGGCTCTTCCCAGCTTCAGCTGGCACCGGACCATTGTGGTCCATTTCTCCTCTACCTGTTCTGCTACTCCGGTCCCAACCAAATAGTTCTGTGGTGCTGTAGATGGAGTTCAGGGCCTTGTGCATTCTAGCCAAGCTCTGTACTGCTGTGCTACATCCTCAGCTCAAAGATGTTTGGAACCTGGACTTTTTTTTTTTTTTTTTTCCAAATACTATTATCCAAGGGAAGAAGGTGGATACTGGAGGTGGGGGTATGTCAAGACAGCTTTCCTTGTGTGTGTGTGTTTGGTGTCAGGGACTGAAAGAAAGCTAAGCATATGCTCCACTCCTCTGCGACACTCCCAGCCTTCCATTACCATAAGCATTTTATTTTTATTTATTATTTTATTTTATTTTATTTTTTTTATTCTGGTTTTTCAAGACAGGGTTTCTCTGTGTAGCTTTGCGCCTTTCCTAGATCTCGCTCTGTAGACCAGGCTGGCCTCGAACTCACAGAGATCCGCCTGGCTCTGCCTCCCGAGTGCTGGGATTAAAGGCGTGCGCCACCACCGCCCGGCTTACTCTAAGAATTTTAAAGACTGTGTCCATTATTTCAAAGTTTACCTCCTCTAACCCTCTCTCTTGACAGATAGGGAGGCAAGGTTTAGAGAGAACAAGGAATTTAACCCACACATGGAGACAATATCGAGGTAGAGTGAGAACCCTGGGCATCGAATCCAAGTTTA